>NC_057346.1:53567535-53875452 GCF_016509475.1 Prionailurus bengalensis | reverse complement strand
GTTAAGCATCCGACTTCAGCCAGGTCACGATCTCGCGGTCCGGGAGTTCGAGCCCCGCGTCGGGCTCTGGGCTGATGGCTCAGAGCCTGGAGCCTGTTTCCGATTCTGTGTCTCCCTCTCTCTCTGCCCCTCCCCCGTTCATGCTCTGTCTCTCTCTGTCCCAAAAATAAATAAACGTTGAAAAGAAAAAAAAAAAAAAGAGAGAGGAAACTTAAAAGTGATAGACTCCACCCAACAACGGCAGACTGCACATTTGTCTCAAGTACACATGGAATATTGTTGAGGACACCATATCCTAAGACATAAAACACATCTCAATAAACTAAAAAAGACTGAAATCATACAAGTTTTTTTCCTTGGTCATAATAGAGTGAAACCAGGAACATTAAATGGTGTAGTTGCTTAGGAAAACAGTTTGGTGGTTCCTTAAAAAGATAAAGAATTACTATACAACCTACCAATTCTACTCCTAGGTATATATCTTAAAGAATTAAAGCCAGGTAGTCAGGGCGCCTGAGTGGCTCAGTCAGTTAAACATCCAACACTTGGTTTTGGGTCAGGTCATGATCTCACGGTTTGTGGGTTCGAGCCCTGCGTCGGGCTCTATGTTGACAGCTTGGAGCCTGGAGCCTGCTTCAGATTCTGTGTCTCCCTCTCTTTCTGCCCCTCCCCTTCCCTCTTGCACGTGCATGCACTCTCTCTCTCTCTCTCAAAAATAAATAAAACATTAAAAAAAAAAAAGCCAGGTACTCAAATACATACGTGTACCTTAATGTTCATAACAGCACTATTTGCTATAGCCAGAGGTAGAAACAATTCAAATGTCCATTAATGGATAAATGAATGAACAAAATTAATATATGCAAAGAATGGAATAATATTCAGCCAGGAGATGAAATGAAATACTTATATACACATTGAAACATGGCTTACCTTGAACACGTTATGCTAAGTGAAAGTAAGACATAAAAGGCCACATATTGTATGATCCCATTTATAAGGAAATGTCTCAAAGAGGTAAATCCATAAAGACTGGTGAGAGCCATGGGTCTGGAGGAGGAAGGAGAAATGGCAACGGGCAGGAGTTTTCTTTTGGGGTAATGAAAATGTTTTGGAACTTGATACAGGTGGTAGTTATATAACATGATAAAAATGCATTAAATGCCACAAAATGTACCCTTTAAAATGGTTAATTATGTTATATGAATTTCACCTCAATTTTTTAAAAAGCATATATAAACAAGTAACTATTAGAGATGACAGGGTCAAAAACTAATAACACTGCAAATTTAAGATTAGTAATCTTAAATACTTGTTAGAAATGAAGAATAAAATATACCAATTATGCATCCAATTTGTGACTTTGCCAGTGGGTAGGACTTCTTTAACAAGATCCACCAAATCCAAATGATAAACTGAAATATGGACAATTATGTTTTAGTTTTTTAAAAATGCTTTTATTTATTTTTGAGAGACAGAGGCAGAGTGAAAGGGAGGCAGCGGATCCGAAGCAAGATCTGCACTGACAGCAGAGAGCCCAGTGCTAGGCTCAGACTCACAAACCATGAGACCATGACCTGAGCCAATGTTGGACACTTAACCATTCGACTGAGCTACCCAGGCGCCCTGACAAATTTGACATTAGCATTACGGATTTCTATTTAATAAAGAAAGTGTATAAGCAAAGTCAGAAGAAGAATGACAGATTAAGAAGAAAATGTTTTCAGGGCACCTGGCTTGCTCAGTCAATAGATAATGTGACTCTTGATCTCAGGGTTGAGTTTGAGCCCCATGTTGGGTGTAGAGATCACTTTATAATAAAATCTTTCAAAAAAGAATAAAATATTTTCAGCATCTAATATTGACAAATGATTAATGGACAGGATATATAAGGGCCTCCTGCCAAGAAAACAAGAAAATATGCTGCTTCCCAACTGGGCAAGGGATATGAAAAGAGATTTATAAAAAGGAAAATTCAAATGGCTAAGATGAAAGAGGAAACACTCAAATTCATTACAAATTAAAGAAATGCAAATGAAAATAAGGCATTTTAAGAAAAATTCATTACATTTACCAGATTGACAAACATTAGAAAGTTGTTTAATGTCAAGTGCAGGTGTAGACTCAGGGTACGATAGGCAGATTTCTAAGATGTACCCCCAAGGTTCTCAACCCCAGCTTTATTTAGTCAACCACTAAGGCAGGAACTGCCAAGAAGGGATTTTGCAATTCAATTTTCAAATCAGAGAACACATGCAGTAATTTCTCTGACATCTGCCATAGCAACATTTATCTAGATATGTCTACTGAGGCAAAGGAAAGAAAAGGAAAAAAAAAAAAACAAAAACAAAAAAAACAAAAACTATTGGGACTACATCAAAATAAAAAGCTCTGCACATGGAAGGAAAAACAAAACTAAAAGACAACCTACTGAATGGGAGAAGATATTTGCAATAACATATCTGACAAAGGGTTAGTATCCAAAATATATAAAGGACTTATACAGCTCAACACACAAAAACCAAATAGTCTTCCCATTAAAAAATGCGCAGAACACATGAACAGACATTTCTCCAAAGAAGACAACCAGATGGCCAACAGACACATGAAAAGATGCTCATCATCACTTATCAGGGAAATGCAAATCAAAACTACAATGAGGTATCACCTCATATCTGTCAGAATGGCTAAAATAAAAAACATAAGATACAACAGGTGTTGGCAAGGATGTGGAGAAAGAGGACACCCTCTCTTGCAATGTTGGTGAGAATGCAAACTGGTGCAGCTACTCTGGAAAACTGTATGGAGGCTCCTCAAAAAATTAAAAATAGACCTCCCCTACAATCCAGTAATCGCACTGCTGGGTATTTACCCCCAAAATACAAAAACACAAATTCAAAGTATACATGCACCCTTATATTTATTGCAGCATTATTTACAATAGCCAAACTATGGAAGCACCCCAAGTGTCCATCGACAGATGAATGGATAGACAAGATGTGATATGCATGTGTGTGTGTGTGTGTGTGTGTGTGTGTGTATGTATGATGGATTTATTATATTGTAACAGTGGGATATTATTTAGCCTTTAAAAAGTATGAAATCTTGCTATTTGCACAACATAGAGATACAGAGTATAATGCTAAGTGAAATAAGTCAGAAAAAGACAAATATGGGATCTTACTCATAAGCAGAATTTAAGAAACAAAACAAATGAGCAAATAAAAGGAAAAAAGAGAACTATAGAGAAAAGACCCATAGAGAACAAACTGATAGTTACCAGACAAGTGGGTGGGGGGAGGATGGGCGAAATAGAGGATGGGTATTAAAGAATACACTTGTGATGAAAAAAATAAAGCAACGAACAAAAAATTTAAAAAAAAAATAAAGTGAGATGATACTTATTCCTCCTGCCTTACAGTTTATTTACTAAAAGGTCCCCCAAATACAAAAATAAAATAAACTTCCAAGTCAGATGGCCTCAAGATGTGGAGATTTTCTGGGTGTTCCCAACCTAACCACGTGAGCCCTTTAAAAGCAGAATTTTCTACAGCTGGTTGCAAAAGAGGAAGTCAGAGATTTGAAGAAGGACAAGGATTCAACAAGCTGTCACTGGCTTTGAGAGAGAAGGCCACATGCAATATATTCCTGGATATATATTCCAGAAAAATTTTTATACAAGTCCATTAGGGAATACATTGAAGACCATTTACGCAGTACTTTTTTTCTGGGTGTAACTTGGAACTGGACACAACCAAAGAGCCCTTAACTAGAAGAATGAATAAGTAAAATGTAGCAGAAAAATACCACTGAATATTTTGTACCAATGAGAAGCAACAAATAAATGTACCTACGGGGACAGAATTTCAACAGAGTTAAATGGGAAAAAGTAGGAAACAGAACAAGATGCATGGTACATTATCATTAATGTAAACTAAAAGCACATATAAAAGATCACTCATATTTTATGAGACTATATACACAATAAAAGATGACATATCAACAATATTAAAGTGAGCACCTCCAAAAGAGAAGAAAAAAGAATGGGAGAGGAGATTGGAATAAAGAGGAAAAAATAAAACCAGAAAGGGACTATGTTGAATTGTGTTTTGCCAGCTTGGCATTACTGTCCCCATCCAAACTAAGGACTATGTTTCCTAAAATTCCCTTTCCTGCTTGGTTCCAGGTTATAGTTGGTCATCTACTATTGGAGAGGTAAGTGCAAAAGATTTGAGAGGAGAAAATAAAGCTCAAGTCGTGACTCTCAGAAGACTGTGGCAGTCTGCCCCAGTGACACACATATACTGAAGGGCTGGGTGATCTCTAGTTTCTAGCTTTTCTGTACTACTGACCAATGGTAGCTCTAAGGCAACCACCAAGTGCTGTACTGCAATTACTTCAGAGTTAGATTAGATTAGATTAGATTAGATTAGATTAACTGAATTAATGGCTTCAATTTTTCACACCTCTCTGTATTGGCACCCCTTAGTATATCACACCCTAATTCTGAGTTTGGCCATGTGACTCGTTTTGACTGATGGTATGGTAACAAAAATTTACAAAAATAGTAGCTGTGCATTTCCACATTCCTTCTTGGACCTATGCTACCAAACAGATCATGCCCTGATTAGGCATGTCTGAGAGACATGTGAGGTCATCTAGATTGGCCAGTTTCCAGCTAAACCATCAGCTAACCAAGTCCAACTGAGATCAGTATCACCCAAATGACCTGTAGACTCATAGGAAAGAATAAATGGTTTTGTTACAAAGTAATATGACACAAGTGCCTTGGGAAGACCAATAACGACAGTGCACCATGAATGAAAATTATGTTTAACTGGACTCCATATTGCTGAGATTAAAAGAATACACATTCAGAGGTGCCTGGGTGGCTCAGTTGGTTGAGTGTCTGCCTCTTGATTTTGACTCAGGTCATGACCTCACCGTTCTTGAAATTGAACCCTGTGTCAGGATCTGCGCTGACAGCTTAGAGACTGCTTGGAATTCTCTCCTGCTCTCTCTGACCCTCCCCTGCTTGAGCGCTCTCTTTCTCTCTTTACCAAAATGAGTAAACATTTAAAAAGAAAAAAAGAAAAAAAAAAAAGGGGTGCTTGGGTGGCTCAGTTAGTTAAGAGTCCAACTTCGGGTAGTGGGATTGAGTCCCACATTGGGCTTAGCACTGAGTATGGAGCCTGCTTGGGATTCATTCTCTCTTTCTCTCTCTCTCTGCCCCCTGCCCCACTCACCTGTGCTCTCTCTAAAAAACAAAGCAAAACAAAACAGAAAACCAAAAAACAAACCCCAAAATACATTTAAAATAATATATTTTTTAAAGTAGGACTCTGAGGTACTATCAGCAGGTACTCAAATGGTATATGGGTTTTATTCCCTGTGTATTCGGTTTTTTTTTTCACTATCTTTTTTTGACACAGACTTCATTTATTATTATTATTGCTGTTGTTTTAAAGTAAGCTCTATGCCCAATGTGGTGCTTGAACTCATGACCTGAGATCAAGAGTTGTATGCTCTAATGAACAAGCCAGCCAGATGCCCCATTCTCTGTGTATTCTTTATCACATAAACATTAATGATTTTATCTTTTGTCCTATGGTGGCATGGATTCCTTTGATCGGCACCAATAAAAAAATTTAAAAAACAAGAACAAAGTATGGAACAAAGTCAAATACCAGGAAGAATGTTGGTGGTTACACTGCACTACCTGTAATGAAAACAGTTGAGGGAAGGCCAAGAGAAGAGAAGGCCAAATGATCACTGAGTTCTTTGAATAGGGAATGAATTTATACATCTTAGTATATTAAACACCTAGCACAGTGCCAGAGACCAGTTAATTGTTCCAAAAATGCTTGTTAACCAAGAGTGATGTCAAGTGTGAGTGGAGGGAGTTAGCCATCAGAAATCAGAAGAGATGAAGTCTGATAAAAATAAAGCAAGGAAAGGGGCGCCTGGGTGGCTCACTTGATTAAGGGATTGACTCTTGATATCTGCTCAGGTCATGATCTCATGGTTCATGGGTTCAAACCCTGCATCAGGCTCTGTGCTGACAGCACGGAGCCTGCTTGGGATTCTCTCTCTCCCTCTCTCCCTGCCCCCCCCCCCACTTGCACCCTCTCTCTCAAAATAAACAAAACATTAAAAAAGAGGGAAAAAAAACCAAGCAGCAAGGAAAGCACAAAAGGCATATGTAGCACATTTAGCCATAAAAGCTTCTAGCAAAGTGTCATGGCTTTGCTGGTCTAAAAGATACCTTTGGGCACTTTTAGCAATATGTTTGTTTTCAAACATAGGTACTGATAAGCAGAGTACTACAAAGAGGAAGAATTTCTTATATTAACTTTTATAATTATACTGCTTATAATTAATTATGTTATTTCTTAGCAGACCTGTAAATAGATGTTTACCGTGTCTTTCTTTAATGTCACCCCAATTAACACCTACAAGAATTTTTATTTTATTAATTTATTCTTTATTTATCATTATTATTTTTTAAATTTAAACCCAAGTTACTTAACATGTAGTGTAATAATGATTTCAGGAATACAATTTAGTGATTCATCACTTACATATAACACCCAGTGCTCATTCCAGTAAGTGCCCTCCTTCATGCCCCTTGCCCATTTAGCCCATCCCCCCCCACCCAACACCACACAAGCCACCCTGTTTGTTCTCTATATTTCAGAGTCTCTTGTGGTTTGTCTCCCTCTCTGTTTTTATATTATTTTTGCTTCCCTTCTCTTCCCTTATGTTCATCTGTTTTGTTCCCTTACGTTCACCTGTTTTGTTCTCAAGTTCTACACATGAATGAAATCGTATTTGTCTTTCTCTGACTTATCTGGCTTAATATAATACACTCTAACTCCATCCACATTTTTGCAAATGGCAAAATTACATTCTTTTTGATCACTAAGTAATATTCTATTGTATGTATATATATGTGTGTGTATTTATATGTGTGTATATATATACATATACATACACACACCACATCTCGTTTATCCATTCATCTGTTGGACATTTGGGTTCTTTCCATACCTTGGCTATTGTTGACAGGACTGCTACAAACGCTGGGGTGCATGTGCCCCTTCGGAGCACACTGTATCATTTGGATGAATACCTAGCAGTGCAATTGCTGGGTTGCACCTACAGGAATTTTTAAAAATACAAAGGGTAGAGAATGTATTTTGAATATATGGTTGTATGGTTAAAGTGCTTAGAGAAAACTTTTCATTTTCTTCAGAGAAATAAATTATGTGCCTACTATGACTCTATCTTCCTCCTATCCACTCTGACTCACAAGCACATAATTTGCAGGTATCTTTTATAATTAAATGCCATTTTTGGCTAGATATAAAAAGACATATTCTTGGGGCACCTGTGTGGCTCTGTTGGTTAGTTGTCTGGTTCTTGACTTTGGCTCACATCATGATCTCATGGCTCGTAGGTTTAAGCCCCACATCGGGCTCTGTGCTGGCAGTGCAGGGCCTACTTGAGATTCTCTCTCTCACTCCCTTTCTCTCTGTCCCTGCCCCACTCACACACACTCTAAATAAAGACATAACCTTTAAAACAAAACAAAGACATATTCTCTCTCCTGCCAAGCTTACTCAACACCGTTCCCCTAATTCTGACATCAAACAGGAAAATTTGGAAAAAATCTGATCAATTTCATCTGCTTCTGCATTCTCATGGATGTGGCTCACTCAGTTCCAAAGAGGGTATGTATCTATGTACTTTCTTAGATACCCTTTACTCTGTAAACCAATCACTCCCACTCACCTATGGGACAGTTAATTTCCTTCTTTCTTTAAACTTGCAAGTCTTAAAATTACCCAAATTTACACAAAGCATTAGGAGAACCATAAGTTTTAAAGTAAAAATTAAACATAATACTAAAAATCACACGTTTTATTTATTTCTAAAAGTTTCTGAAGCAAAATATTGAGTTGGGTGACATTTGATTGTTTACTTTCTATGCTTTTCCTGTATGTTTAAAATTACAAAAAAACCACAGATCAATATTTACAGCTCTTAAAAATGTCCAGTATATAACTGTCTGATCCCCATAAATATCAATACTTCTCAACCTATTTTCTTCAAGCACAAAATAAAGGTTTTTTTAATTCAATTTCACCATTTTTGTTTTGCTTAGTGACCAGTGTTCTGTAAGTTTTCCTTAAAAGTTCTAGTATTTTACCTACAAGATGCATTAGTCTTATGCTACCCTATGAATATAATTATTACAACTTCTGCAAGGGAAAATGACGTCTATGATCCAAAATAATCCCCTTAAAAATAAATTTTCTGAATCTCTGAATATTGTGTTTCTGCTGTATCTTAAAAAAGAAAACAAAGTAACTAAACTAAATGTTATTAAAGAAATAAAGTAGAAATTAAAGTACTTTATACACTACCAAAACACCATAATGCCAACATCATTAAGTATGAGGCAAGTAATAAGATACCAAGCATTCTTCCTGGTTTATGTTTGGAAATATTTTTCAAAATGAATAAATGCTCTGATTCTAAAAATTTATTTCAATGTACAGTACTTTAAAAAAGTGTCTTTATATTCTTTTACATTTTATTATTTCTCCCAAATAAAATACTCATAGTTTGAAAGAAATATGTTCAAGGTGGGTTAAAAGTAGATGAATTATGTACTATAATTCTAAGATTATGGAAATTACTACTGATGTGCTAGAGATACTACAAATTACCACAGCATTATTATCCCCAAATTCCTGGGGGGATAAACATATATTCACATCACACCATCTGCCACAGTGTAAATAAAATTCTGCAACTTATTTCTGGTTGACACAATGACATAGCTACCAAATTGACCTAGGACCATTTACTTCAATGATGTAAGATACAATCTTTGTGTAGTATAGCTGAGGTCTCTTTCTGAGCCTTTAAGTTCTAGCCCCCGGTTTATTTATGCACCAATAACCCTCTAATTTAGATGCTTTATAGCATATTTTAATTTCTGGTTATTCCACCAATTTTATGAATTTTTTATTTTTTTTTAAATTTTTTGTTTAAATTCTAATTACTTAACATATAGTGTAATATTAGTTTCAGGTGATATGGCCTTTTGTAGCAACGTGGATGGAACTGGAGAGTGTGATGCTAAGTGAAATAAGCCATACAGAGAAAGACAGATACCATATGGTTTCACTCTTATGTGGATCCTGAGAAACTTAACAGGAACCCATGGGGGAGGGGAAGGAAAAAAAAAAAAAAGAGGTTAGAATGGGAGAGAGCCAAAGCATAAGAGACTGTTAAAAACTGAGAACAAACTGAGGGTTGATGGGGGGTGGGAGGGAGGAGAGGGTGGGTGATGGGTATTGAGGAGGGCACCTTTTGGGATGAGCACTGGGTGTTGTATGGAAACCAATTTGTCAATAAATTTCAGAAAAAAAAAATAAAAAAATAAAATATTAGTTTCAGGTGTACAATATAGTGATTCAACACTTCCACACATCACCCAGAGCTCATCACAAGTACACTCTAATCCCCATCACCTATTTAACCCATCCTCCCACTAAGCTCCCCCTGGTAACTATCCATTTGGTCTCTACAGCCAAGAGTCTGTTTCTTGGTTTGCCCCCTCCCTTTTTACCTTTGCTTGTTTTTTAAATTCCACACATGAGTGAGATCATATGGTATTTGTCTTTTTCTGACTTATTTCATTTAGCATTATATTCTCTAATTCCATTTACGTTGCTGTAAATGGCAAGATTTCACTCTTTTTATGGCTGAGTAATATTCCATTGTGTGTGTACACATTTCTTTATCCACTTATCAACTGATGAACATTTGAGCTGTTTCCATATTTGGTTACAGTAAATAATGCTGCTATAAACATCAGGGTACATTTATCTCTTTGAATTTTATTTTTGTATTCTTTGGGTAAATATCTAGTGATGCAACTGCTGGATTGTGGGGTAGTTCTATTTTTAACTTTTTGAGGAACCTCCATACTATTTTCCAGAGTAGCTGTACCAGTTGGCATTCCCACCAACAGAATAAGAGGGTTCCCCTTTGTCTGCAGCCTCACCAACACCTGTTGTTTCTTGCATTGTTGATTTGAGCCATTCTGACAGGTGTAAGTGAGGTGATCTTTCATTGTAGGTTTGACTTACATTTCTCTGATGATAAATGATGTTCACCATCTTTTCAGGTATCTGTTGGCCATCTGGGTGCCCTCTTTGGAGAAATGTCTGTTCATGTCTTCCACCCATTTTTTAATCAGGTTATTTGTTTTTCGGGTGTTGAGCTTGATAACTTCTTTATTGATTTTGAATACTAACCCTTTACTGGATATGTTATTTGCAAATATCTTCTCCTATTCCATAGGCTGCCTTTTAGTTTTGTTGATTATTTACTTCACTGCGCAGAAGCTTTTTATCTTGATGTAGTCCCAACAGTTTACTTTTGTTTCCCTTGCCTCAGGAGACCTATCTAGAAAGAAATTGTACAGCCCACCATTTTTGATCATTGTATTCTTTAGCACTAACATGAATGAAGCCTTTTCCAATGTCTCTCAGTTGAAAAATAAATTTGAAAAAAAAATTCTCAGTTGAAAAATACAGTTATCTCCCATACTTCCAGGCCCTACTTCAATTTTCAGTTGAACAAATATTTAAAGTGACTCTTATGTGCCCAGCACTAGGTTAAATGCAGGCATACAGTAGTGAATAACAAGGTCCCTGAGGAACTCCAATTGTTTTCAGTTTCATGGGTTAACACCATGAAACAAAAATTATTTAATATTAAGCAATGATACTGAGTTTTGCTAACTTGTGAATGCATCTGGAGGAGGTTATATCAACAAAGTTCTAACTTCCTGACTCATTCATCAATGAATCTAGCACCCCAAAGGAACTTACAGAACTTTCCCCATGTTTTTTATTCTTTTAAGTGTTCAAAATTCCAATAAAAACTGGCTCACAGATTGCTGAAAAAACTAACTGCTGTTCATTTTTATGGCTGAGGGTGGGGGTATACAAAGCATGTGATCCATAGAAAATGCCTCACAAGCAGCGTCTTGGCCAAGCATGCTGAAAAGCCAGTCAATACCACCACACACATATTAGAATGGCCAAGATCCAGAACACCGATAACACCAAATGCTGGTGAAGATATACAGCAATAGGAACTCTTTCCTGTTCATTGCTGGTGGGAATGCAAAATGGGGCAGTCACTTTAGAAAACAGTTTGGTGGTTTCTTAGAAAACTATGGGGCGCCTGGGTGGCTCAGTCGGTTAAGCGTCCGACTTCGGCTCAGGTCACGATCTCTCGGTCTCTGGGTTCGAGCCCCGCGTCAGGCTCTGGGCTGATGGCTCAGAGCCTGGAGCCTGCTTCCGATTCTGTGTCTCCCTCTCTCTCTGTCCCTCCCCCATTCATGCTCTGTCTCTCTCTGTCTCAAAAATAAATAAACGTTAAAAAAAAAAATTAAAAAAAAAAAGAAAACTAAATATACTCTTGAGCAATCGCACTGCTTGGTATTTGCCCAAAGGAGTTGAAAACGTGTATCAAAACCTGCACACATATTTACAGCAGCTTTATTCACAACTGCCAAAACTTGGAAGCAACCAAGATGTCCTTCAGTAGGTGAATGGATAAATTGTGGTACATCCAGATACCAGAATATTATTCAGCTAAAAAGAAATGAGCTATCAGGCCATGAAAAGACATAGAGGAAACAAATGCCTATTACTAAGTGAAAAAAAGCCAGTTTGCAAAAGCTATATACTATAGGATTCCAACTATATGACATTCTGGAAAAGACAAAACCATGGAGATAATAACAAAGATCAGTTGCCAGGGGTAAGGTGGAGAGAGGGATGAATAGGTAGAACACAGGATTTTTAAAGCGGTGAAACGACTACGTATGATACTGTAATGGTAGATACACGTCAACACAGAATGCTATGTCCAAACATAGAATACACAACACAACGAGTGAACCTAATGCAAACTAGGGACTTCAGTTGATAATAATGTGTCAATACAGTCAACAATTTAACAAATGTACCACTCTGGTGGGGGATGTTGACAAGGAGGAGGCTATGCATGTATGGGGCAGGGAGTTTATGGGAAGTATTTGTGTTTTTGCTCAATCTCGCTCTCAAACTGAAACTACTCTAAAAAGGAAAATCCATTAAAAAAACTCAAGTCAACATATAGATGGATCTCTATAATCAACATGCTATATCCTTCATTTGCCAAGAGAAATGGTCTCATTTCTATCAGTCTCAGCAAATGTAAACAAAAGAGAGATAAAGGATTCTTCACACAGGACACAAGTAGCACCAGGAAGCTGTAGAGGTTGTTTGTGTTCAGATAGGGCATATCTTTTTTTTTTAATTTTTTTTTCAACCTTTATTTGTTTTTGGTACAGAGAGAGACAGAGCATGAACGGGGGAGGGGCAGAGAGAGAGGGAGACATAGAATCGGAAACAGGCTCCAGGCTCTGAGCCATCAGCCCAGAGCCTGACGCGGGGCTCGAACTCACAGACTGCGAGATCGTGACCTGGCTGAAGTCGGACGCTTAACCGACTGCGCCACCCAGGCGCCCCAGATAGGGCATATCTTGATCTTTACACTGGCTTGTTTATCACAAATATGAGAATCAGAAACAGGAATGTATTTATTTTTTTACACTTTGTAGATGTGCCCAAAGGTTTCAGAATTAGATAATAAGACTAATAATTAAATAAATCCTTAGGAACAGAACTGACTTAACTATCACCTCATTATTTAAGATATTCCTTAGCTGGAACTTTTAAGCTTACTACACTAGCAATAAGGAATATAACCTCACTTGATATAAACAAAAAATTTAATTTGTGAACATGTTAAAACTTTAGAAAAGACAGTTTTTGATGCTGGGGTTGCATGGTTTAATGCATTAAAAAAATAGGTAATAATTTACTTATGAGGCAAAAATACCATGTTTCTAAGTAAAAGCATTTGCTGAAACAACACTAAAAAGCTGCTAATCTTTTTTCTTTAACTTTTCTATTGCAACATATACCACACATGCAGAAAAGTACAGAAA
Source organism: Prionailurus bengalensis (assembly GCF_016509475.1). Lineage (NCBI taxonomy): Eukaryota > Metazoa > Chordata > Mammalia > Carnivora > Felidae > Prionailurus > Prionailurus bengalensis. The sequence goes on along the minus strand of NC_057346.1, from coordinate 53,862,365 downwards.
ATGTACAGCTCCATGATTTATCACAAAATATATGCCTCAATGACTATTACCCAGCACATAAAATAGAACAGTAAGAACATATGACAAAACTCTAGTAACCCTGCTTCCAATAACCCATCTTTTTTTTTTTTCCTGAAATGTTTATTCATTTTTGAGAGGGAGCGCGACTGTGAGTGGAGGAGGGGCAGAGAGAGAGGAAGACACCGAATCTGAAGCAGGCTCCAGGCTCTGCACTGTCAGCACAGAGCCCAACACAGAGCATGAACTCACAAACTGTGGGATCATAACCTGAGCCAAAGTGGGATGCTTAACTGAGCCACCCAGGCGCCCCCCAATAACTCATCCTTCCTCCCAAAATGTTAACCTAACCACCAAAACCTTACATTACTTGTTTAAGAAAAACTAAGCCCCAAGTTAACAGAAGGGAGGAATAACAAAGATCGAGTAGAAATAAATGAAATAGAAACTAAAAAGACAACAGAAAAGATCAATAAAACTAAGAGCTAGTTTTTGAAAAGATAAACAAAATAGGCAAACCATTAGCTAAACTTACCAAGAAAAAAGAGAGAGGGCTCAATCAATAAAATTATAAATGAAAGAGGAGACATTACAACTTATATCGCATAAATACAAAGGATTATGAGATTACTATGAATAACTATATGCTCCCAAATTGGACAATCTAGAAGAAACAGATAAATTCCTAGAAACATACACCTACCATAAAGAAAAGTAATCAAAAGCCTTCCGACAAAGTCCAGGACGAGAGGGTTTCACTGGTGAATTCTACCACATTTAAAGAACTAATTCCAATTCTTCTCAAACTCATCCAAAAAATGAAAAGGAATACTTCTAAACTCATTTTACAAGGGCAATATTACCCTAATAATGCCAAAGCCAGGCAAAGACACTAGAAGAAAAGAAAATAATACGCAATATTCCTGATGAACATGGATACAAAACACTTAACAAAATATGAGCAAACCAAATTCAACAATACATTAAAAGGCCATACACTATGATCAAGTGGATTTATCCCAGGAATGCAAAGATGGTTTAATATCCATATATCCAACAATGTGATATATAACATGAACAAAATGAAGGTTAAAAATCATATGATCATCTCAACTGATGAGGAAAAAGCACTTGATAAAATTCACCATTCTTTCATGATAAAAACTCCCAATAACTTGGGTATAGAAGGAACGTACTCAACACAAGGCCATCTATGACAAGCCCACAGCTAACATCATACTCAGAAATGAAATGTGGAAAGCCTTTCCTCTAAGATCAGGAAAAAGACAAGGGTGTTTACTCTCATCACTTTTAAACAGCATAGTAATGGAAGTCCTAACCAGAGTAATTAGGCAAAAAGAAAAAAAGAAAAAAAGGCATCCAAATTGGAAAGGAAGAAGTAAAACTGTCAATATTTGCACATAACATAAGGTATTATACAAAGAAAATCTTAAAGACTCCACAAAAAAACTGTTAGAATAAATATTCAGTAAAATTGCAAGATACAAAACCAATATGTAAACATCTGCTGCATTTTTATATATCAACAATGAACTAATGGAAAGAGAAATAAAGAAAATAATCTCATTTACAGTTAGAACAACAAACACCCAGGAATAAATTTAACCAAGGAGGCAAAAGATCTGTACATTGAAAACTAAGACACTGAAGAAAGAAGCTGAAGAAGACACAAATAAAAGATCCTCCATGCTCATGGATCAAAAGAATTAATATTGTTAAAATGTCCATACTCCCTAAAGCGATCTACAGATGCAATGCAATCCCTATAAAAATTCCAATGGCATTTTTCACAGAAATAGAAAAAATCCCAACATTTGTACAGAACCACAAAAGACTGAATAGCCAAAGCAATCTTGAGAAAGAAAAGCAAAGCTGGAGGCATCACACTTCCTGATTTCCAACTATATGACAAAGCTATCAAGACAGTATGCTATTGGCATAATAACAGACACACGGATAAATGGAACAGAACAGATTCCGGAAATAAACTCATGCATAAATGGTCAATTAATTTATAACAAAGGAGCCAAAAATATACAATGGGAAAAGGGTAGTCTCTTCAAGAAATTGTGTTGGGAAAACTGGACAGCTACAAGCAAAACAATGAAACTAGACCACTTTTTCCACAAAAATTAACTCAAAATGGATTAAATCTTGAACACCAGACCTGAAACCATAAAACTCCTAGAACTTCAACCTAGAGGATAAGCTCCTTGACAATGGTCATGACAATGACTTTTTTGGATTTGGCATCAAGAGCAGAGAAACCCAAGTAAGACTATATCAAACTAAAATGCTTCTGCACAGCAAAGGAAACCATCAACAAGATGAAAAGGAAACCTATGGAATGGGAGAAAATATTTGCAAATTACCTATCTGATAAGGGGCTAACATCCAAAATAAACAAAGAACTCAATATAACTCAATAGCAAAATAAAGAAACCAATTAAAGAATGGGCAAAGGACCTAAATAGACATTGTTCTAGAGAAGACATACAAATGGCCAACAGGTACAAGAAAAGGTGCTCAACATCATTAATCATCAGAGAAATACAAACCAAAACCACAATGAAATAGCTGTTAGGATTCTATTACCAAAAAGATAAGGGATAACAAATGCCAGGGAAGATGTGGAGAAAAGGAAACTCAAAATTTTATGTTTGCTGGTGGGAATGTGAACTGGCAAAGCCACTATACAAAACAGTATGGAGGTTCCTCAAGAAATTAAAAATAGAACTACCATATGATACAACAATCCTGCTTCTGAGTCTATATCCAAAGGATATGAAATCATTATCTCAAAGAATACCTCCATGTTCGTAACAGCATTGTTCACAATAGCCAAGGTCTGGAAATAACTTAAGTGTTTGTCAACAGATGAATGGTTGTGAGATGTGTAGATGTGAGATGTCATAAATTTGTGAGATGTGTGTATTTATACACATATATACACACGCATGCACACACATACACAGGGGAATATTACTGAGTCTTAAAAAAAAAAAAAAAAAGGAAATCCTGTCATTTGCAACAACATGGATGAAACTCGAAGGTAACATGCTAAGGGAGAAAGCCAGACAGAGAAAGGCAAATACGTCACGATATCCCTTAAATGTGGACTCTTAAAAAACAAAACAACAAAAACCCAAAAAAACCAAACTCATAGAAACAGAGAGTAGGAAAGTGGTGGCTAGCCAGTGGGGAAAATAGGGAAAGGATGGTAAAAGGGTACAAACGTTCAGTTATAAGATAAATAAGGTCTGAGGATCTAATGTACGATATGATGACTACAGTTGATAACACTGTATTATGTAATTGAAATTTGCTAAGACAATAGAATTTAAATGTCCTCCCCACCAAAAAAGGTATATAAGTAAGATGGTATATGTGCTAATAAACTTCATGGGGGGAATCCTTTCATAGTGTGTAAGTATATTGAATCATCGTTTACGCTTTAAAATATCTTACAATTTTAGGTGTCAATTATACCTCAGTAAAGCTGAGAAAAAAGCTTTAGATTACTTTTGTTTCTGACTTTATATAAAGGCAATCATATAGTATGTTTGACTTCATTCACTCAGAATTGTACTTAAGCGACTTATCCATGTTGTGTGTTTTGCTGAAATTCATTTTTATTATTGTAGAGTATTCCATTCTCTAATTTTTGACAATTCACCTATTCTGTTGATAGACATTTGAACTGTTCCCACTTGAAGCTAGTATGAGTAATACTGTTATGTACATTTTTTAATGTCTAGTGACATGCATTTACATGGAGAACTGTTGAGAATGCCTATCTGTGACATTAGTAGATTATGCAAACTGTTTTCCAAGTGGTTACACCAATGTCCTTTGCCACCAGCTGTGTATAAGATTTCACACTGTACTGTATCAAAGTAGTGATGATTCTCAATAGGTAGTCTGTGGTTATGTGGGGTGGGGTTTCCCACGATCTTTTCAGAAAGCTCATGAGCTCAAATTTGCCATATTATTGTCGTAATAATAGTAATGAGTTGTCTTTGCCACTCCGTTGATATTTGCACTGATGGTGCAGCAATTGCATAATACTACTGGTATCTCATTCAAATCATGGCAATGGCACCGAACTATAATAGTAGTCCTTGTATTCTTCACCACCTGCATTCACAATGAAGACAAAAACAAAAACAAAAACAAAAACAAAAACAAAAACAAGCCAGTTTTACCTAACAGTGTCTTTGATGGGGGTGCCTGAGTGACTTAGTCTGTTAAGCATCTGACTCTAGATTTTGGCTCAAGTCACAACCTCACAGTTCGTGAGTTTGAGCCCCAAATCGGGCTCTGAGCTGGCAATGTGGAGCCTACTTGGGATTCTCTCTCTCTGTCCCTCCCCAGCTTGCTCTCTCTCTTTCCCAAAGTAAATAAGCTTTAAAAATAGTAAAAAAACAAAAAACAAAACAAAAAAAAAACAACAAAAAAAACCAAAAAACAAAAACAAAAAAACCACCAAAAACCAAAAATAGAGTGTCTTTGAAGAAGATGTTTTATTTATTAATTTTGTTAAATCTTGACCCTTAGTACAAGTCTTTTTAGTATTTGGTATGACAAATCAAGAAGTACACATAAAACACTGAAGCGGGGGATATACTGAAGTACAAATGCTGTCTCGGGCAAAAGCACTGTGTGATTGAGCTGAGAGTTGAACAAGCTACTTTATTTCATGGAACACCAATTTTACTTGAAAGAGTGATTAACAGTCTTGGATATTTGGCTGACATTTTTTCAAAAATGAATGAAGGGAAGCTATCATTGCAAAAAAACCAAGCAACAGTATTTTTTTTTTCCCCAATGATGAAATTTGAGCTTTCAAGCAAAAATTAGGATTTTGGAAAATGTGAATCTGCCACTGTGAGCTTGATAGCTTCCTTATATTTAAAGACTGTTTTGATGATATTTAGAGTGGATATTAATAAATTTACGTATGCCAACGTTTAAAACAACTGTATAACTCAGATAATATTTTCCAATAACACATACATGATGCTACAAAATTATACATGGGTAAAAAGATCCCACGTATATTACTCAAACTGTAATACAGATCAAAAGATTTCAATGTAACAGTACGAAAGGATATAAATATATTGGTTATACAGGCATACCTTGTTTTATTGTGCTTCACAAATATTGTGGGATTTTGGTGTGTTTTTACAAATTGAAGGTTTGTGGCAACACTGCAGTGAGCAAGTGTATCGGTGCCATTTTTCCAACAGCATCTGTTCACTTGGTGTCTATGTCACATTTGGGAATTCTCGTAATACTTCAAACATTTTCATTATTATTATATTTGTTATGGGAATCTGTGATCAGATCTGTAATTGTTGTGGGATACCATGAACCAGCCACATAAGATGGTGAATTTAATTGATAAATGTGTGTATTCTGATTGTCCCACTGACTGGCTGTTCCATCTCTCTCCCTCTCCTCAGGCTTCCCTATTCCCTGAGACATAACACTGAGATTAAGCCAATTAATAACCCCACAATAGCCTCTAAATGTTCCAGTGAAAGGAAGAGTGTCACATCTCTCACTTTAAATCAAAATCTACAAATGATCAAGCTTAGTAAGGAAGGGATATTGAAAGCCAAGGCAGGTGGAAAGGCAGCTCTCTTGCACTAGTTAGCCACCTTGTGTGCACCTGTGCGCATAGGAAAAGTTCTTGAAGGATATTAAAAGGGCTATCCAGTAAACGCATAAATAATAAGAAAGCAAAACAGCCTTATTGTTGATATGGAGAAAGTTTTAGTAGTCTGGATAGAAGATCAAACCAGCTACAATATTCCCTCAGGCCAAAGTCTAATCCAGAGCAAAGCCCTAACTCTCTTCGATTCTAGGAAGACTGAGGAAGCTGCAGAAGACAAATATGAAGCTAGCAGAAGTTGGTTCATGAGTGTTAAGGAAAGAAGCCGCCTCCACAACATAAAAATGCAAGGTGAAACAGCAAGTGCTGATACAGAAGCCACAGCAAGTTATCTAGAAGATCTAGCTGAGATAATTCATGAAAATGGCTACAATAAACAGTAGATTTTCAATGCAGATAAAATAAGCCTTCTGTTGGAAGAAGATGCCATCTAGGACTTTTGCAGCTAGACAGAAATCAATGCTTGGCTTCAAAGCTTCAAAGGAGAGGCTGACTCTCTTGTTAGGGGCTAATGCAGCTGGTGACGTTAAGTTGAAGCCAGTGCTCATTTACCATTCCTAAAATCCTAGGGCCCTTAAGAATTATGCTAAATCTATTCTGCCTGTGCTCTATAAATGGAACAACAAAGCCTGGATGACAGCACATCTGTTTACAACATGGCTTCCTGAGTATTTTAAGCCTACTGTTGAGATCTACTGCTCAGAAAAACAGATTATTTTCAAAATGTTACTGCTCATTGACAATGCACCTGGTCACCCAAGAGCTCTGATGGAGATGTACAACAAAATGAATTGTGTTTTCATGCCTGTAAGTAACACAACATCCATTCTGAAGCTCATGGATCAAGAGTCACTTTGATTTTTAAATCTCTTTCTATAAGAAATACATTTTGCAAGGCTATAGTTGCCACAGATAGTGATTTCTCAGGAAGACTGGGGCAAAGTAAACAGAAGACCTTCTGGAAAATATTCACCATTCTAGATACCACGAACAACATTTGTGATTCATAGGAAGAGGTCAAAATATCAACATGAACAGGAGTTTGTGGATTCCAACCCTCAAGGATGACTTCATGGGGTTCAAGACTTCAGTGGAGGAAGTAACTGCAGCTGTGGTAGAAATAGCAAGAGAACTAGAATGACAAGCGGATCCTAAAGATGTGACTTAAGTGCTGCAATCTCATGACAAAACTTGAACAGATGAGGAGTGGCTTCTCATGGATGAGCTAAGAAAGTGGTTTTTTGAGATAGTATCTACTCCTGGTGAAGATGCTATAAAGACTGTTGAAATGACCACAAAGGATTCAGAAAATTACATAAACTTACTTGATAAAATGACAGCAGGGTTTGGGAGGATTGACTCCAATTCTGAAAGAATTGTGAGGGTAAAACGCTAGCAAACAGCACTGCATGCTACATAGAAACTGCTCAAGAAATGAAAAGTCAACTGACAGGGGCAGTTTAAGAAACTGCCACGGCCACCCTATCCTTCAGCAACCACCACCCTGATCAGTCAGCGGTTGCCAACAACATCTAGGCAAGACCCCTCACCAGCAAGAAAGGTTACAATTCACTGAAAGCTCAGACAATGGTTAGCATTTTTTAGCAATAAAGTATTTTTAAATTAAGGTGTTTTTTTAGACATAATACTAATGCACACTTAAGAGACTCGTGTATAGTGTAAACATAATTTTTATATGCATAGGAAATCAAAAAGTTCATTTGACTTGCTTTATTATGACATTCACTTTACTTCAGTGGTCTGGAACTGAACCTGCAGTGTCTCTGGGATATGCCTGTAGTGTGAACTGGGAAGAGCATTCCAGGCATAAGCAAGAGCCAAGGAAGAGATCAGTACGTTATAATATCAGTACAGATTCTGCAACATAACTAATCTTTAAAAAACTACCATTTGTTCAATTGTGATATCAAAGAATAGCCACAGAAATCTGAAAAGACTACTAGAATACTCCTTTTCCAACTACATACCTATATGAGGCTAGATCTTAATCCCCTTCAACTAAAACAACACATTGCAACAGAGTAGATGCAGACAGAAATAAAAGAATCCAGATGTCTTATATTAGTCAGACTTTAATGAGATGTACAAATATAGAAAACAATACCACTTTTCTGAAATCTTTTTGTTTTAGAAAATACATTTATTTTTCATAGAAAATATTTTATTTATGCTAAAATAATGAGTCTATAAGTAACTTTACATGAAGTAATAAAAATTTTAAATTATTCTCAGCTTTGATTTCTAATGTGGCAAATATCAATATACCTCATATAAACAAAAGCCTGTCAGGGTCCTCCATAACTTTTTAGTGTACAGGGGTTTAGGGAATGCTGTACCAAAACAATTTGTCTCCCCCAAGAGGAAACAAAGTAGGTTACTTAACACAATCAAGGCCTAAAAGAAAGCCTTAATAAATAGAAGATGTCCAAATAGAATTATAGGCAGAAGTCTCACCGTCTTCAATACTAAAAACTCCCAATCAAACCTCAAGCCTCCTGCCAGAATAATCTTCATAAAACTGAAATTTTGATTACTCTGAAAACAACACAAAAATCCTTTGATGGTTCCCCAAAGCCTCCCTTGAACTAGCATAAAAGAAACTTCCTTCTCTGGCATTAACCTTCTAAAGCTTTCTTGCTCTAATTCATACTCATTTTGTGCACCCTACTCAAGTTGTATTGCAAATGCCCTCGTTAATCTCTGGGTCTTTGTACACAGTACATTGCTCCCTCTACCCAGAAGCCCTGAGTGGACTAAGTTACTTGTCCTTCAAGATTCAGCTGATAAAAATCACTGATCCATGAAGCCTTCTTACTACTAATGGCCACGCCTAATGCTCACTCTGAGCCTAGGTTAGGAAAAGGACCCTCCTATGTGCTTCCATAATAACCTGTATATGCTAGCCATTCCTTTATCCAGGCACCGTGCTAGACAAAAAGACAAAGCAATGAATAAAAGAGCTCTCTTTGGGAGCTTATATTGCCTCATGGGGAAGAAAGAAAATGAACATGTAAACTAATAAAGATTCAAGATAAGTACAAGTAGTGATAAATGAGTCAGGGATATGGGGGAGTGGGGTGGGCAGTGTTCTGAAGCAGCAACGGGTCAGCAGGGACCTCAAGGACGAGAATAGGTTTGCTCTATGAGGGAGGAATATTCCAGACACAAAGAATAGCTAGTGGAGAGTCCAGGAAGTAAAAAGGGGCTTCATACATTTGAGGAGTAGAAGGCAGGTTACTGTAGCTTGAGAAGATTAGGATTAGAGAGAGAGTGTGTTAACAGATTCAGTTGGAGAGGCAGGCAGGAGTGAGATCACTGTAGTGCCTTCATAAATCATGATAAGAAGTTTCGATTTTATTTTAAGAACACAGAGTAACCACTGAAATATTTTAAGCAGTGTTTTGGCATGATGTGTATTAAGATTACACTAGTGTCTGAGAGGAGAACAGATAATAGGAGAACAAGAGTGTAAATGGTGAGACTAATCACAGGCAAGAAAAGACAGTGGCTTAGATCAGAGGGGTAACATTGGAAACAGAAAGAGAGATAATGAGAATTTACACTGAGGTAAATCAACAAAATCTGCTAATACATTGGATGTGGGGTTGAGGAAGACAGGAGAAGCATGAATAAGTTTCACTTTTAGGTTGTTTACTTAATAAACAACTGAACCGGTAGCAGTAGCTTTTATTGAGATGGTAAAGACTGGAAGAGGAAGAGGCTATGGAGAGAAGAAGTTGAGAGTTATATCTGAGACATATTATGTTTGAATGTATACTAGACATCAAAGAAAAAAACATCAAGTAGGCAGTTGCTTTTACAAATCTGGAGCCCAGAAAGAGAGGGTGGCGATGGAGATAACGGTTTGTAGTCATCAGTATGTAGACGGCACACAAAGCCTTGGAACCGGGTAAGATTACTGCAGGAGAGATCATAGACTCCTGCCTCTCAACGGTGATGGTAATGTTTCCTAGCAAATATTTTGGAAACTTTAGGGGGATTTAGTGGACAGGAGTCAAGGTTGTCATGCAATATGTACAGAGTCCTACATAACTAAGATTTTTCTGGCAATCTTCCAACTTTCTGCTTGATATTAATACAGGCGATCAGCGTAAAATGACCAACAATGCAGATCTGAGCTGCCTGAGAAACAATTACTTTTATCTAGTTTATATACTGGGTCACGGTATAAGGTTTTATTTAGAAATGACTTTTGAGCAAAAACATATGAAAATCACAATGGATGATTTTAAAGTTCCTCCCACTCGACTGGGCTTTGATTCAACTAACTTTGCCCTGATCACATAAAGTTTAATAGTGCAATGCAATTTAACCCAGCCTTTCTCTATCCTGCACAACAGAAAATGTTCTTTTGCTAGGTTATTCTGCCATTGGAAGACAGAAAATACAAAGTCAAGAAAAAAATTTTTTAAATATGTGTATCCCAGGGAGTTTCCTATCATGGGGGTCTAAATTTCTCTCTGTTTCTTTGAGGATTTCCAAGAAAATATTAAATAAGTATTTCGAATTGCTGTTTTTTTTTTTATCTGTTCTCATAGCAGAACAAATATAGCTGAGTAGTTTCAAAATCCCAAGGGAATAGAGTAGAAAAGCCCACACAAATCTGACTCTGACTCCATGTAAAACACAGAGCAAGGAGAGAGCAAGGAGCAGTAAACCGAACAGTAGAAAAGAAGACAATCAACAATGGAAAATTTATTTGACCTCCAAAGTTACCGAAGCACCCACATCCTATTTGACTCCCTTTTACCCTGTTTCCATCTTCTACTTTGTCCCCTCCTCCCCCACCTACATTTTCCCCTATTTCATTTACTCATAATCCCAGGAGGAAAAGTCAAGAACAGAATGTATAAAGATGAAGCATGGCACAGAAATCTAAAAGGTCTAAAATCAAAACAGCATGCCATTGCCCTGTTTACCCTAATCCGCAATTTCCTTTAAAGAGCATGAAGGAAAAGGAGACTACTTACCATCTGTAAGCTCCACGTAACCAGTGAATATCCTATTTTCTTTCTTTACTGCATTTAAGGGTTTATTGAGAGGCTATGCCTTTCATGACACATATAATAAAGAACCAAAGAATCTCTGAGTTAGATGAGACTTTAATATAACTGCCATTAAGAAAAAAAAAAAAAAAGACCGTAATGCTTAAAAATGTTGTGTTAAATGCTAAGTCAAATGTCATACTGAAATAGTTTTTGGCAAGACTAATAGTAAAATCCAGATTTCTCAGTTTCTGGTACAATTATCTTTCTAATACACCAGGTTGCTCTATTTTTTTTTTTTTTTTCCTGTCAGTAGAAACAACACAATAGGATTCAAAATGCTTTTTTTAAAAAGTCTATTAGTCTCTCCTAAGTATGGAATTCTGATTATATAAAACAAAACACAGAAACTAAATCTGTCATATAGTCCCCAAAGGTTGGTGGTTTTGTAGTTTTATGTTCCCTGTCAAGCTGTGTCTCAAAGGGGGTTGGTATCCTGTCACAGCAATTGCCCTGACATGCCATAGACTGCATCCCACATCTATAAAAACCAAACCCAAGGAAAACAGGCACAATAAGCTATATTCTACTTTGCTGATTATGGTAGTTTTGAGTCTCCTACTATTAACAAGCCATGTAAGTAGGTCTTTCAATGATTCAATAATCTCCAGTAAGTCGAGGTCATGTTTCCTTACTTTCCAATCGCTACAAATGTGTGTATCTTAGTATACACTGAACTTCTAATATAAAAATAATCTTTCTTAAAATAAAAATCCATTTACATTCCACAACACCCACTAGCTAGAACACCCACCCTCAGCCCTGTGAAAGGTTTCATTTTGGCAACTATTTGATCAGCAGAAAAGGAAGTTGTTAGCTCAGACTGTTTGTAAACAGTCCGCTTTCCTGCTGAGCAGTCGAGAAAGAGAGAAAGAACAAAGGAAATAACAAGAAAATGGGTTTGGTTGTCTGTAAGATCAGAGGGTGAGGCGGGGGCAAAACAAAAGGTGAATAAACAATGCTGCCTTACCTTTTTTTTCTTTCAGGAGAGAAACAATGCTAATTGCCAAAAGTCAAATTTGCTCCCAAATATGAAGGGGTAAGGGAAAATGTAGCAACCATTTTCTTCATTATCATTTAAAAAATATTAATTTTGCCATATTAGTTATCAGACTGGGGCTATAAAGACGGATATGACATGCTTCTAGCTTGTCCCATTTTCTAGCCCTTTTCCATGAGAAGGGACATCTATTGTCCAGAGTTAAGTCTCCAAACCACTTGTACGTATCAACGAAATGAACATCTCACATTTACTGAGGTAAAGGAAAAAGTGAGAACCCTAAGAGGAGGCGGGAGGGAAATATTCAAGCATTAAAGGCTAATTTGAAATATGACTTATCAGAAAAATTCCCCTTTAGCTCTTTCTGATCATAAAAGCATTGGTTCCAAACCTTTTCGTCAACACTTTAAAACTTCTCTTTCGCTCCCTCCTTTCCATGTTTACCATCGCTACCAAGACCTGGTCTGTATCACTTCATATCTAGATTTTATGTCCATGATCTACTACCTACTCCTATCTCTCCCTCCTTCTACCCTATTCTTGATGCTTTCATCGAGCCTATAAATCCTCACTGGTTTTGCAGTGTGTCCTCTACTCTGTTCTAAGCTCCTTTACCTTTTCAGGCTTCTTTCTATTATTTTCAATTAAAACCTCTCAAAAACAGAAAAACATATTGAAAATACTCTTCAAACCTAACTGATCTTGTTCCCTCCATTTACCTTAGTCATTCTTACCCTCAGTGTTTGTTTTTGCTGTTCCCCGAGATATAATGCTTCACCAATCTTCTCCACCTAATCATTTACTGGTTTATAATGTTATTCAACTTTGTATGCACTCATGTCTTCCCTAGTTCCTTCCTGATAGGGACTATTTTATATTTCTTTTGTCCCTCCTAAAGGACTTGGCTACCACTAGACATAATAGACACTCAAATCTTTATAAAACAAAATTGCACCAAGCATCTTGAATCCTTGTCAAATTTCTAAGAAAGCCTGTCCCTTATGTCCCATACCTCCTCCCAGTATAAAAATTGAATCCAATCAACAATGTAAAAACATTTTCCTGCAGTTGCTGTGTGGAGCAAAGCGAGATGATGATACTTGGAACAGAAGGGCTTGGTCATTTTCACCTGTGGCTGTGGTACTTAAGAACAAACTATTATAAGGCATATGAATATAAATGTCATCATTTTGGTGCTACTCAAACATCATCAAAAAAAGATCTGTATCATTTTTGGAGATCAAAGTGTCTCCTTAAGTCAACAATGCCATGGAATGCTTCCTTCAAGGATGGCAACCATAAAATAAGTGTCTGACTTTCAACAAAAATCCATTCCTCAAAACAATTAAATGGCATTGGCCCTAAAAAGAATAAGCTCAAAAGAGTTTTCTAGTGTTTATGAAGCTGACCTTTTCATTTGAGCACTTAACTAAATTCTAATGTCTGGACCAGAAACATTAAAGTTCATGTTAACAAAAAAAAAAAAAAAAAAAAAAAAAAAGGAAAGTCAACTTCATACTTTAATTATTTAATGTATTCTAATTTAATTATTTAATTTTCAACAAAATGGATGGAGCTAGAGTTATTATGCTAAGCGAAATAAGTCAAAGACAAATACCATATGATTTCACTCACATGTGGAATTTAAGAAACAAAACAAAAGAGCAAAGGAAAAAAAAAAGACAAACCAAGAAACAGACTCTTAACTACAGAGAAGGAACTGATGGTTACCAGAGGGGAGGTGGGGAGGGGAATGGGGGGAAATACAGGATGGGGATTAAAGAGTACACTTATCATGATGAAAAAAATTTAAAAAAATAAAATGATGAAAAATAAGCAATGGAAACAACCATTTGTAGAAAAAAACAATCTCCTCCATATTAAAAGTTTAAAGGTTTTAACAGATGTGGACTCGCCATCATAACTACTGGGAAAATACAGGCCAGGAGTAGAGATGACAAAAACAACAACAACAAAAAATGTGCCTTGGTGCTGACATGCATAAACTACTTTCTAAATATATCCAGAATCCAACCACATTTTAGGATCTACCATTTCAACTCTGGTCTAAACCCCTATCATCTGTCTACCTGGATTACTGCATTAGATTCTTAAGTAGTTCTTCTTCTTCTGTACTTACCCACCTACCATTTATTCTCCATACAGCAGAGTAATTTCATTAAAACATGTGATTTATATCATGCCTCTGCTTAGAACTCCCTAATGACTTTGCATCTCACTACAAGTTAAATTTCTCACAATGGCCTTTTGTAAAGCCCTCTATCTGAGGTTTCTAGTAGGAATCTTGATCATCACAATGATTAGGGAGAAGTATTGGTGTTTAGTGGGTACTATCAGTTTCAAATATTCCATGGAACATTCTTGTGAATTATGTGAATTTTGTTCTTTCAATATACTCTGAATTTTCCAGGATGCATCTTCCATGTTAATTAAGGGAAGCTTGCACTTTGGTGTAGAACTCTACACCAAGAATTATTCACTATATCACAAAATCCCATCATCATTAGCAACACATTTCATGGCTTTAGAGTCACTAATACAACATATCTATTTAAATCCTAATTTACAACTCTCAAAGTGTGAGCAACTCTATATAATGGTTTGCCTATCTAGACTTGTCACACCACAGCATTCATACAACGAAATATGCAAATTATATTACTTTCACCTAATGTCTTCTTTATAAGGAAGCTGGGAACACTGTATTATTTTCTTTTTAAAATAAAGTGCTTAAAAGCTTCTATTATCTATACTTCAAGAGAAAAAGGGGTTATCACAATACACTTGTTATATTGCACCTTACGAAGTTAAACATCACAGCCCTAGATCACCTGCCCCTACTCCCAACCTGTTACACCACCAGTCTGAGTTCCCCTCATTCACTACATCTACACTGGCCTTCATGGTTATTTCTTAAAAACTTTAGGCAGCTTCAGGCACAGAGCCTTTGTATTTGCTGTTCCTTCTGACTGAAGAATGTTCTTCCCCCAGGCATCAACATTACTCACTCACTCCCTCACATCCATCATATTTTTGTTTGAATATCTTCTGAGTCTTTTTCTGACCACCCAGTTTAAACCTGAATGCCCTTCCAACAACTTCCTAACCTCTTTTCCCTGACTTTAATTTATTCCACAGTATAAATCACCATCTGTTCTGATTATCCATTGCCGAGTAACACAGCACTCTAAACCTCAGTGGCTTAAACATCTACTGCTATCTTTCATGATTCTGTGGGTTGCTTAGGCTCATCTGGGTGGTTCTTGCTTGGGATCTCTCATGTGGTTACAGCCAAATGGCTGCTGGGACTGAAGTCATCTAAAGGTTCAACTGGGCTAGACATCCAAGATGATTTCTTCAACCACAAGTCTGGTACCTTAGCTGGGATGGCTCCAACAGCTGGGTGCTGGCCTGGAATCTTTGTCTTTAGCTTTCCCACATGACTAGTGTGGGCTAGCTCAAAGCATGATGGTCTCATGGCAGTCAGACTTCTCATACAGATGCTGCCTTCCCCTAGAGCTGACATTCCGAAAGACCAAAGGCAGAAACTAAGGTTTTGACCTAGCTAAGGAAGCTTCATTTCTATCTTGCTTTACTGGTTACACAGAAATGGCTCAAATGAAGTGTGGGAGGGGACAACAGAAGGGTTTTAACACTGGGAAGCAGAGTACACTAGGGAGCTACCTTTTGAGACAGTCACTACAATACTTAATACACTATATATTTTACTCACCGTGCTTCTCTTTCTACAATTATTCATCGCAGAAAGTGAAAGATAAAATTAAGAGCAAAAATCAAAGACAGAAATATCAAAAAGAGTCACAAATTGCCTACTTTGTCCTGTGGACATCACTGACCACTCTAGCACCTAATTTCTCTTGTCAGAGAATTCTCCTAGCAGACTTACCAAACAAAATGTGAACTACATTTGACATTTAATAATTCTGTACAATTACCATATAAAATCCAATTAAATATTTACTTATTCCATCTACAGTTTCATGTGTCAGCTTTATCTTCTGGATAAAGATTTGAGGACCAGCTCATTTTATTATTTTTTTAAAAGATTTTATTTTTAAGAAATCTCTACACCCAATGTGGGGCTGGTACTCACAATCCCCAAATCAACCAAGAGTCACATGTTCCATTGACTGAGCCAGTCAGGTGCTCCCCTGCTCATTTTAATTTAAAAAACAATTTTTAATAAAAATTCTCAACATGACACAATATGAAGCTGTGCTTACTAGTACATAACAGGAAAAAAAAACTGAACTAGCTAGTGAATTCTCCTAGTTGGTAGAGGCAAAAGAGTTATAGGTATAGGGGAGAAAAGGATGTTCACCATAATCACCTAGCTTTTTAAGCCTGTTTCTACATTTGATGTCGTATATTTAAGAGTTTCTCCAAAGGCAGTAGCTTTTAATATTGACTGCACCTGGTAAGCTTTAAAAATTCCCCAGGCTAGATGACATCTCAGACCAATTAATTTGGATTTCTGGGGGCACAGCCCAGGTATTCATACTTTTTTTTTTAATTTTTTAGAAATGTTTTTATTTATTTTTGAGACAGAGATAGAACATGAGCAGGGGAGGAGCAGAGAGAGAGGGAGACACAGAATCCGAAGCAGGCTCCAGGCTCTGAGCTGTGAGCACAGAGCCTGACACGGGGCTCGAACTCACAGACCATGAGACCATGACCTGAGCTGAAGTCAGATGCTTAACCGACTGAGCCACCCAGGTGCCTCATGGTATTCATACTTTTTAATGTTTCTAGGTGAATTAAACATGCAGTCAAGATTGAGAATCACTGCCTCAAATTCTCCTTTTTCCTTTACCCCCAGTAGTCTCTTCTAAACAAGGAGCATAAAAAAAAAAAAAGAACCAGTAAAAGATTTTAATTTTTTCAAAAGAAGGCAAAAAAGGGAGGAACTTTTTTTTTAAAGAAAAAAAAAAAAAAAAGGACAGAGGCACCAAGTAAGATGTTTAAAAGAAATCCAAATGCATAAGCAATCACAATAAACATTAGTGGACTAAATTAAACAGGAAAAGGGCAAAGACTAAGTGATTTAATGTTTTCAAAAATCTAAACTATACGCTGTTTCCAAGATTACAATTTAAACATAAGACAAAATCAAAAGGTTAACAGTAAAACAATGAGTGATAGTAAAAAGCATAACAAATACTGATCAAAACCGAGTTAGTATGGTGAAGTCAACATCAAACAAAATAGACAATGAGGCAAAAAACAGTGCTAGAATGAAAGAGGCCCACTATAAAACTGCACATTGATTTTAATCAACAAGTGGTTCTAAGTTTGTATATACCCAGTAACATAGCCTAAAGAACACATAAAGCAAAAACTATGACAAAAAATGGAAAAAGTACCAGAGGATTTTAACATATCAGTAAATGGCAGATAAAGTATACTAAATATCAGTAAACATATTACATATCTGCATATACAATAATCTTGTTCTAATACATATATATTGAAAACTGTACCCAATAAATGAAAAATATACTTCCAAAGATAAACACAACATTTAATAATACAAAAAATATAAAGTGCCTAGGATTAAATATAAAAAGGTATTCATAATCTGTATAAATAAAATGATTAAACTGTTTTGAAAAAGATTAAAAACTCCTAATACAGAGTGATCTATCATGTCCAGGGATAAGAATTTGATACCATAAAGATGCCAGTTTTTCCAAATTGATCTACAGAATCAGTGCTATTCCAATTAAAGGCCAGATAGAGTTCCTTTTGGGGCTTGTCAACATGATTGATTAATTTCTATGGAAGAGAAAAAGATCCAGGATAGCCAAGAAACTCCTAAGAACGGGTAGAAAGATTCTTACTACATGTTAAGATTTCTCAAATAGCTATAGCAATTGAGAGAGTGAGGTATTGGCATAGGAATATTCTGATAAACCACTGAATACAACATACAGAAACACACATATGTGGAAACTTGATTTATGACAGAGTTGGCAACTGTAATCACAAGAAGAGAAACGAACTATTCAATAAACAGTGTTGAAACAGTTATCCATTAAAAAAAACCGGGACTCTTACATCATATTCAAAACTCAATTCCAGGTAGATTAAAGACATATGTATAATGCACAAGCTATAAAATTTTTAGGAGACAATAAAAGATTTCTTTAAAAAACTTTTTTAAATGTTTATTTATTTTTGAGAGAGACAGAGTGCAAGTGGGAGAGGGGACAGAAAGAGAGACAGAATCAGAAGCAGGCTCTAGGCTCCGAGCTGTCACCACTGAGCCCGAAACAGGGCTCAAACTCACAAACCGTGAGATCATGACCTAAGCTGAAGTTGGATGCTTAACCGACTGAGCCACTCAGGCATCCCAATAAAAGATTTCTTAAGCAAGATACAAAAGCACAGACCATAAAGGAAATGACTGAAGCTTGACTAAATTCAAATTAAGAACTGTTTATCAAAAGATACTATAAAGAAAGAGAAAATGCAAGCCAGAAACTGAGATAAAATATCTGCAACAATACACTCAACAAAGGGTAAATATTATCCAGAATATAAAAACACTGATATGAAAAGACAACACAATAGAAAATATTATAGAAAAAGAAATGAGTGGCCAATAACCATAAGAAAACATTCCCAACCTCAATATTTATCAGAGAAAATGACATCAAGATCCCATTTTACATCCTTGAGATTGGTGAAATTTTAGAAGACTAAAAATATCAGGTGTTGGCAAGGATGTGGAACAGCACACCCTACTGGTGGGAGTTTGAATACATTCTTCTCTTTCAGTAAAAATCTGGATTTATGTAGCAAAACTGAAACTATAAACATGCACTTCCACTATTTCGTAAATACTCTTGAAGGCATATTGGAATCACCCGGAGAGCCTTAAAAAATACTAATGCTTAAATCTTATTTCCCAGAGATTTGGATTGAATTGAAATATACAGAGGGGAAAAAAAAAAACCACACCAAAAACAAAAACCCAACTTATCACAGAATAGAATGATTCCATTTGTATTAAGTTGAAAACCATGCAAAAAGAAACAATATTTTGCCTACAAGCACACCCATGTGGTAAAAATATTTTTTTTATTTATTACTTTTTAAAGTTTATTTATTTTGAGAGAAAGCAGGAGCAGGAGAGGGATAGGTGGGGAGGGGAGAGGGAGGGAGGGGAGGGAGAGGGAGAGGGAGAGGGAGAGGGAGAGGGAGAGGGAGAGGGAGAGAGAGGGAGGGAGAGAGAGAGAGAGAGAGAGAGAGAGAGAATCCCAAGCAGGCTCCAGTTATCAGTGCCCAATGCAGGGCTCAATCTCACTAACTGTGAGAACATGACCTGAACTTAAAAGACTCAGCTAGCCAGGCATCCCTAAAACTATTTTAATGTTTATTTTTGAGAAAGAGAGAGAGCAAACACAAGCAAGAGCGGGGGAGGGGCAGAAAAAGGGGAAAACAGGATCCGAAGTGGGCTCTGCACTGACAGCAGCCAGCCCAACATGGGGCTTGATCACAAACTGTGAGATCATGACCTGAGCTGAAGTCGACACTTAACTGACTAAACCACCCAGGCACCCCTAAAACTTTTTTTTTTTTTTTAAAGCACAGGAAAACAAACATAAAATTGGCACAGTAGGAAAAGGGAGGGAGATGGAATGGGAAAGGCACAAAGTGAGGGATCAAAGGTACTAACAATGTTCTATTCCTTAAGTTCAGTAATGGGTACGGGTGTATGCTTTACACTGCCTACATAGCTTGCATTATTTGGTATCTACATGATATTTAATAAAATGAATTAAGAATTACTCATAGGTTACTTATACAAAAACAAGCAGTACTTAAAGCTCTTGTCAACCATAGGTTATCAGTAAATGTTGTTATTCTCCTTCCCCAAGGAAAATAAAAGGCTGTCTGGGAAGAATGGCCAAAAAGAAAAGGCAAGGATACTTTATTTTAGTGTGGTGCTCAGCCCTTAACAGTAGTCTGCTACCTCATGAAGAATCTTTAACTTCAAAACTTTAAAGTTTTGGTATCTTTCTCAAAAGCCAATTTCAGGAGTCAATGTGATGTGTACAAACAGCATTTACTTGACTGCCAAACAGTTCTTGTTTAAACTACAACTCTGTCCCTTAACTGTGCGGTCTTTGGTAAGCTGTTTTTTTTGTTTTGTTTTGTTTTTAAATCTGAGCCTGGTTTCCTCATGTAAAAAAGAAAGAGAACTTACTCTACAAATATTTATGGAGCACCTACCATGTGCCAGAGAATGTACCAGGTATTATACAATAATGTACAAGAAACACACGGTATTTGTTCTCCCAAAGGCAAACAAATTCCTACTTCAAAAGGTTGCTGAAAAGATGATATAATATAAAGGAACTTGACATGGTGCCTGAAATATACTTGGTATTCAATAAATGTTATTTCTCTTTCTTTTTCTGCCTGGATTACTTAAAGCTAATAAAATGGGATTAGTCCTTTTAGAAAGCCTGTCTAGTGGTCTAACATTACAAAAAACACCAAGGAAATAACATACATACAATCAAGTACTATAAAAGTATTAGTTGACTTAACATACTGTACAAAACATTAGATGTTATTAGTTTGATCTATCATCAGGGTAAAATACTGGCATCTGAATCAAAGTAAAACTATTTTAAAATTATGAACCCAAGCATAACTGGATTCAGATTTCACAGTGTTTTTATATTCTTAATGATTTGACTTAAAATGTATCCTTGTAATATCTGCAATTTTCTTTTAATATGTCTGGCTTTCAAAGTCACATTATTTTGGTGGCATTTATTATTCTGGATTTTGTTTTTCCCATTTAAAAATGTCTTGCAAATTCATTTGCTGAGAAGCGAAACGGAAATAACTTTGTAAGTCAAACAGCACTAACTAGCACAGTAGTTTTCACAAGAAAGGAGGATTAACAAATATTTACAAGATGAATCAAATAGTGCAGTTTTAGTCCAGTTGTGTGGCTGATGACATTAGATCATTTTAAGAACGTACTCTACTTGGTGGATGCCGTAGGATGGAAGAAATAGCTCAGTCTTCCGAATGAGACCTAGTAGCAGCAGGCTGTATGGGCTCACAGTCTGAGGGATTTTCCTTTTTTTTAAACCATGTGTTGATTCACAAAATCCTCACTTCCCAATGGAAACAGCAAAAACACAGTATCAAGCCAGTGCTCTTCTCAATGCCCCAGAAAGCAGATTTGCTTCTCTTAATCTACTGTGATATTTTCTTTCTTCTCTTTAATTAGTTTCATTGAAAAAGTAATGTATCTGGTTAAAATTGGAAAAGAAAAGTTAAAAAAATTTGGTAATACACTGACAGATGATTCATAAGAAATAGCACCCACGCATATTGCTGACAGAAAAAAAGGCTGGTACAAACTCTCAAGAGAAAACGAGAACAGTGACTGCCTAGGGCAAGGAGAACTGGGTAGCTGAGAGTCAGGAGTGGAAGGGAAACTAATTTTTTACACACCCTTTGTCACTTGTGAACAACGTAACTTTTACATATTTGTGTTGTTGTTGTTTTTAAGTAATACAAGCAGATGATTAAAAATTCAAAGCACACAAAACAGTAGGCCCCGGGCCTGGGGCAAACACTAGTATGTATGTCTCTTATCTATTTTCCTACATATGTGTTGTAGGCATTTTTCACATGGCAGAAACTGGATGCCCCTAGCAGAAATGAACATTCTCGACAAAGAAGAAAAGGATTAATCTTAAAGCTGAAAGTTCTGCAAAGCTAAAAGCGCCCACAGAAAATATTCATCCAAACAAGTATCCTGGGTGCCTGGGTGGCTCAGTTGGTTAAGCGTCCAACTCTTGATCTCAGCTCAGGTCATGATCTCACAATTGGTAAGTCTGAGCCTCACGATGGGCTCTGCGCTGACAGTGTGAAGCCGGCTTGAATTCTCTCTCTCTGTCTCTCTCTCTCTCTCTCTCTCTCTCTCTCTCTGCTTCCCCAATTCTCCCCAATTCTCTCTCTCAAAATAGATAAATAAACTTAAAAAAAAAAAAAAAAAGCCCAAGTATCCAAATGTCCCACCAATGTCAGGTAGCGTGGAGGACACAATTCTTCCCCACAAGAAGTTTACAATCTACATGAGGAAACAAAACAGATGTAAAAAAAACCCAGTAAAGAACAACTGAATGTCAAAATAGGCTATGCAGCAACTGAACACAAGTACAACAGGATTTGGAAGAAGGAAAAGCTTCATGTTAGATGAAAAAGTTGTTCTGAGAAGAGGTTGGAACTGGGTTAGCCCTCATACCATCTTGAAGGTTTAAAAGAAACAGGTAAGAGTATTAGAAAAGTGGAAACATCAAGCAGAACCAAAATGATGTGTGTCATAAATGACTTAGCCATAAAAACATAAAAGAAGTAAAATTTCTGAGGTCCAGTAACTTACGGTTGCCATTTCTAGAATGCACAACAGTTTGGAAAAGAGAAAGTTTTGTTTATTAAGTTTTGCATATTATTATCTTATTAAGTTTGCATATGAACTTTTATTTTTGAAAAGCAGTTTTAAGTTTTCATACGTGTCACTTAATCCTTACAACTTATAAGCATAGTGTCAATCACATTTTACAAGTGAGAAAACTGAGGATTGTGGTGGTAAAAAGTAGTTCAAAGTAACGAGTCTTTTTCCCCCTTTTTAACTCTCACCTTTGGCATGACAGAGGGGTAGTTGCGCAGACCCACTCCTCAGTGAAACTGATGAAAGCTATAAAATAAAAAATAAAAAACACACCTTACCCTCACCCCAGCTATTCAAAGTCTCTGGGAATGGTCCTAAGGACATACTGCAAATGAAGAAACATCTATTCAAGAAAATCTACCAAAACTTGGTAAGGACAAGTGGTGTTTAAATGACAACCCACTCCCCCTCCCTTCCCCATCACAGCTCAGCATGACAGAAACTCCACTCCAGATAGATAAAACAGCCAATGAAAGAAGGCTTTTTAAAACCTCAGCTCCCAGCTGGAGGACTACCTTAGCAGGAGGGACAGCATGCCAGCATTTCTCACCTTCTCCACAGCTACCTACTGCTGAAGCTAAGTTCTGGGTGAATGTGGCCAAGAGGTAGGGTCTCCCTTCTTCTGCCCAGTCCCTGCTGATCAGAAGGAGGCTCGGCCTTGGGCAAGGCACTAAGAATACTGGGCCCTGATTCTCTTGCCCAGCCTCACAGGGTGTGGGTTCCACACTGGGAGAGCCAAGCCGAGGAGACGTGGGGCTGCTACCCACTCCGTGGAGCTCGGTTGCTATATCGGCATGTCACTTAGAGAGAAGTGTCCATTGTCCCTGCCTCCAGTACCACAGCCTGGTTCAGGGATTTTGCCCAGGGATAGAAGCAGGCTATAAAAGCACTTTCACTTCTTTTTTAAAGAAACCAACTTCATTTGCAACAGAGTATGGAGAAGTTCAAACCTAAGGGTACTCTTAAAAAATGCTTGTGCTAAAAGGCTAATGCTAGCTATGGACAGATTCACTGGAGACAAAGACTAAACGGCCAACCTGAGAGATAGCAGGGAGGAGACTTTGTGGGCTCAGGATACATTCAAACACTGACTTTGGGAAGTACACCTTTAAAGGGGCCTGAATTTGACTGGATCAGTCTGTGAAGCAATTTATGCTCCGGAATATTGTTGAAAACAATAGTGCAATCACCTGGAATTGGTGGAGTTTAAGAGCTGGGTGTGCTATGGGAAAGAGATAGCCAGAGAGTCCAACCAGAATCAATGCCATCTCTGGGAGATTATGGGCATACCAAGGCTGTGCCACCCAGGGGCAACATCAGAGGCTTCATTCACACTGCTGGAGAAATGGAGGGAATAGACTTGTTTCTAGAATAGAAAAAGAACTCCTATACTCAACAACAAAAAGACAAACAAGCTAATTAAAAAATTGAAAAAAGACTTAAGTAGACACTTCTCCAAAGATATACAAATGACCAACAGGCACATGAAAAGATGCTCAACATTCTTTGTCATTAAGGAAGTGCAAATCAAACCCACAAAGAGATACTGCATCCATTAGAATGGCTATAATCAGAAACTGAAAATTACAAACATTGGCGATGATGCAGTGAAACTGGAACCCTCACACACTGCTGCTGGGAATATAATATGATGCGGCCACTGTGGAAAATTAATTTGGCAGTTTCTCAAAGAGTTAAACATAGAATAGTCATATGACCCAGCAGTTCCACTCCTTGGTATATACTCAGAAGAACCGAAAACAAGTGTTCAAACAAAAACTTGTACACAAATATTCAGAGCAGCATTATCAATAACATCCAAACGTAGACACAACCTAACGTCTACCAGTGAATAAATGGTTGAACAAAATATGGTATATCCACACAGTATAATATGACTTAGTAATAAAAAGAAATGAAATTCAGATACATGCTACAACAGAAGCCAGACACAAAAGGCCACATATTGTATGATTCCATTTATGCGAAATTCCAGAACAAGAAATCCATAGAGCAAAAAAGTAGATTAGAGGTTACTAGGGGGGAGAGGGGAATCAAGAGCTTCTGCCACAGAGCTTCTGTCGGAGTGATGAAGAAGTTTTAAGAAATAGATAGTAGTAACGGTTGTATAGCACTGTAAACAGAACTAATGGTATTGAATTGTACACTTAAAAATGGTTAAAATGGTAAATTTTATGTTACATGTATTACCACACACACAAACACAAAAGCAAACCAATCTAATGCCAAACTTCAATATACAGTGTAAGATTCAGCATGAAAATCTTAGTATGAGACTCCCCACAGTATGAGATTCAGCTATGAAATTACACATCTTCTTGGGTTTCATTTAATAGGCTTACACTTTCAGTTCATTCTTAGCTTTAAAAAGTATTTAAATGTGTAATTTCTAGGCTTGAATAATATTCCTATTATATGAAGTATTACTTTTAGATTTTCTCAGCCTAATTTAATTTCACAATGTGTGACCATTTATCTATCACGCTTTGGCATAACAGAATTGTAATTTTAAAAACTTGAACGTGAATTACACATTTACATATAAATTGCAAATGGTCAAAAGCAAAAAGCAAACAATGAAATACAACTTCATACCCTCTGGGTATGGCTATGTTTAAGAAACAAAAAAACAAAAACAGAAGGGCAATAATAAGGGTTGGCAAAGATGTGGAGAAACTGGAACCCCATGCATTGTGGGTCGTAACGTACGATGGTGCAGCCACTTTGGAAAATGGTTTGGCAGCTTCTCAAAATATTAAACACAGGGTTACCATATGACTCAGCAATTCCACCCAAGAGACATGAAATCATATGTTCATCGAAATGTTTTCACAAATGTTCATAGTAGCATTATTCATAACAGCCAGAAAGAAGGTAGAAACAACCCAAATACCAAACAACTGCCAAATGGATAAACATAATGTTGTACATCTACACAACAGTATACTAGTTGAATGTGAAAGGGAATGAAGTACCGATAAATGCTACAGCATGAATGAACTTCAAAAACTTCGTGCTAAGTGAAAAAAAGCCAGAAATGTTATATGATTCCATTTATATGAAATGTTCCCCAAAAGACAAATCTATAGAGAGCAGTTTAGTCGTTCCCTAAAGCTGGGGGTGGGAATGCGAAGGGACTGCTAATGGGTACCAGGTTTCACTTTGGGGTGATGAAAAGGCCTAAAATTAGATTGTAGTAACTGATGGCTGCACAATCTGGTGAATATACTAAAAACCATGGAACTGTATGTTTTAAGTGGGTAAATTTTATGGTATGTAAACTATAGCTCAATAAAGTTCTTTTAAAAATCTGCTCCATCTTTTCATTCCTATAGCTATCCAAGTTTATTTTCTATCATTTACCAATATGAACCTTCTAATTTGTCCACCCAGAGTCCAAGGAAAACCCCACACTCAATTACTTGACTCTGCTCACAGTGTTCCCCTATGAGGAATATTCTCCCTAGGTTACACTCAAGTCACAAATTCATTTTGAAGATTTTCCTGACCAAGTCAATCCTCATGGACCTAAATTTCCTCTAGATTCCATGCCACTTGTAATTGGTAACACTGTAACCTCAAATACATACATAAAGCAGTTTCATCTTAGAGAATGAACAGCTAATTTTTGTCATAATCTCTAATTCTTGGCTTTAATCTCTTTTACCTTCTCAGGGACGAGCTAGCATCTTGAACACAGGTGGTACAAATGTCTGCTGAATCACATACACATGCCTTGAATGCAACTTCCTCCATATGTGTTCAGTAGTACCAAAACCTTAACAAATATCCAAAGTCTTAAAGCAGGAAACAGAAGGGAAGAAAAAGGAACTAAAATGCTGGGACATGCTATCACTTCTCAAGAGTGTATTAGAGAAGCATGCGTTCCTATAGTGCATTTCAAGGTGGCCATTTACTATTGTCCTCAAACTTGGGTGTGGACTAGGCATCCTTAACTTTAAATAGTTACTAACACTTCATTGTTGTCACAGTAAAAAAGAGCACTATAAAGAGAAGGAAGAATTTAAATATGCAACTCTACTTCCTCCTAACAGTGGGGTGCCAAGATTCAAACCCCAGTGCCTTTACGTGCAGTCAGGAGGAAACTAACACAATGACCCTTGGAATTAGTACTGAACAGAGGTGTCTGAGGCGGGAATAAGAAGGAGCACTGCTTTCAAAGGACAGAGGGGCAGCAGGGGCAGAAGGCAAGTCTTAAACACCAAACTTCTAAAAGCAACAAAGACAGCAGGTCACAGCAGAGAAGCCACCAATTGCTGAAACCTGATCTAAAGCCTGACTGCAGGAGCCTACAAAATTTCAGAGCATTTCTTTCTGGTATCCTGTATAGGCAAGTCTAATTCCACTGTACGAAATTCTTTAACCTGGCCCTGAAATGACACAAACACTGAACACTTCTCATTTGTTTAGCTTCAGAAATATCTATCTTTCCCTTCTCCTGTATTTATACTTATCTGGTAGCTTGCCTTATATTGTTTAAAAGCCAAAACACACAGACTGTAATCATTCAGACTTGCTTATGGGATTTCCCTGGTAGCAAAGCAGTTATCTTCAAATGTATCATTATTTCAGTTTATTACAGATTTTTTTTTTACTTGTTTAATTTGGGTCTCTTTAATAATCACCTTCTTATTTGTAAAAACTCCTTTAAATTATACCTTTCTTTCCCTGTCATTTGGTTTTTAATATTCAGTTGCTTAGAATAAGGGACTATGACATGTAGTTAAGGTGGGTAACTCTTCTTCACTTCAGTATTCAGAAGGCTATTAAGGTGCAGAGAAAATACACAACATAAATGCTTAACGAGAATGTTTTTCATAATGTAGGTATTGTTCTTTTATCATTTGCTACCTTTTTTGAACTCATTACCAGTTTAAATGTTCAATGAAGAATTTTTATTTTGCGTTTTTGCAAAAACTATCAAGATTTCTTCAAACTATGTATGAATATAGACAGCATTTGATTATCATTTTGAATAATGCCTTCAACACATCAGGACAACTTCTCCCAGTGAATACTTTGTTCAATAATAAGAGAAAGCACCATTATCAAGAGTCAGGATGTTCAGAACTAGAGCAGAACAATTATATACAGGTCTTGCCATTTAATGGAATCACCCAGATGTATAAATAAGAATTCTGACTTCTTAGAGATAAAGAAATCACTGAATAAATGAAAGAAATACAAAAAGCACCACTTATCAACATAATTTCTCTTTGTGTATTATTGTATTACTGGCCAATGATCTTAAACAGGCTGTGAAATTGGTAAATGAATGACTTTCAACTGCCTACAAGTAAAAAAAAAAAACACAAAAAACTGGTAACTTTCAAATAATGTGCAACAAGGGCAAGCTGACAATGCCTGGCATATACCAGGAGCTCAAAAAATTACTGCTGAACAAAGAATTAAAATTGGAGCATTCATGGGGTACCTGGGTGGCTTAGTTATTAGTTAAGCGGCCAACTTCGGCCCAGGTCATGATCTCCCACTTCGTGGGTTTGAGTCCTGCGTCTGGCTCTGTGCTGACAGTGTAGAGCCTGTTTGGGATTCCCCCTTTCTGCCCGCACCCCCCCCCCCCCGATTCGTGCTTTCTCTACCTCTCAAAATAAATGAATAAACTCTAAAAGATAATAAAAAAAAAAAAATCAGAGGCTTAATGAAGTATACATGAGGTATACATTTCTTATGAAAACATGTTTTTAAAAGACTTTGGAGAAGAAAATATCCACATGTATACTTTCTTATTTTATCTTTTAAAATATGACTCATCCAAAAACATTAACTAGGGCTTAACATGCACAAAAGGGATCTTAAAACCTTTATTAATCTCTTCAGGGTTTTCTAGTTCACCAATTCATAGTTGTAGAAGGAAAGCAAATGAAGTACTAAATTAAAGACCCATTCCTTTGAGTCACAATGCAAGTAAGATAGCTAGTAGGACAGGAAATCAGAGAGGTTTGAATTTTCTATGTATGTTTTTTAAGGATTACTACTGACAACATTTCAGGTTCTAGTCATGGTCTATCCATACAACTCTTATTAAATTTAAAGCAAACCCTCAAAAGAACAATATTGAAGAGCAACCTATCCTTCAAGATGAGAAGCACAACTTACTTCAACTTGGAACAGTTCTCCAGCCCCTTCACAGTCATTGGATGTGATTATTGGAGTATGAATATGGACAAAGCCACTGTCCTGGAAAAAAAGAAAACCCACTTTTTTTCAGTACATGTGTACATGAAACAACTCTATTATACTATTAAAAGAGCACTAAGAGATTGCCATATCAAATCCCTAACCCCCCAAATGTAACTATTGAGATATCAAGCTGAGGGTTCCACTGTACACAGCAGCACAAAGAATTTTAAATCAAAAACTGACTTAGACATTACCTAATCCAGTATCACTTCAAAACAGCATCAGAAACTGAGGCCCAGAGAGATTTAATGAAAAATTCACATATCTAGTCAGTGGCAGAGAGAGCCAGGAGTGGAACCTAGGCCTGCAGGGTCTCTCTGGTGCTGTTTTTTTCTTCCCACTTCTCTAGCACACCAGTAGTGATTTAACATACATACACACACTTAAGGCTAATGCATAATAATGCTGCCTGTATTGCTAAGGGACTACAAATGATCAATATGAAGTGCAGCTATTTTGGAATGAGACCTCTAATTGTCACAAACCACCAAAAAGGAGAAAAATTAAAGTTGACAAATAGGGACTGGAGAAATACATAGCAAAAAAGGCAGAAATGATTTTTAGGAAGTCTGTCATTAAATTGATGGCACAGCACACTACACATGGCACAGGCATTGCACTTCCTTTCCCTCAAAGATTCTGAGCAGCAAATCCATCCATTACTGAGGCGCCAATTGCAATTCTTCCGCTCCAACGTCTGAACTATTTCCATTAGTGAACCACAAAAGCTGTTTGCTAGTTGGATTGAAATAACCCAGCAACTTCAAGGTTATGCTTCTTTCATTTTGACTATGGATGTAGGCAAAAGGTTACATTCCGTGTAAATGTTGCAGGTGGGCGTGGAGGTAGCACAAGTGAACATGTACTGCAGAGGCAGAATAGTATGTGTTTCACACAAAAATTTGGGTCTTGAAATCAATACAATAAATTCATACATACACATTTAATCTCTGCCAAATTCTGTGTATCACTGGTGTAATGTAAAATGTCTCTAGTGCATCACACTAGGGGCCTCCCAAATTTGCCCCTTCCTTCCTAAAAAAGGTTGAATTCAAGTATCCTTGCTATGATACAAAGTGCCCAGTTAACTTGTCTTAGGATGTAGAATGATTAAATAAATATTCACACTATAAATTAGGAGTCTCAGAAAATATTCAAATAGGTACTTAAACTGGGAGCCATGTGCCTAGAGGTGCCACACAAAGCACATTATAGACAATGAATGAAATATAATCAATAACATTACTGCATGAAATTTTTATCTCCTAGGAACCAAGAATTATGGACATGAATCATTTATTCCACATGAATGCAGGCAACTATGAGCAGGAGTGCAGTAAACAAAGAAAGGAAGTGAAAAATCCAAAGGAAACGAGGGTGGTGAGAGGGAGGGGGGGAGGGAGGAGAAAATTTAACGGCTAAATGTAATTGCCAAAGTTAGAACTGGTCAATTGCCACAAGAAACAAAACTGCAAATCTTATGAAAATAACTATATGGGTTTTTTTTTTTTTTTTAAATCACTCAAGTTGTGGGAATTATTCTTAATACTCAATTAACACTAAACCTTTCAAAAGGTGTCACCAGCTTTTTAAGTCTAATACTGCTAGAAGGCTTATATCAAAGTGTATAACATTACCACCAAAAGCTATGAAGAGAGGCCAAAGGAAAAATAACAAAGCACTGAGAACAAAATCCAAAACAGAGAAAGTAGATAGGGAAGTAGAAAAATGAAAAGGAAGAAAAATAATAAGGAGTCAGAGGAGTACTGTCTACCTCCACCAGGGTAACAGTTGTCAAGTATTTATCCCATCCTGCACAAGGGGGTTCCTAACTAGAGATAGGAAGGCCAGAGAAGGGGCCAAAAATAAAAGCACGCACTTACCCAATTTTTCTGATTCCACACACCACCTCTAAATATCTAAATATTTTTGATAGATACACATTCTAGAACCAGATATTTTATATGGCACTGAGTATCTAAAAATTACAAAATTCACATACTAAGGCTCTTGCATATCAAACACTCACAGACTGTATTTATCTTTCACATTCACACAAAGAACAAAGAACAGAATAAGAAACCAACAAAATCAACAATCAACAAAAAATGACAATCAACAAAAAATGACAAAAACTGTCAGCCACTGGCAACCAAAAATGACAGCAAGAAGACAAAAAAAAAAAAAAAAAAAACTTCCATAAAAAGCAGTCACAAGAACTCGAAGACACAGTAGTCTGGGGTCATTCAACAGAGGGACAAAGAATACACCCTGGCAGGCTTTTAAGGCATATCCGTCTAGAGGAGGGAAAAATCTGATACTCAAAGGAAGAACCTTGACTCATCAAGAAAGGACAAACTCTTTAATGGCTCAATTTAGGAAGCAAGGAAATATGTAACACACTTTAGGATAACCTCCACTGGAAATTGGAAAAAAAAGATAGTACCTAAAGAGATAATCCTGTTATTTGAGAAACTTAGGTCTTCTAAATAACTCATTCCTTGAGGTTTCTCCATACCCAAGTTTTACTGCATAGCAAATGTGTCAATTTTATGCACAAACCAAGTCATACACAAAACACGTTTGATCACTTGAACCAACAACTGAATTTCCAGGGTGCCTGGGTGGTTCAGTCAGTTAAGCTCCTGACTCTTGGTTTCAGCTCAGGTCATGATCTCGTGGTTGGTGAGTTCAAGCCCTGCATCCAGCTCTGCACTGACAGCATGGAGCCTGCTTGTGATTCTCTCTCTCTCCCTCTCTCTCTGCTCCTCTGCCACGCACGTGTGTTCTCAAAATAAATAAACTTAAAAAAAAATTAACTTTCTAATCTAAAACTATTAGGAAAAAACAGAAACTAAAATAGTCCCTTTTAAGTTAAGAGAATTTGTTATGAAATTTTTACTTAGAAACTAAAACATACAGCTTTAAGTCTCAACATCTTTTAGGATGCCTAAAGTAGTGAATTATAGTCCAAAGTACTAAATAACATATAAGTATTATTTAATGTGCCTTAGTACTCTGTGATTTCAATCCAATCTCAACTGTTCCACATACAAGTGGGTAACATTATAGAATTATCAGAATTATATTTTCCAAGGCTTCATAATTAAAAAGTGAATTTATAACACTCAAAATTACCTACCTTTATAACTATAACCAATAGTGCTAAAATTCATTATTTTCAACCAGTTAAAATGTTACTTTGGTTTTTTTATTTCAAAATTTCCCAGTTTATTTTTAAGTTGTTTACATCTTTATAGAAGCCTCAAGTAGGAACTATATACAGAAAGTAGGTAAAGCTCACTAGTCAGTGGACTGCCAATACCACCACCTAGTGGCCAGAAATCTATAAAACCTTCAGTATTGAAGCAGGGTGGCTTTATCCACTGTGTAAAGCCATATGGGGAAAACATTTTTAGATCTGAACAAATTTTGTTTGTGTGGTTCAAGCACTACTAAAAAGCCATATGGAAGTTGCACAGAAAGTTTATGGAGCATATGGAAATGCACCCTTTCAAACTATAATGGGATGATAGAGAACAATGTGATTATTTTTCTTTGTTTATTCAAAACTATATGCTTTAAAGCCATGATGCTCTTTAGCTGTTTCACCAGAAATTCGCTCTAAAGGAACTTTTCAAAGAGCAAGAACTCTCATGGTAAACTACGGTTGGGCTGGCCCTGCATGAATTTGGATGCAGTCCAACAAAGGGGTATGATGTTAGACAATCTCTGCAGATGAACTGGATCTGGAGAAGTGGCATAGGAAGAGCTCTAGAACCACTCAGAATAACACTGAACCTCATGTGCCGGGCCATTCCTTGCCTTTGGGGTCCTCTCATCCACATGTGGGGAGGATCCCTTCCCCTCATCAACTTACCAATTATATTCCACTGTGGCTTTCCTGGGTAGGGGGAAATGGCTGACAAGCAAAGCAAAAAAGGACAAAATACCTTTAGCTGTACATCAATCTACTTGATTAATACCAATAACTCTTAGGGCGCCTGAGTGGTTCGGTCAGTTAAGCATCCGACGTCAGCTCAGGTCATGATCTTGTGCTTTACGAGTTCGAGTCCCACGTCGGGTTCTGTACTAACAGCTCAGAGCCTGAAGCCTGCTTCAGATTTGGTGTCTCCCTCTCTCTCTCTCTGTACCCCCCCTGCTTGCGCTCAGTCTGTCTCTCTCTCAAAAATAAATAAAAACATTAAAAATATATATATAAAGAAAAAATACCAATAACTTTCAAATCAGTGCTTACTATGTATAAAATATGCCTATGACCAAGATGGAGAAACAGGGACCAGATTTACCCTCCCCCTTGAAACAACCAAAAAAACCCACCAAAACCAAAAATAAAGCCCCCACAAGCAAACCACATGAAAGGCTGGTTTTTAAGATGATGGATTCAGACAAAAGACAGTGATCCCTGAGATACAAAACAAACTTAGCAAATCCTATCAGTAGCCCTGCTTACCAACTTGAGATTATCCAGGCCATAGCAGGAAGAGGGGAGATATAAAGTGGAGCCCAGGACACCTCTTGAGTTGAGGAGACAGAGCTGAGAGTGTGAAGGGACAAAAGTGGCTAGAATTCATAGGACAGAGTATCAGAGAGGAGAGAGCAGCACAGAGAACTCCAAGGATGTACAGAGGGTCACTCTAGAGTGTCAGGTAGAGGGATGATGGACACATCCATGTGGGGAAACTGTCAAAGGCCAAGGAAAGAACCATCCAGAAAGATTAGAGGAAACAGTGCCTGGTGCTCACATGTGGCTGGTTAATTAGCCCTAGACTGAGCACTGTTCCAGAGCCATTTACTAAATCATAAAAGACCCAATAGGATCAAACAGTTTTCAAGTAGCTTAACCACACACCAGATCAAAATTTAAGAAGCTTTATAAATATCCAACATGGTAAAATTCACAATATCTGGCATCTAACCAAAGATTACCAGGTATGCCAAGAGGCAAGAAATCATAAACTGTAATGAAGAGACTAATGAATCAATCAAAGCTGACTCATAACTGACAGACATGTTAGAATTAGGACATAAAATAGATATCAAATAGCTACTAAAAACATAAATATTTTTTTTTTAATTTTTTTTTTCAACACATAAATATTTTTAATTAAAACTGTATTGTGGGGGCACCTAGGTGGCTCAGTCAGTTGAGCATCTGATTCT
This sequence comes from Prionailurus bengalensis, assembly GCF_016509475.1. Lineage (NCBI taxonomy): Eukaryota > Metazoa > Chordata > Mammalia > Carnivora > Felidae > Prionailurus > Prionailurus bengalensis. The sequence continues at coordinate 53,828,604 of NC_057346.1, read as the reverse complement.
TGACTTCAGCTCAGGTCATGATCCCAGGATCATGGGATAGAGTCCTGTGTCGGGCTTGGTGCTGAGTGTGGAGCCTGCTTAAGATTCTCTTTCTCTCTCCCTCTGCCCCTCTCCCCTGCCCGTGCTCTCTCTCTCTCTCTGTCTCAAAAATAAAAAATAAATTAAAAGAAGAAAGTAAATGTAAAATAAAAATTAATATATGTTTAAAAAATGCATAAAACTGCCCTGTATATGTTTTTTTTAAATTTTTTTTTTGTTTGTTTTTTTTTGAGAGACAACGAGACAGAGCATGAGTGGGGGAGGAGCGGAGAGAGAGGGAGACACAGAATCCAAAGCAGGGTCCCAGCTCTGAGCTATCAGCACAGAGCCCGACACAGGGCTCGAACCCACACTGTGAGATCATGACCTGAGCCGAAGTCGGACACTCAACCGACTGAGCCACCCAGGCGCCCCTGCCCTGCATATATATTTAAAAGTAAACAGAGACATTCAATATATTTTTTCCAAAAGGCCCAAATCAAACAGAGAGATATGAAACCTACAATGTGAGATGAAAAATGCACTGGATTGGAGTAACAACAAATTAGTCATTGTAAAAGGAAAGATCAGGAAGCTAGAAGGGCAGAAACTACCTTCCAAAAAAAAACACACAGGGAAAAAGAAATTAAAAAAAAAAGAAAAGAACGTCACTGAGCTATGGAAGTATCAAGTGGCCTAATATACGGACAACAGAAGTCTCCAAAGGCAGGAAGTAACATAAAAAATATTTGAAGAAATAATGGATGAAAAACTTAATGAAAATTAAAACCCAGAGATCCAAGAAATTCAACAAGGTCTAAACACAAGGAACAAAGAAAACTGCGCCCGGCACATCATAATCTAACTGCTTAAAACCAGTGATAAAGAGAAATTTTTAAATCAAAGAAAAAAAGTACCACACAAGTAAAGGGTGCTTGGAATAAACATTGTAACTAACAAAACTTTCAGGACAACACTCCAGGGTTACAATCATTCAATTTCTCCACAAGAAAGAACAGCTAGGAAGAAAAAAGAAAAAGAGTAGCTAGAAGCACACCAAGCACCTCACCTTAAAGAAAGAATGAATAGCAGCTGTGGCTTCACTGCGAATCCTCAGTATGGAACCCAGAGCATTAGTCCTGCACCTGAGGTGGGGATACTGTCTCAGATACTCCAGAGGATGCCTCTCTTTATATTTGAGAGGAAAAGCCTGCCAATAGATGGGAAAAACAAATTGAAAGCTAAGACATATGTTCTATAAAATCAGTTTCCAGAACATTTGTTAAATAGTAATGCTTTGTAACAAAATTAAAAGCTTTCTTTCTCTATTTCTTAATATAAGTGAACATGGTCCAATTAACTACAAGTTAATTGAATGGTGAGGTAGGAATCAGAGATGTGGTTTTGAATCCAGCTCTACTACTTATTAGGCACGGAACCTTGGGCAAAATTAGTATTGCTGAGTCTAATCTGTTATTTATCAAATTTCTATCCATTAGCTTATATCGGTCACCACTTACAAATAGAGAGATTAGGATATAATTATGCAAAAACAGTCTACTGTTTGGCACATAGGAGTTCAGAATATTGTAGATATTAAAGATTGTTTTCTACAGCTGTGTACACACAGCTGGCATTCAATTTTAAAATCACCCAAATGTCTTGAAAGCCCACAATCATTTGTAATCAATTGGCACTGTTTTTCACTGTTTATCAACAAGTCTAAGAACATGAGGGAGGGTCAACAGCCTTCTGTCACTAGCAGAGTAGTGTATATTTCAAAAATTTCAAATTATGACTCTATGTAGAAATATTCCACCCTGTGAACATTCATGTTACAAGATTTAGAAGATAAAAACAAATTGTTCTAAACTTGTTCTAAAGAACAAAACCAAAGTTTCAATAAAAAAGATAGCAGAGAAACTATTTTAAATAAAAAAGCCAAACTGGTAGTTTATTACATATAGTCTTATCTATTTCTTTTAGTGCACATGCTAATTTATTTCATAATAGAAATAAGCACCATACCTACTGAAGTCAAAATATGACCACATTAATAGGTAGGTGTCTGGGGACTGCCTAGGGACCAGAATTCCCTAATGTCTGAATACTTACAAAATGACACTGAAATTAAGGGGAAGAGAAGGTGAGTGACAACCACAGAAGCCAAGAGAGAAAGGCTTAAGAAGAGTAACACACATGGCGCATTTTAATAATCATACACCCCTCTAAAAAAAGCAAAAACAAAAATGGTTACTATCTCCATTCCTCTCTGAATTCCAAATTATTTTTCACAGTCTACTTTTCAGAAACCTTAAAACCTGATTCCTGATTTTACATGGCAATCAGTATTTATTAGTATTATTAGAATTTCTTGGAAAACTATTCAGAAGGACATTTTTCAAAAAGGTGCCCATTTTCTTATTTCCTTTTATTTATTTTCCTCCAATTATCCAAAAAAAAATAAAAACGAATTAAAATGATGCAATTTCCCTATATTTCCTTGTGTTTTGTTCATCAAATACTTGGAAGACAAGTATAGCAAAACTACAGAGGAGTCAAATGGCTAGTACACAAATTCCAGCTGTGGCACTAGTCAGCAATATAACCTTGGGCAAGCCATGTCTCCTGCCTGGGCCTCATTTTCTCCAATTTCAGAAGATGGATTGCCAACCTATAATTTTATTCTCTCTAACCTCTTTATCAGGTGATGAATAAAAGCTACTAACAAGGAGTCTTGCAAAAACAGAAAAAATTCTGTTGGGACTGTACTTATCATGCTTGGGCTGAGCAAACATATCTTAATGCAGGATTTCTTATCTTTCTTCAGCCCAAGCATGGTAAGTACTGTCCGACAGAATTTTCTGTGATAAGTTCTGTACCCATACTATCCAATATGGTAGCCAGCAGCTGCATGTGAAATGTATCTAATGTCACTGAGGAACTGATTTTATTACTTGATTTAATATTAAATTAATTAATACTAAACAACTACAGGTGGCTAGTGGCTACTATATTGGGACAACACAGTTCTAGATCCTGTAAAAGTCATTTCTAGGCAGGGCTTTCCTTAGAACACGTTCTCCCCAGCACTGAAGTTAACTGGGCATGCTTCTAAAAGTGGCAAGTTTCAATTATGACAGGTGTCCAAAGAGATGTATAGATTAATACTTTGCTTTCAGTCATAAAATTCAGCCATTTACATACTGTTTGCTATGTTCTCTACATTCCTCAAGCTCCATAGCCTGTTTCAATTATCTGGGAAGTCACAACTGAAACATGTTCTAAGTGCCACCTTCCCAATAATCACACTTAAAACAGATTGCTGTTTTAAATTAAGCCTAAATAGTATCCATAGAAGTATCACGAAGCATACCTTGGCATCGCAATTGCCAACAATTTCAATTTTTTCTGCCTTCAATTCCACATTCTGCTTTTTGGATGGACTTTTCACCAGCTGCCCTTGAACTTCCACAGAACTCCCAAAAGCCAGTTCTCTATAGTAACAAAAAACAGCACAAACAAGATATCATTATACAGAACGTTCATTTTAATACAAAACTTGCTATCAGAACATTACAGTATTTAATGATAGAGGTTTCACCCTTAAATGGGCAGCAAATAATTAAGAGAGACTGAAGCAAAGGATAAGTAGGGGATATTATTATGTGAAGATGTTAAAAAAAAAGAAAGGTCTGGGAGCGCCTGGGTGGCTCAGTCAGTTAGTTCAGCATCTGACTCTTGATTTCAGCTTAGGTCATGTTCTCGCTTGTGGGATTGAGCCCAGCGTCGGGCTCCATGCTAATACCACAAAACCTGCTTGGGATTATCTCTCTCTCCCTTTTTCTGTCCCTCCCCCACTTGCACTGTCTTTCTCTCTCTCAAAATAAAAACACAAGCTTTAAAAAAATAAAAAAGAAAGGCCTGAGCTTGAAGGATCTTGATTCCAAGTATTTGGACTTAGCCTTAAAGCTTTGAAAAGCAGGTTTGTTTAGAAAGATCACTCTGGGGTGCCTAAGGGACTCAGTTGGTTGAGCATCCAACTTTGGCTCAGGTCATGATCTCATGGTTCATGAGTTCAAGCCCCACATCAGGCTTGCTGCTCTCAGTGTAGAGCCCACTTCAGACCCTTTGTCTCCCTCTCTCAAAAATAAACATTAAAAAAAATATGTGAACATTGGATTAGGGAATAGGGGAGCAAAGGAGATAAAAAAAAGATTCTTTTGTTAAAAAAAAAAGCTTGGGGCGCCTGGGTGGCACAGTCGGTTAAGCGTCCGACTTCAGCCAGGTCACGATCTCGCGGTCCGGGAGTTCGAGCCCCGAGTCAGGCTCTGGGCTGATGGCTCAGAGCCTGGAGCCTGTTTCCGATTCTGTGTCTCCCTCTCTCTCTGCCCCTCCCCCGTTCATGCTCTGTCTCTCTCTGTCCCAAAAATAAATAAACGTTAAAAAAAAAAAAAATAGAGCTCATTTAAAAAAAAAAGCTCACCTACTGTCAAAGCTTGAATCAGCTACAACTTGAAGGCTTTCCAAAGATGATCCATCATTTATATGCAGGAACAACACTTCCTTCTGGGATCGGACTGAACGAATCCACCCCTAATGAAGAAAAATTTCTAAATGTGAGTTTAAAACATGTAAATATTTTACGTTTTCATTACACATGCACACACAAGACTAAATGAAAAAAAAAGTCCTCAGTCCTGCCTTAACAAATCAATTGCTTTTAGCATATATAATTCAATAGGATTCTTATCTCAGGGAGATACAGCTTTGGCATTCCACCTTTTTGTTTTGTTAATATAAAACTCATCATTCTCAGGGGCACCTGGGTGGCTCAGTTGGTTGAGCGTTCAGGTTGGTTTTGGCTCAGGTCATGATGTCACAGTTCGTGAGTTCAAGTCCCACACCAGGCTCCACACTCTCTCTCCCTGCCCTCCCCTGCTTATTCTGTCTCTCTCTCAAAATAAATAAATAAACTTAATTTAAAAAACAAAAAAACAAAAAAACCTCATCATTCTGAATACATGCCTAATGCTCCATTAGGCCGATGAGCCTAATTCATATAATCAATTTCCCCAATATTGACTATTCCAGGTATTCATTCCAGGTAATAATAATAGGGCACATTATTTGGGTCCCTGTCTCCTTTTATATTAAACTCCCAGGAGGGAAATTATGTAGTTATAGAACAGAAACATCTTCATTGGATTTTTCCTTTTACAAAATATCACAGACTTCTCAAAAAGCTTTTCACTGTGACATATATTTAGTACATAAGCTTTCAAAGACACTGTGAATTTAAATGACAGGTAAGTGAGTACAAATGAGGTCTTCTAGTAGTAACACTAAAACCAGTAACACTAAAAACAGCTCTCACAGATAACATCCAACTTAAATTTAACTAGCACAGAAGAGACAATATTCTTCTAGCAGACACTGAAAAACTGTGAACAACTGATTGTGTTTGATTATCAGACATGCTTGGGAAAAGCGAGAGGATTCTATTTAGAAAAACTGCATTGACCCTTACTTTGTGTTCCCACCACACCCTACGGACAACGCTATTAAAGCTCTCCCATTACTTATTCATATGTCTATCATATTGTGAAGGTTTAAGAACCATGCTTTAGTGGCTTTGAAGGCCACTGTCAGGGACACAGTAGATAGTCCGCTAATGGTTTTCAGTGAAAGGATATCTACCATGCACTAAAAATCCATGTGACAAATGTTTTACTACCTTCTTCATATACTCTCATCTTTTTCTCACAACAGCTCTGTGGATTATCATTATAACCTGTCTCACAAGTGAAGAACCTCGGCTCAGAGAAGTCAAATAAGTTGTCAAAGGTCACACTGCTGGTAGACAGAGCCTCAATTTGGACCCAGGTCTACCAGAAAGCCCTTGGTCTTTTTCTAGGGCTACACTGAAAAAATGTGTAAATTGCCTGTCTCCTATACAAGGCCTTTCACAACCGAGTGTGCCCTTTCTGGTTTCACCTCCCCACATTTCCCTGATGGCAGCGGCTATTTGGTTACGTTTAATCAATAGTAATTCCTAAAGCACCACTGTCTTGCTTTTCACTTGTTAGTAAAAGTTAACATTTGTGAAGCAGTGTTTAATGTGCTTCTGCTCTAAGCTCTTTATAAATATTTTACACTTAATCCTTACAAGAACTTAATGAAGTGAATATTCTCATTTTAGAAATGAAGAACATATTAAGTAAGTTAGGACAACCTCTCTAAATAATTAAAATCACAGTTCCCAAGGAGTAGAGCTAGAATTCAAATACAGTTCTCAGTTCAAAGTTCATGTTATCAAGCTTTTCTGGAATGTGATCTCCACCCCATCCCCAGTTCCTCTCCCTGAGGAACATATCCTTCAGGACTCAAGTGAAATGTCACTTAACACAAGAAGTCTTCCTTGACCTCACATAGTTAAGGATGTCCCTGTTTTCTCAAAGTTCCTTATTCCACTAATACTTACCACGTTGCCCCAATTACTTGTCTTAGCCATTAGACCAAGGCTGTCCCACAGACATATAATGTGAGCCATATATGTAATTTTGCTTGTTTTAGTGGTCACACTAAAAGTAGACAGGTACGCTTAATTTTAATATTCTAACCCATTCTGCCAACATTGTCAACGTGTAATCAATATATATATTGAGATATTTTGTATTCTTTTGTTCTCCAAAATTGGTGTGTATTTTAAATTTACAGTTACCCTTCAATGTGGACTAGCCACATTTTAAGAGCTCAGTGCCACAAATGACAGGTAGCTACTATCTTAGACCACACAGCACTAAAATGAAAGCCTCTGATCTAGGCAGTAGCTTTTGTTCTTTTTATCTTTGCATCCTTTCTTGACTACCACTTAGAAGGGATCATTAATGTATGTATGTCAAATTAATAGATGAATACAAGAAAAGGGCTTGATTTGGATCATGGAAAAAACATGAAACCCCCCAAAATGCAGAGGAGTCATACTGCTAAAAATCAAAGAATTCGAGGACAACAAAAATAACTGCAGCAGTGTTTCAGCAACCGAAAAGGGTCAAACCACCTTGCTTGGTCTACTCCCTTAAAGGAAAATCTTCTCTGTAGAGCTGTTGCAAACACTAGCAAGAGAAATAATAGCTGGCACAAAAACAGACACATAGACCAATGGAATAGAATAGAAACCCCAGAACTAGACCCACACACGTATGGCCAACTCATCTTAGACAAAGCAGGAAAGAACATCCAATGGAAAAAAGCCTCTTTAACAAATGGTGCTGGGAGACCTGGACAGCAACATGCAGAAGGTTGAAACTAGACCACTTTCTCCCACCATTCACAAAAATAAACTCAAAATGGATAAAGGACCTGAATGTGAGACAGGAAACCATCAAAACCTTAGAGGAGAAAGCAGGAAAAGACCTCTCTGACCTCAGCCGTAGCAATCTCTTACTCAACACATCCCCAAAGGCAAGGGAATTTAAAGCAAAAGTGAATTACTGGGACCTTATGAAGATAAAAAGCTTCTGCACAGCAAAGGAAACAACCAACAAAACTAAAAGGCAACCAACGGAATGGGAAAAGATATTCGCAAATGACATATCGGACAAAGGGCTAGTATCCAAAATCTATAAAGAGCTCACCAAACTCCACACCCGAAAAACAAATAACCCAGTGAAGAAATGGGCAGAAAACATGAATAGACACTTTTCTAAAGAAGACATCCGGATGGCCAACAGGCACATGAAAAGATGTTCAGCGTCGCTCCTTATCAGGGAAATACAAATCAAAACCACACTCAGGTATCACCTCACGCCAGTCAGAGTGGCCAAAATGAACAAATCAGGAGACTATAGATGCTGGAGAGGATGTGGAGAAACGGGAACCCTCTTGCACTGTTGGTGGGAATGCAAATTGGTGCAGCCGCTCTGGAAAGCAGTGTGGAGGTTCCTCAGAAAATTAAAAATAGACCTACCCTATGACCCAGCAATAGCACTGCTAGGAATTTATCCAAGGGATACAGGAGTACTGATGCATAGGGCCACTTGTACCCCAATGTTCACAGCAGCACTCTCAACAATAGCCAAATTATGGAAAGAGCCTAAATGTCCATCAACTGATGAATGGATAAAGAAATTGTGGTTTATATACACAATGGAGTACTACGTGGCAATGAGAAAAAATGAAATATGGCCTTTTGTAGCAACGTGGATGGAACTGGAGAGTGTGATGCTAAGTGAAATAAGCCATACAGAGAAAGACAGATACCATATGGTTTCACTCTTATGTGGATCCTGAGAAACTCAACAGAAACCCATGGAGGAGGGGAAGGGAAAAAAAAAAAAAAAAAAAAAAAAAGAGGTTAGAGTGGGAGAGAGCCAAAGCATAAGAGACTGTTAAAAACTGAGAACTGAGGGTTGATGGGGGGTGGGAGGGAGGGGAGGGTGGGTGATGGGTATTGAGGAGGGCACCTTTTGGGATGAGCACTGGGTGTTGTATGGAAACCAATTCGTCAATAAATTTCATATATAAAAAAAAGAGAAATAATAGCAGCTAACATTGATTGACTGTGGGCCACTGTTCTAAATGTCATAATACCTGTCATCTCACTTAATCTTCACCATTCTATGAGGTTAAGGCTATTATTAGCTTCATTGCCATAAGAAGCAAATGGGTTTAGAGGAGAGAAGAGACCATAATTACTATTATAGAAGAGACCCATAATTAATGGGCCACTAAGTGCCACAGATTTGAACCTAGCCACCCTGACTCCAGAGTTGTTTCAAACCGCTACACTCTACTCTTTCTCCTATGTATTAAACATACATTATGTGCAAACCCTTTTTTCGGCCTCAGGATGGTTAAGAGTTGAATAAAAGCCATTGTTTAGTTGAACATATATTTACCGTAAGACTTGGGAATACCAAGACCGGTAAGACATGGTGTCCGCTCTCATGGAGCTAGCTCAAGGCAACCGCTATGTAACTGTAGTTATTCGTTATGAGGGATAAAGGAAAAGAAGCTCGTACATTTATTCTGCCGTATAACTAACAAGTTTACAGGTAATGCTCTGATACCGTGAAGGCAAAGTTCCAGCACGCCATAGTCAATCCCAACAGTTCTGCGCAAACTAACGATAGGCAAGGAAAGGAGAAAAGTGTGAACGCACACGATGGCCAACATTTCCTCCTTTCTCTGCCTGTCGTTTTGTCTGACAAGGTAAGCCTAGACACGGAGGTTACTAAAAAGAAAAACCCATCCCCTTCCCATACACCAACCTGGACCTTAACGCGCTCCCCATTCGTGCTCCGGGCCCCGAGCGCGTCCCGAACGCTCAGTCTGGCGGAAGGTTTGTGTCTCGGGCAGGGGGCTGAGGTGCAGGAGCGCAGGGCTCGGAGCAGGCACCGGGCCCCGAACATCGCGCTGCTGCCGCAAGCTCTCCTCGGGACCAGCACGGATCCCGGCGGGTGAGCACTTTGCCTGTGGAACCCTCCCCTACTATCGACTGCTCCCCGATTCTGGACCGCAGCCCTGCACTCACGCGCTCCACACCTCCCACCCCTAACCCCGGCTGCTCCCTTCCCCTTCAGGGGCTCCAGCTGTGTCCCCACCACCTCCCCGCCGCTTCCCTCTCTGCAGACAGGGAGGAGCGGAGACAACACAGCCAGCTGCCTAAGCCTAAAAAACACGCGCCGTAGCCAGTAGAGACACTTCAGGAACCCGCGTCTTTTCCAAACCCACAGACCACACCGCCTCCCCCAGCTGAAACACGCGCGGCCGCCGCCCCTACGCCACAAGCCAACGTCAACGTCATCACGCTGCAAGGAGACCAAGAAGGCGCGTGCGCGCTGGTGACTCCAGTTTACGGAGGGGGCGGGCCGGAGGCAGGGGCTGGCTGAGCGGGGGAGGAGGCGGGGCCAGGAGCTAAAGCATTCTGGTTGTAGGTGTTGTTGCTGGAGCAACTGAGGAGCACAGCTGGGATGAGGTCTGAAAGGTCTTCATTTCTGCAGCTTCCAGTTGATGCTGAAGGACACTGAGAGGCAAGGAGTGACTGATGCACAGGGAAAGCCTCCAGGAGACTTAGTTGTTGAGAGGATTAGCCTGAGGATATCGGCCATTCCTGAGTTCTGAGCACAAAGACGAGACACAGACCCTTGCTTAAGTCACAGTTGTGTGGTATCAGACATCTAAACAGACAAGTGCATAAGAGTGATAGGATGCCAGAGATGGCTTACTGGAGAAGGTAACCCTCTGACGACTGAAGAGTAACTGAAGGGACTTTGTTTATGCAATTCAGAGAAGGCACGACCGTGTGAAGATGTTGGGGAGAGGCTAGAGGGAATGTTGGCCATTGCCTGCCGGAATCTTCAAATCTCTCTTTTTTTCCAACACAGTTATCTGCATTTGTTTGACCAGGAAACAATGACCCTTTTAAGTTTATCCCCCCACCACCAATTAAAAAAAAATTCTGTAATTCAGTGACAATCATGAAAAGGTTTCTATCTAATTAAAAGAAAGAAGGGCTAATAACATAAAGTTGCTGCTATTATTATGCCCATTTTATAGATACGGGAACTTGGGCCCAGGAAAGTGAAATGACTTAGTCAAGGATATATATCTTATAAGTGTGAGATTTAAACTTAGAAACTCTGGCTCCATGCACTAAACTATTATGCTATATACAATGTCTCAAGGTGGGAAATAAAATCATGGTCCCTTCCACCAAGAAGCTCATGGCCTGGACCTAGGAAATGGCAACCAAACAAATTATTGCAATATAAACCAATAAGTTCACGTAAATATATGAGCCACGTGGAGTGGTAGTCTAGAGAAGGAAATAAGGTGAGTTTTTTGAGGAGGATCAGAATTTTGCAATGTTGGGATGTAAGAAAGAGTATTTCCTACCAGAAGGTAGTCAGGAAAGGTTGCCAGGAGGGCAAACAGCCTGGAATAATTGTAAAACTTTTCTTAAGACAGACTGAAAAATATCTCCCACAAAAATACCATAGTTCTTGGACACTTCTTGAACCTTGCAAAAAGAATATTGAGGGGCACTTGGCTAGCTCAGTTGGGAGAGGATGTGACTCTTGATCTTGGAGTTATGAGTTCGAGCCCCACATTTGGCATAGAGATTGCTTAAATTAAAAAAAATTTTAAATATGGAAACGTCCAAATACCTTCAGAATTACGTAGCTTTGGGCCTTTAACAAAAAAATAAGCATGGCTTTGGTGTATTGGCTACAAAATCTGGGAAGAACTCAATCACAGCAATAACATGTTTTTCAATTCAAATCTCCTCTTTGACTATGCCTACCTTGCCTAAGGGTTGAAAAGTAGTGGCCAACTGGCTCACTTCCTACCCAGGCTGTTTTTCTGTCTTGCCTTCTTTTTCCACCCCTTCTCCGTCAATTGTAAGAACTATGGTTTCTCAGGAAGTGAGGAACCTGACTTCCTTTACCCTCTTACTTACTGCCTGTTTAAGCCAAAGGGTTAGTTAATTTCTAAGCAGGGACCAGTGCCTACTAGTATGATGAAGACAAGGGAAGCCAGTGGGTGTAACTGAAAATTAGCAGTAGTTAACTGAAAATGTATACAACTGAAAGTCAACTATAGCAATCATGTGTCTGGTGCTAAGTTCAAACCACTCCATGTATTTATCTTGTGTTATATCAAATCGTGTTTTCTTATTTTTATTTTCAGTGTTGGAATGACACTGCTGTTTTTTAGATTTGTCACCTTTCAGACAGTAGCCAGAATGATCTTTCCAAAATTAATATATTACTATGCTGGTAATAATAGTGCTATAAAATGCTTCCTATGTGCTAGGAAGTTTTCACATATGAACTCAATCCACACAATATCCCTCTGAAGTAGGGTTAGCATCATCATCCCCAGTTTCCAAAGGAGAAACTGAAGCTTGGAGAGGTTTCGAGCTTCTACCAAGTTACACTGGCAGTCTGGCACCAGAGTCCATTCTCTTCCCCACTTGTTACTCCAGTGATTAAATCGCTCTTCAGTGGCTGCCCCTACAACATAAAGAGGACTTGTCTTCTTTAGCATGCCTACCGAGCTCTCTATGATTCTGGGAGTTCCCTGAGGTGCCCTGGAGTGAGGAACAGAAGTGAAATGTCCTTATTGTTACCTTTTGATAATACGGGTCTGGGCAATGAACACTGTCAGCATTACTTGTCAGCTTTAGAGAACGTTTTAATCAGGCTCAGCATGACAGGTTTTAGCTTAACTTGCAAAGCTTCAGGACTTCTAAAAAGCAGGCATCACTCTGATACCCAATGTGGTCATAAAATACAACTCCGTATTCAGGGTTTTCATTATGCTTGAATCCACTCATGAAACTCGCAACACCCAAAATTTGACTTCAAGGTCATGACCTCAAAACATAGAGGAACATAGTATTTGATGCAGAAATTATGGAGACATTAGGTGTAGACAAGGATTGGATGAATATTGTAAAGGATCCTGGGTTTCTCTGAAGAAGCTAACAAGGGTGAATACGGTTTAACTTGAAAAATGGAAAGGCACAGGCACAAAGCAGAATAAGAAGACACATTTGTAGTTTGGAACCTTCGGGAAAGCAGCTCATAATTATAAAGAGAAGCTGACAAGCAAGTGGTCAACGAAAGGAAAAGACACAGTAGTAACCAAGTGTTGAGGGAGCAAGGTGGTTTCCCTAGAGAGAGAAAGGTGGTTTTCCTAGTGGTTTTCCAAGATCTGCACTTTCCTAGAGGAAGTGACATCTAAGTTGAGCCAAAGGATGAATAACAGCCAGGAAGAGGGGAATTGTATGTGATGAACAGAGTTGACATCATTCTAGATAATGATCTGGGTAGATCACATATGTAAACATTCCTTGAGCTATAAACTTAAGATTTGTGCATTTTACTTACATATACCTCAATAAAAATAGAAATTAAATATTAAAAATAGGAGAATCAGTGGTGCCTGGGTGGTTCAGTTGGCTTAGCGTCTGACTCTTGATCCTGGCTCAGGTCACGATCTCACAGTTCATGAATTTGAGCCCTGTGTCAGGCTCCAAGTGTGGAGCCTGCTTGGGATTCTCTCTCTCTCTCTCTCTCTCTCTCTCTCTCTTTCAAAATAAATAAATAACCTTTAAAAAATAGGGGAATCAAGTCTGCTGATAGGATGAAAGCATCTTCTTTCCCTGGCTAGTGCAAGAGCCTTTTTAAAAAAAACATGTGAACTATTTCCTGCATATGGAAGAGTTTAGAAAATAATGTAATAAAACCTGGTAGCTACCACCTAAGTTTGTCATATCAAATCCTAATATTTTGTCCTATCTCCTTGAGATCTTTCTCTTTCCAGGAAATGGATCTCCTTTGTACTCCTCTGCAATCCTATTTCCCACTTTCCCTCCTGGATAGATGTAACCACTATCCAGAATTCTGTGTTTATAATTTCCTTCCATGTTTTTATATTTTAATTAGACACATAAATACAAATAATTATATATATAATACACACATCTAGGTACATATACATATATGTATATATACATTATGCATTTATAGTCTTTTGTATTGTTTTACAGATTTTTAAACTTTAAATTAATGGTATCTTGCTCTATAAATTATTCTGCAACTCAAATTTACTTTTTGAGATATAACCACGTAGCTCCAGCTCATTCTTTTTAATATTCTGTTATATGAATATGACACAATTAATTCATTCTCATTCTGATAGTTATTTGGGCTGCTTTCAATGTTTTTCTATTACAAACAGAGGTGGGTTTATCATGAAGCTAATGAAGGGTAAACTCCAAGCTCCTTATTTGCATTTATGCAATGCAAAGTATATGAAATTCATAAGGGTGTGAACCTCTTAGCATCCCCCTCTACCCCCAAAGTGCAGGGAGCTGCTGGGAGTTGTAAAGCAAGAGGGGAAGCAATCAGCAATCTGAGTCAAGGAACTCAGAGGGCATGTATTTCCAAAGTTCTAGAAATTTCTTGTAATTTCTCTCATTCTAAAACTTAAAAAAAAAATTTTTTTTTCTTAACGTTGTATTTATTTTTGAGACAGGGAGAGACAGAGCATGAACAGGGGAGGGTCAGAGAGAGGGAGACACAGAATCCGAAACAGGCTCCAGGCTCCGAGCTGTCAGCACAGAGCTGGACGCGGGGCTCAAACTCACCGACCTCGAGATCATGACCTGAGCCGGAGTCCGCCGCTCAACCGACTGAGCCACCCAGGCGCCCCTAAAACTTTTTTTTTTAATGTTTATTTACTTTAGAGAGAGAGAGAGAGAGAGACAGAGCGCAAGTGGAGGAGGGGCAGAGAGAGGGGGAGACACAGAATCCAAAGCAGGCTCCAGGCTCTGAGCTGTCAGCACAGAGCTGATGCGGGGCTCAAGCTCACAGACTGTGAGATCATGACCCGAGCCGAAGTCGGCTGCTTAATCGACTGAGCCACCTAGGCACCTTGTCTCTCATTCTAAACAAATATTTACCTTAATATTCGTAATTCTGTATTATTTTCCTTAAAAAGAACCTCCTAAATTATTTAAGTTTCAAGCCCCACAGAACAGGATCTGCCCTTCGTTACTAGCATGGTGCAATAACCACACCGGACACATGAAAGCATGTCTGTGCATCATAAGCCTCACGTACAGAAGCCATGTGCCTTCAACTTTACTAGGCACTGACAGATTGCTCTCCAGAGTGAGGATTCTAATTTATATATCCTCCAGCAAGCGTACAAAGATTCTCAGAGCACCATACCTTTAGTGACAACAGACAGAGTCAGGCTTTTGATTTTTTACCAATTCTGGGTTAAGAAAGAGTATCTCAGTGTTTTTAGAGATTGTATGTTCTTTGTTCTTTTGTTTTTCCTTGAAATTCTTTTTTAACCATAACACCCATCATTATCCATAGCATAGTGGAAAGAGCACTAGCCGGGCAATTCGAAAGGAGTCCTGGTTCAAATCTTGTCCATGGCCCCCTTGCTGTGGAAACTTCAAGAAGTCATTTAAACGCTAGACTTCCTTCACAGGGCTGTTGACAGGGTTAACTGCAGTGACTTGTGAATTCTGTGATCGAGAAATGCACATGGTAGGTATCTGACTGCATACTTCCCATTGTTTGAGTTTTAGAGTTAAGGAATCCCCTAAATTTTATCAGCCAATTCTCTTTAATTCTCAAAGTAGACGGCTCAAGATTATTTCTATCTACTCTGTAATTTCTTTTAGGTGCAGTTCTTCAGTGGGACTCGGAAACACCAGCAGCAATTGTTGAAATGCAAATTCCTGGGTCTCCTGTCTGATGACTCCACTCACTTTGAAAAACACTTCTGGCTCTGTAGTTGGGTCTCCTCCTTTCCCTGGGTTCTTCCTTTTGCCTTCAGGATGCCCTCTGAGACTCAAACTTCTTTTCTTCTGTACTATTGCTACTACTATTATTAAACTTTTAATGTACTTTTCCTTTTAATTATAAAAATTATTTTAAGTTTATTTATTTATTTGTTGAGAGAGAGAGAGAGAGAGAGTGCCTGCAAGCAGGGGAGTGGCAGAGAGAGGGAAACACCGAATCCCAAGCAGGCTCCCTGCTGCCATCCCAGAGCCCTCCACTCTCATAAAACCTGAGCCCAGACCAAGAGTCAGGCAGAGGCTTAACCAAACCACTGAGCCACCCAGGTTCCCCAAACTTCTGATGTGTTTTCAAAGAAGCTGTAACAAAGTAACCTGCACCCATGCTGCCTTCTATGGTGGGTGTGGTGGGGGGGTGGGCAGTGCACCCTGGGTGGAGCATGACCCTGGGAGTGCACCAGGACTTTCTTCCTCACCTGGCTCTGCTGAGGCCCAAGTGCAATCTGCACGGAGTATTTTGTTCATACATGATGCATGCACAACATGTATATCTGCAGGATACACTCCTAGAAATGATAAAAATAAAAATAAATAAAACAAAAATTTGTTTCATAAATATCTTTAAGGTTGCTTTATGTATCCAGTTGCTCTCTTCATCCCCCATTTTGAGATCCTGATCTTACCCACTGTGGTTTTAGTGTCTATACGTGTGGCAAAGACCTGGAAATTTTTATTTTATTTATTTCATTTTACTTAGTTTTTAAGACCTGGAAATCTATTAAGACCCTAGAAATCTTTTAAGACCCTAGAAGATCTTGGGGTGCCTGGGTGGCTCAGTCAGTTAAGCACCTGACTTCGGCTCAGGTATGATCTCACAGTTCATGGGTTAGAGGCCTGCGTCGGGCTCTGTGCTGACAGCTCAGAGCCTGGAGTCTGCTTCGGATTCTGTGTGTCCCTCTCTCTCTCTCCCTCTCTCTGCCTCTCCCCCATTCACACTCTGTCTCTCTCTCTCAAAAAAATAAACATTAGAAAATAGATTTCTCTAATGCAGTGACTACACTGCAGATGAAACAAAACATACTCCCAGGAGTAGCTAAGGTTTTTACCACCCTTTAAAATTTAGATTTATCAGAGACTGGACACAGTCTGCTACTAGATAGGTTATGACAAATTTTGATTTTGTACAGTTATTTCTGGAGTTTGATACTTGTTAACTGGTGGGCTCGTTGATAAATGTTTGCACATCTGAAATTGGGGTTGAAAGTAAATTATAATATCCCCTGCAAATAGGTTAGTGTGTAAGGCAGGCAAATTTTTATGCCTTATAATTTGGGATAATTTGGGATACAGTAACAGCCTAGGCTTTCACTGATGAGGATAAAAGGAGATTTAAAAAATGTTTTTATCATGCAAATGACATAAAAATACATAAAATATAAGTGTGTAGTTAATGAATGCTTATAAAACGAATACCCGAGTAACCACCATCCAGGTCAAGGAAAAGAACTTTCCCAGGACTCTTCCAGCCCAGGCCCTTCCCCTTGGAAAGCACAGTCTCCCTACTCTCCTGACTTTCTTGGTGATCTTTGCTTTTCTTTACAGTTTTACCACTTCAGTATATAGTCTAGACATTATGATTTTGTTTCCTCTATTTTTAGACTTTATATAAATACAGTCATACAGTATGTGTTCTTTTGTGTATGATTTCTTTTACTCCATATTATTATTGTGAGAATCAGCTATGTCATTGCCTATAGCTAAAGTTTGTTCATTGTCATTGACATATGGCATCCCATTTTATGATTATAAACCAGTTTATTTATCCATTCTGTTAATGGATGTTTGGGTTGTTTCCAGTTTGGGGTTGTTATGAATATTTTTGTACAGAATTTATTGCACACGTGTATGTATTTAAGCTGGTAATAATATCTAGGAGTGAAATTGCTGTATCACAAGATATACAAACTTCAGCTTTAGTAAACAGGGCCAGACTTTTCCCAAAGTGTCACCAGCCATTTCTGGGAATTCCTGTTGCTTTACCTTCTCACTGACACGCGGTCTCATCAGACTTTTAAATTTAGTCATATTGGTGGAGGTGTACTAATCTCTTATTGCACTTTTAGTTTGCATCTCCCTGATTATTTCTTGTTGAGCATCCTGCAATGTTTATTTTCACTAGGTCGTCTTCTTTAGTGAATTCACTTAATCTTTTGCCCATTTTTTCCACTGAGTAGTCTTTGTTTGTAACTTATTTTCTAATTAATCTACACCAGTTCTTATATATATAATTTATTTTTTTTTAAGATTTTTATTTTTAAGGGGTGCCTGGGTGGCTCATTTGGTTGACTGTCTGACTCTTGATTTCGGCTCAGGTCATGATCTCACAGTTCATGAGTTCAAGGCCCTCAACGGGCTCTGTGCTAACAGCATGGAGCCTGCTTCAGAATTTTTCTGTCTCTCAAAGTAAATAAATAAACTTAAAAAAATTTATTTTTAAGTAATCTCTACATCCAACATGGGGCTTGAACCCACAACCCCAAGATCAAGAGTCACATGTTCCAGTGATCCAGCCAACCAGGTGTCCCATTATGTCCATAATTTAGACATAAGCTCTTCTCAGTGATAACCAGTGCAAATACCTTCACCCACTCTGTGGGTTGCCTTTACCATGGTGTAGTGTGAGGAAATGGCCGAATGAGAGCAAACCTTGACATTATTTGATCCTCTGCTTTAGAAATAGTGTCTAGTTCTTGAACAAAATTATGGATGCTCAAAATTACCCTTTGATTTATTTGGACAACGTAAGACCAACATCTTTTGGCATTTCTCTTATTGTTCTTCTTTAAAAATGGATTTTTTCCTATTCAAAGGTTTACTTTTTTACCACCACCTCCCCCCTGCCCCCCGCCTTTTTTTTTGCATGGTCTTTTCTACATACATCTGTGTGTTAATCTTCAGGGAATAATCTTAAAGCTTGGAATTTCACTTGAAATTGTTTGAAGCTAATTCTGGCTGTTTGCAAATATTGCTGTGTATAACCAACCTCTAAAATTTCATAGCAGAAAACCAGATAACTCAGAAAAGAAAAATTACATGTAAGAGACAATACAATCTGAGTGGATCCTTCTAAATTCATATTTTCTTTTCATTCACTCAGAGCTTCAAAGAATGAAGTTAGCTTTTCAAAATTTCTTTAATGCACACACAGCTTCATAATGAGCACTCAGTACATCTTGTCTGGGAAAATCTTTTCACGGCCTATACCTACAGTCATGCCTACATTTTTGCAGCATTTCCCACTGATAAAATAAAAATGTAAAGAACAGATACTGTCTCTCCTGAAGTTTCCAAAAATGTTATGCACAAAGAAATGTTTCCAAATAATAAAACTCCACAAATGTTTAGGTATTGTTTTAAATGTTTTATTTATTTTTGAGAGAGAGAGAGAGAGAGTGAGAGAGAGAGAAACAGAGTACAAGCAGGGGAGGGGCAGAGAGAGAGAGGGAGACACAGAATCCAAAGGAGGCTCCAGGCTCAGCTGTCAGCACAGAGCCCGACGCAGTGCTTGAACTCAGAGCCACGGGATCATGACCTGAGCCAAAGTCAGATGCCTAACTGACTGAGTCACCCAGATGCCCCTGGGTATTTTTTTTCATGGAGGAGTGCCTTATCACAGACAGAATTTTGGTTTATAACCGTAGATAAAAAGCAGATTGGCTTTTGGTCCATCTTATTATTGTTTTTAAATTTTCTTTTTTTTCAATTTTTGAAAGTTTATTTATTGTGAGAGAGAGAGAGAGGGAAAGGGTGGGAGGGAGAGAGAGAGAGAGAGAGCGCACACAAGCATGGGTGGGGTGGAGAGAAGGAGACACAGGATCTCAAGTAGGCTCCCCACCATCAGTGCAGAGGCTGATGTGGGGCTCAACCTCACCACCAATGGCGAGATCATGATCTGAGAGGAGATTAAGAGTCAGATGCCTAACCAACTGCCCCATGCAGCTGCCCCATGTTTTTAAATTTTCTAAAGTTGTACACCCCCTTATTGCTTGCACTTTGGGCAGACTACTTCCACTGCCCCAACCTCGGTTTGCTGCCACTATCAAGCATAATATTTTCTGCAGACTTTTGACAAATATTTTTTTTCATTTAAGAAAGTTCCCTGCTGCTTCTGAGGGATTAACCCTCTCAGCCCAGTATATATGGTCAGATAGATATAGGTACGTAATGTCATAAATAATGAGCCATATGTTTGGAACAGAATAGCCTCTGCTTAAAAATATGCAAATTCTAACCGAAGAGAATTTTTTCCTTATGGCAGAGTTTGGAAGAGATGTTTTTCTGGAATGCAAAGGAACACTAGCACTCACCAGTGGTCTAAAATGAACAGACAATTACATAAGCACTTAAAGACACAAAAAGGAGATATGCTTATACCCTAGTTTTTCAAACAAGAAAAAAAATACTGATGACTTGGTAAACTGTTTTGAACTTCTAATAGAAGGGGCTTGTGAAAGATATATTAAAACAAGGATGGAAAGTAGATTGTACCTCAAGAAAACTCATGCCTGGACATTCAGGGACCTGGATATTTCTTCTCCTACATTTCTAGCAGAACTTCCTTGAGCTCCACCATCCCCTATGGACAGCGGTAAGAAGATTCGACTGATAATGTGACTTTCCCAAAACTAATTTATACTCCTCTTTTCAGGCTTTACGTTCAGAACATGTACATTGACAGAAAAATGTAAAATTTTAATTTCCAATATATTAGATTAAGCAACTTAACATTTCTTACTAGAGTATAATATATACCACAAAGGAGTACGAGATATATATGTATATATATTTCTACAAAGTATGTGTGTAGATATATGTGTGTATATATGTATATACAAACAAACACCTTAATCAGAAATTACATTAAAAAGCTGTTGATGTAATCCCCATTTAAAAAGTATTTAATATTTGGGGCACCTGGCTGGCTCAGTTGGTAGAGCATACAACCTTTGATCGCAGGGTTGTGAGTTCCAGCCTCACATCAGGCATGGAGCCTACTTAAAAAAAAGTAGTTTATATTTATCAGTTTGGCTGGAGCCCAGTAAAATTATATAGTTTGGTTTACATTTCCTAGTGACTGGTTGTAGTTCCCAGTCTCTAAAACGGACCCAATGATCCTCGCCTCCTTTATAGAGTCCTTTCCACATTAGTCGCACAAGATTAGTCCATATAACCAAAAGAATATAGCAGATGTCTTAGTGTGTGACTTCTGAGGATAAGCCAAAAAAAAAAAAAATACTGCCCCTTTCAGCTTCTCTTGGATCAATTTCTCTGGGAGTTTCCAGGTACCATGTCATAAAGATACTCACCTAGCCCTACAAAGATGCCCACATGCTGAGGAACTGAGGCATCTTGCCAGTAGTTAGCACTACTGTATTACTGTATGAGATAGACATATTCTATTTGTTGTTTCTCTAGAGAACCCTGAGTTAGTGAATTCATTAGTGAGTGAATGAGTTAGTGAGTTACTATGTATTGTATGTAGGTATGTATTTAATGGTATTGGCTCATGTGACTATGGAGCCTGAGAAGTCTCACGATCTGTCCTCTGCAAGCTGGAGACCAAGGAAGGCCACTGGTGTAGTTTGAAAGTTTTAACAGCCAGAGAGCCTATGGTGTAGCTACCAGTCCAAGTCTGAAGGCCTGAGACCCAAACGCTAAGAGGGCAGAAGACTGATGTCCCAGCTCATTCAGTCAGGCAGAGAGAATTTCACTGTTCCTCTGCCTTTTTGTTCCATTCAATCCCTGAATGGATTGGATGATGCCCACCCACATTGGAGACGGTCAGTTGCTTTTCTTAGTCCATCAATTTAAATGCTAATCCCTTCTGTGAAAAGATAAGTAAGTCCTGGGGATGTAATGTACAGCATGATGACTATAGTTAACAACAGTATATTGTATACTTGAACATAGCTAAGAGGTACAAAAGGGAAAGGAAGACAACTAACGCTCCTGTGTAGGTTTCTTGTGTGCCTGTCATGTGCTAGAAGACAAATGTGCATTAAAAATTACTTTTTGAGCACCCACCATGTGCTGAGCCAGGCACTGTCCTGGGTTTTGAGCAATACAATGGTAAATCCGTCTGGAAACTCATTCTGCCAGATCCCATCCCTTCTCCCTGTGCTGATTCACTCAACAGGACCCTGTCCTAGGATTGTGAGTCCTGTGTGAACTGATGGAAAGGAAGAACATCATGTTTTCCAGGGTACTCTGATAGTCCTCGTCCTGGTTCCTGTTGAGTTTCTTCACCTGGTTCTTCAGCCTTCCTATTAATTTTGAGAGTTCCATGATTATTTCAATAAATCCTTCCTTTTTTCTTTTAAAAGTGTTTTGAATTTTCAAAGTATTTCAAAGTAACGTGGAATGACAGAACAGTTCAAATAACTCCCATGCCCTTTACTTAGGCATTATTAATACTTTGCATACTTACTTTATTGCACTCTGTATGTTATATACATATTATGTATGTGGCATGTGTATTTAAGTGTACGCTATACATATATGTTATATACAGGATATTTAGTATATATGTATGATATTTTCCTAAGCCATTTCAAAGTTACAGACCCATGCTCCTTTACCCCAAATCCTACGTTGTTTATTTCCTAAGAACAAGGATGTCCTCTTATGTAACCACAATATAAGGATCAAATTCAGGAAATGTAAGATTTAACACTATTTTATTACATGTAATCCACTTTTCAGATTATACTAATTGTCCCCAAAATGTCATTTATATCAATTTCCCTTTCTCACCCAGGATCCAATCCCAGATTACACATTGCATTTAGTTGTCATGTTCTTTTTTCTCAAATTAGCCAGAGTTTATTTCTGTTCTTATAACCAGTGTTAATGATACAGTTTCTTCCTGTTGTTTACAACCAAAGAATCTTTATAATACAGTCAGTTATATAATTTAATCCTAATAAACTCTTCTAAGTAGGTTTTAAGATCCCTGTTTTATAGATCAGCATTATTAGACTTTGAGAAGTTAAGAAACTTACCCATGATGACACAGAAAGTTCAAGAGCCAGGATTTAAATTCAAATCTTTTTAATTCCCAAGCCCCTACTTATTCCATTGCAGGCTTGGCAGGTATTAGTAAACCACCGTCTCTGCCTTCAAGAATCTCACAGGCTAGTGTGGGAGAGAGATAAATAAAGAAATAATTAGAATAGATGGCAGTAAATCCCAAATACAGAAGTATGTACAAGGTGTAGATGGAGCACGGTCAATGAACTTACTTCAAGTATAACAAGAAATATGGTCAGGGCTTCAACAGCAAGAGAAGAAAGTAAGATTAGTTTTCTTCCTTGATGCCAACTGGGAATTTATAGATTGTCTGTCTACTGTCCGAAGCATGATTAATATCAATGCTGATCAGCTAACGTCCAACATATGCTCAGGAGGTTCCACATTTAGTTGCCTAACATTGTTAACTTGGACAACTGCTAATGCAGTGTTACCTCCTGAATGTTAGGGACCCAAGTAGTTCCCACACCATTTCAATTCTTAGGTGGCCATTTTGATTTATGTTGACATTATCCAGTCTGACATTTAGCTGTAACATATTGCAAAGATCCTAATCTATTAGCTTGCTAAAAAATCTGCCTTGTTTAGTTTGATAGTTTTAAAATATTGACATTATAAAGGGAGTTCCAAAGGGAAAAGGGTATGATCCCTTCAAGACATCTAGAGCTCTTTCTCTTCTCTTTTTGTAAAAAGTCACATGAAAAGTAGGCATCAGGCCGGAGGAAAACTAGAGCTACAAAATCAGAGCAAATAGCATCTTTGTGGCTTTGGTTCAGAACAAGATGACAAAAAGAAAATATGCAAAGGTCAGGAGCTCAGATCCTATCCAGGGAGCTGAAGCTTGGAACAATTAGGAGTATCGAGCAGAGTAACAGGAAGGTGTTAGCAAATAAATGGACCCTTGAGCTGAGTCAGGGGCTGAGTATTTGCTGGGGACCCCCAGAGGGACCTGGACAGTGTGAGAAGGACAAGAGCTGGATAAGCATGCAGTGATAATATCTATTATTGATGAGAGTATTTAATTTGTATTTAGTAGATAGATTTCTTTTAATACTTAACTTTCATGGTAAGTTGTTCATAAGTTACTTGCATAAGTAAGTGTTCAAGTAATGTTGAATTGGATTAAGCTGGAAGGTGGATGATAAGACTATCTTACACAGAAAGATTTATATTATCTGTGGCTCATAGGATGCATTCTTACTTCTCTCATCTGAAGCTATCCTAAACAGGGACAACTGGTGACCTGCCACCAGCAACCCAAAGCGCAGGTATGGGGATTGACTGATTTAATAAATGTTTACTGAACAGTTATTGCCATCAGACCTTGTTTTAGGTAGTAGGGACACAAAAATATCTTTGTCTCTACTTTCAAGGAGTTCATAGACAAGGAAGCCCACAGTTATGACTGTCAGCTGTCCATTTTGACACTCCCTTTCTCAGTTCATCGATGGGTTTCAAAATCTGAGACCACAGAATATCAGGATCATACAAAACCACCGAGATCATTTTCTTTACCACTCTGCTTTTGGCAGGACTCTCTAAATCCAACCTAAACCATGGGGCATACCCTCCTTTTTAAAGCTCTCCTAAGGTGTCAGTGAATTCACTGCGTGGTCTAGTCACAAGCCAATGTGGCATTCCTTCCACAGAATAAGGAAGTTCATGCAATAGTAATAGTAACCATTATTTACCGTGCATACCACATACTGTGGTATGTGCTGGTTCCTGTGTGAGACATTCCGCCGGGGCACCTGGGTGGCTCAGTTAGTTGAGCACCTTACTTCGGCTCAGGTCATGATCTCATGGTTCGTAAGTTCAAGCCCTGCATCGGGCTCTCTTCTATCAGTGCAGAGCCTGCTTGGGATGCTCTGTCCCCTTCTCTCTCTGCCCCTCCCCCACTCATGCGCCTGCACTTTCTCTCTCAAAAATATATAAACATTAAAAAAAAGACACTCCTATGTCATCTCAATGAAAACTCATAATTCTGTGAGGTAAGTAAGTACATGGTTCCTAATTTATCTTTGGGAAAACTGAGGATCAAGAAAGGGTTTGCCCAAGGTCACAAATCTAGTTAGTGGCAGATATTCAGTTCCAGGGTAGTCTGATCCAAGAAGGCATGTGTCCACCTCACCGAACTACAGTATTCTTCCTCCTTATTTGCAGTAGGTATAATCAGTTCATCTCCCCAGCGTACTCCCTGATCATCTTATCAAGAGTATGTGAATGGGAGCTCTGAAAGTTGATGCCAGCCGCTGGGCAGTGTGGGTGGGCACGGCCCAGGAGGGAGGAGGGCTATGAGAGAAGAGTCCCTTTTCAGATCCCACAGACTCAAATGTGATACACACATACCATCCCTATCACTTCCCCATGGCGCTTGCAGAGTTGTAAGTTGGTTTCCTGACACTGGGAGAACTCAGGCCTTCTCTAGAACTTCTCTGTCTTCAGTGGTTGGATGTCCCTGTCCTCAAGGATTACTTCAATAATAGCAAACAGCCTCTGGGCCGGCTCCAAAACCAGCAATGGAAACACGGGCCTCCTTCAATTCACTGAGGCAAAGTGCTTAAGAGCACGGACTCTGGAGTCAAATTAACTTCAAATCCTGACACTGGTATTTATTCGCTGTGCAATCTTGGGCAAGCAACTTAACTTGTCTGTGCTTCAAATTTCTTACCTGTGAAAAAGGAATAATGGCTTTCAGTTAGAGAAGGATGATGGCATAGATTAAAAAAAAATTTTTTGAAGGGTTTTATTGGGTTATAATTGACACACATTACAGGTTTTGACACCTGTCCACTGGTGAAACTTCACCACAGTCAAGGTAGTGACTCCATCACCCCTAAAAATTTCCTCATGATCTTCTATCACTAATTCCTCTCATGTCCTTTTCTGTTACCACCCCCATCATGTGCTCACAACCAAATAGCCACTGATTTGAAAAGCTAAGATTTACTGGAGAATTAATTGATCCCTTTATCAGTATGTAATGCTCCCTTTTATCCCTGATAATTTTCCTTGCTCTGAAGTCAGTTTTGTCCGATATTAATACAGCTACTTCAGTTTTCTTTTGATTAGTATCAGCCTTGTGTGTCTTTCTTTATCCCTTTATTTTTAACCTGTGCCTTTATATTTAAAGTGACTTTCTATAGACAACGTATACTTGAGTTCTTTTTCTTTTTTAATACATTTTGATAGTTTGTCTCTTATTTGACGCATTTGGAACATTCAAATTTAAAGCGACTATAGTTGGTTTAATATCTACCATATTTATAACTATTTTCTATTTGTTTCTCTTCTCCTTTGGCTTTTACTCTTCTAACATTGCTGTCAGTCATTTCACTTATCTGTAAGCTATAATCACCAAATGCATTATCTGTATTCTTGTGAACGAATTGTTATCTCTTAAATTAAGAATAAAAAAATAGGGCGCCTCCATGGCTCAGTCAGTTCAGCATCCGACTCTTGATTCCACCGCAGGGTTGTGGGATTGAGCCCCATGTCAGGCTCTGTGTTGAGTGTGGAAGCTGCTTAGGACTCTCTCTCTCTCTCCCCCTCTGCCCCTCCCCCACTCACACACTCTCTCTAAAAAATAAAATAAAAATAAAAAATGTTATTTTACCATCGTTTATTCCTAACACCCTGACTTTCTTAACGTAGACCTGAGTTTCTAACCATTATAATTTCTTTCTCTCAGAAGAACTTTTAACAAATTTCTTGTAAGGCAGATCTACTGGTGACAAATTCCCTCAACTTTCGTTTATTTGAGGAAGTCTTTACTTCTCCTTTCCTTTTGAAAGATAAGTACCAACTGGATAAAGAATTCTAAATTGGGGCTTTTTTCTTTTAATACTTTAAATACTTCACTCTGTTCTCTACTTGCTTACATGGTTTCTGAAGAGAAACTTGATATAATTCTTATCTTTATTCCTCTATAGGTAAGCGTTCTCCCCACCCCCACCCACACCTTGTGCCTTATTTTAAAATTTTCTCTTTGATTTTTCTGCAGTTTCAACATAATATGTTCGTGTGTAAATGTTTTGGAATTTCTCATATTTGACATTCTCTGGGATTCCTGGATCTGAGGTATGGTGTCTGTCATTACTTTTAGAAAATTCTCAGCCATTAGTGACTTCAAATATTTCTTCTGTTCCTTCCTTTCTTCTCCTTCTGGTATTTCATTACACATGTGTTGTACCTTTTCTAATTGTCCCACAATTCTAGAATATTCCATTCCTTTTTCTTATTACTTTTTTTTTTCTTTCTCCTTCTCAGTTTGGAAAGTTTCTGTTGACACATCTTCACACTTGTTAATTCTTCCATCAGCCACATCCAGTCTGCTGATGAGCCCATCAACGGCATCTTTCTTTGTTATATTGTTTTCGAGTTCTACACTTTCCTTTCGATTCTTTCTTAGAGTTTCCATATCTCAGCTTACACTACCCATTTGTTTTACATGTTCACATTTTCATTAGATCTCTTAGCATGTCACTCACAGTTATTTTAAATTCCTAGTCTGATAGCTCCACACTTTATGTCACATCTGAGCCTGGTTTGAAGCTTGCTTTATCTCTTCAGACTATGCTTGTGCTTTTTAGCATGCCTTGGCCCTTTTTTTGTGGAAAGCTGGACATGGAGTATCAGGTAAAGGGAATTGAGTTAAACAGGCCTTTATTGTGAGGTTTTGTGTTTATCTGAATTAGACTAGGTTTACTGTTTGCTGTAGCTGTAGACAGAGGCTAAAATCTCCCGTACTGCCCTTGTTTTCGTCTCACCTGTCATCTTTGGAATTCCTTAGAGACTCTTTCTTTTCTTTCTTTCTTCCTTCCTTCAAAATTTTTTAATGTTTATTTGTTTTTGAGAGAGAGAGACACACACACAGAGTGTGAGCAGGGGAGGGGGAGAGAGAGGGAGACACAGAATCTGAAGCAGGCTCCAGGCTCTGAGCTGTCAGCACAGGGCCTGATGCAGGGCCCAAACTCATGAACCACGAGATCACGACCTGAACTGAAGTCAGATGCTTAACTGACTGAGCCACCCAGGCGTCTCTCCTACTAGAGACTCTTTCTTGAACAAAGTCTGAGTTTTGCAGTTCTTTCAGTAGTAATGAATGCCCTGTTACTATACAGGAGACTGATTTATGTAGTACCACAAGGTGTGTGTACATGTGTGGGGGAGAAGATTCCATAATTCTATAATTAGGTTTCAGACTTTCAAAGGGCCTGTGTCCTTAAGCTATGACCTTTACAAGCAATTTTCAGCTTTTTTTCCCCCCTTAGGTGAGACGAAAAGCGTAGAAGCGGCTGTAGTTGGGTATTTCTCTTCTTCCACGTAGGTTACACTCTGGTAAAATAATTTCCTTTGAGGGCAGGCTTTTGTTAAGGAGAAAATTTGGGTATATTTCATGATGGTTACCTCTACTGGAAGCATAAAGGGATTTTTCTCAACCTATACCCTGAGAGCCAGATGAGATTTCTGGAGGTAAAACTTGTAAAAGTGTTAAGTGTGGGGATCTCCTTAAGTTGGGCACCCAAAGTTTTAAACTCTCAAACTAGTAAACAATGAGCCACCAACATTTTTTCAATTATAGCTTAAATGTTCCTACTACTTCAATAACCCAAGGGAAGGAAAATTTTCTTATGATTCAAAATCTATAAGCAATAGAAAATTTGATAAATTAGGCTGTAATTTTTTTTTCCAGAGCAAAACAGCGCAAGCAAAGCTAAAAGACAAGTGACAACTAGCAAAAGCTTTGCTGCCCAAATCACAAATAAAGGCCTAAACATTTGAAAAATTGAGGGGAAGAAAAGACCAACAATTCTTCAGGAATGAAAAGGACAAAAGATAGGCACAGAAAGAGAACTAAACAAAAACACTCTTACACATCTTAAAAGATGCTCCACCTCAATTATAATCAGATAGAAAAAATAAAATGTGGATATTTATCACTGCTCATCTATCAGATTGGCAAACACTCAAAATTTTGAGAAAATGTTCTGTTGAGAAGGATAGGAAGGAAACAGGCACTCTGGAACCCTGGTACCTTTCTGGCAAGAACCCAAATGATACAACTTAAGTTGTAAGGGAATTTACAAGGGAATTCATAAGGGAATTTGGTGACATGTTAGCAAAGTTATATATCATTTATCTTTTGACTCAGCAATCCCACTTCTAGGAATAGGATTCCAAAGATACACCAACAAAAATAAAATATGATCTAAGCACCAAGTTGTAGTTTAATTTATAGTAACAAATGATTGGAGACAGCCCAGAATGTCCACCAATAGGGAGCTAGCTGAAGATATGATGGTACATCCACACAATGAAATATGATGAAGCTCCAAGAAGCAGTGAAAAGATCATTAAATACTGAAATAAAGTGATTTCTAGGATATATTGCTAAGTGAAAAAAAAAAAAAAGCAAGGTAGAGAATAGGGTCAAGTGTGCTAATTTTTGCCAAATAAATAAATAAATAAATAAGACAGAAAGAAGAAAGAAATGTTAAAGTAATGTCTAATTGCTATGTATGAGGGGAGAGAAAAAAATAGAGGGGAGAAGACAGACATATAAATTCAGGTTATTAAATAGTTTTGACTTGGGATGATGTTAACGTTTTAGATACATAAAAAGATAAAGTTATATGAAGAAAGAATAACAATAAAAAACAAATTGAAACAAATAAGCCCAACTATTCCAAGGTCATAGCATAAACGCACTGAGAAAAAAAATTCTTCAAATGATATAAAACTACAACAAAAACAAAACCAAAAAATTCTACAAAGAAATCTTAAGCCATATTCAGTTGTCTCATTATCATGTTGAAACTATTAAAGGTTTCTTGTGGGATAAATTAAAAAAGTAGTTATATTAATGTGTTTTGAAATAAAAATATTCAGCTTAAGAGGAAAGATAATGAAGTATAAAATCATAGAAGCAAAAACCATGTAATTATAGATTATAATCACAAATGCAGTAAGAAGTTGTGATTTTCCTCCACATTAAAAAAATATAATTCTAGCTCTGATCACTGAAAAGGCCTAGATGCCACAAAAACCCTGTAACAGCGAGCACCCATCTCTTCTAGACTGTGGTTTCTAAATACATTTTCTCAACAAAAGGAACCAGAGATCTTTTGAGAAATGATTGATTCCAATTCTGAGGTATGAAATGTACAAAGTGAATTTGGGATATCTTACTCTGTTAGCAAGCAACTGGGGTCATGTCAAAAGGACAATAGAAGTCAACTGTCCTAACAAAGGACAATTTATATATGAAAAGGCAATTGACTGAAGCGCATCACATCATAAAAACTCATTCGCTCAGGGCGCCTGGGTGGCTCAGTTGGTTGAGCGTCAGACTCTTGATTTCAGGTCAGGTCATGATACCTGGGTCAGGGGATAGAGCCATGTCAGGCTCCACTCTGAACATGGAGCCTGCTTAAGATTCTTTATCTCCCTCTGCCTCTCTCTCTGCTGGTGCACTTTCTCTCTCTCAAAGAGAAAAAAAAGGTGGAACACATTCTTGATTCTGCCCTTTGTTGATCAGTTTTCAAATCAATTCATTGGTACCCTAGTTTGTGTGTGTGTGTGTGTGTGTGTACATACACACACATATATGTATATGTATATGTATGGATGGATACACACACGCAAACACAGAGAAATTATAAATAAGGTTTTTTTTCTACTGTTTATTTATTTTTGAGAAAGGGAGGCAGCGTGAGTGGAGGAGGGGCAGAGAGAGAGAGACACACACAGAATCGGAAGCAGACTCCAGGCTCTGAGCTGTCAGCACAGAACCCGACACAGGGCTTGAACTCATGAACTGTGAGATCATGACCTGAGTCAAAGTCGGACGCTTAACCAAATGAGCCACTCAGGTGCTCGGAAAGTTCTTCTTTAAATAAGGGTCCCACTTAAGTCAACACTGCTTTTTAAAAAAAATTTTTCAAAATATTTTTTAATGTTTATTTATTTATTTTGAGAGACAGGGAGAAAGCACGAGTTACAGATGGGCAGGGAGAGAGGGAGAGAGAGAGAAAGAGAGAATCCTAAGCAATCTCCACACTGTCAGCACAGAGCCCAAAGAAGGGCTTGAACCTACAAACTGCAAGATCATGATCTGAGCCCAAATCAAGTGTGGAACACTTAACCAACTGAGCCACCCAGACACCCCCAACGTTGCTTTAACAAAACTAAATCTTAACATCACTAAAACCACACGTTACGTGCCTCCTGATGGGATGCAACAGAACATATGAATTAGTCCTGCTTGAAACAATTGACCTGAATTTAATTAAGTTTTTAGGGCTCCATGCCAGCTTATAGGAGGCATAGAGACGTAAGAGTGAGGTGACACTGAAGACCCACCACTCAAACCCAGGTTGTAAGAACTCCCATAGTACAAATGACCTGCTGTCCCCCCACACACATGGCTTTAAGAAGAATATGGAACTATGATAGAATAAAGGGATTTCAGAGATATGACGAGTAAAGGGGGAGATAAATCTCAGGATTCTTGAGAAGATTCAAGGGAATAAGGAATGTGAAATGCTTGGCACAGTGTCTGGAAAATGGTAAATGAAAGCTATTATTACCTCTTGTCACCTCTCAGAGACTCAGTCTCTTCTTTAGTTGTAAAACATGGAGGTGACAACCTCCCTCTCAAGGCTACTTAGGGTTCAAAGCATTCATTCAGTCCCCTTTCCCTCTGCATCTGGACCCTGTTCATCCCCAGTGCAGTGTGTACAGTTGGCCACTAGATGGCAGTTCAGGCCAGTCTATCTGGAACCTGGACCCCAGAAGGAGCTAGTCTTATTTTGCTGTAAAAAGGAGAATCTTGCCTCGCCTGGTGCTCCCCTTCTCTTCCTAGGTAGGTAGCGTAAAGCTGAGAGATTCAGCGGGGCTTCTTAGATATAATTAGGATTCTAGCAGTTTGCTGAGGATTCATTATTTGCTAGGCTGAGTGGCATTCCTTAGACCCAGTTAGCCCAGATGTCAAGTACTGCCTGGTGAGCTGTGCCTTGACCCTGCTTTTTGTCCCAATGCCTCCTGCTCCATCCTGAATCACTTGTATGCAGGTCCAATCGGGTTCAGCTTCTCTTCCCCATCAGAGTGGGGATAATTTACACCTATGTACCCATCCAGACCTGGTGTAAGAAGATGTCCTTCAGGAAACGTTTGTCGAGTGAATAAGTAAATGCATTACAGATATTCAATCACATATCCTCCCTCTCCAGCAGTCTCCAGGACAGGGTATATACAGTTTCTTTTTGTCTCTCAGCCTACTAGGTAGCCTCAGTAGTGGTTTAGTCGTACATGCCCTGCAACTGGATTGTTCAGCTTCAGATATCACTTCCTCCACGTACTAGCTGCACATCCTCAGACAGGCCCCTACATTTCCCTACCTGCACAATGGAGATGCAATAGTACCTCTCTTGTCCTATGGCCAGGACTTAATGAGCAAACGCATTTAAAGTGCTCAGAAAAGTGCCTGGCACTCAGTAGGCACCCAGTGTATATTAACTGCCATCTGAACCTTGCTGTACTCTGAGACAGATTTAATGCACTTGCAAAAATGCATTCACGGAGGATGCCTAAAGGAGATGGCTCTCAAGAAACAGCATCTTCCCCTCTAGCTCCTCTTTTCCTCCTGCTTCTTGCTATTGATGTGATTATTACTGAATGTTTGGAGAGGTCCAAGGTGAGTTTCCAAAGGCCCACAAGTCATGAGTGCTGTTTTGACCACCTTCTTCCAGCCACAGCCTTGGCCTCTACAGTCATCCACGTGGTGTTATGACAGAATATCTAGGATTCAAGGACCCTGTCACAGTAGCCTAAGGATCAGAAGGCACTGAGGAAGGGACCTCCAGAGCTGTTTTTTTTCTCCTCTGTCCCCTTTCTGGTGTGTGTGTGTGTGCGTGCGCGCGCGTGTGTGCGCGCATCCATGTGCTTTTGGGAGCATCTTCCAAGAGTCATTGCTCAACTTTGGGGCTGTTGTGCAGGTCAAAAGGATTCTTGTATGAAGTTCATCTGAACTTCAAAGTGAACACACAAAGTACAGGGCAGGACAGGGAATTATTACGGTCCTATATAATCTCTCCATTTTTTTCTGCATGTCAGTATGATCAAACGGCCAAGTGTGTGTGACAGGTGACCACTAGGTGGCGTTATCAACGTGAAGAAATCACTAATTAGCTATAAGCTCATCACCTGCCCTGTGCGATAGAATGGAAGAGCAGATAAACATCTATCTGGAGAAGATCAAATCCCCTATCTCAATAAATTTCAGCCATCCTGGCAAGATTCGGGGTGGGAAGGGCTACTGGCCCAGGAGAATATACACAAGAAAGCTAGGGTCAAGGAGGTAAAGTCAAGCACACTGATTGGCCCCAGCCCATCAGTCCAGTCCTGATTCCTGAGGTCCCTCCTTTGCCTTGCCCAGGAGATGTGCCCAAGTACCCCCAAGACACCACGGTGCCTTTACCTCACCATGCCCTCTGCCCACCATACCCTTCTTCATTCTTTTTTTTTAATGTTTATTTATTTTTGAGAGAGAGAGAGAAAGAGAGAGAGAGACAGAGCACAAGCAGGGAAGAGGCAGAGAGAGAGGGAGACCTAGAATCCGAAGCAGGTTCCAGTCTCTGAGCTGTAAGCACAGAGCCTGATGCGGGGCTTGAACTCACAAACTGTGAGATCATGACCTGAGCCAAAGTCTGACGCCTAACCGACTGAGCCACCCAGGCGCCCCTCTTCATTCTTTTCTCAGGGTGTTGCCTTCCCCTAGGAGCCTCCCCTGATTAGGCTACTAGCTTCTTTGTGCCCCACTGTCCCTACACCTTCTTTCCCAGCTCTTTGCCACTTTAGTGGACTTAGAGGTTTACCATTGAGTAGGGATTTCCTGGCTAGGTGTTGATGGGGGTGAGAAGCCATCAGGCTAGTTCTACTCAGTCTCCTCTGCCCCGTCAAAATGTGTAAGAGTTTTCTTGCCTACAGCATCCCTTTGGAGTTCCAGGGCCCACTCTCTGCCTCATGCCCTGAGAATGACCTAGCATGCTGTTTGTCCACACTGGGTAAGCAGTGTGTGGGGGTGGGGGATTGGCTATATGAATTGCAAAGTCCGGTGCAAAATGAAAATACTGGACCCCTTATTCAAAACTATGATGAATTTCAAGATGGAGACAGCAGAGCAGTAAACAAAGAGCAGGGCCCTTCTGACCTCAGGGGCCTGTGTGACTGCACGGGTTGCACACCTGTGAAGGTGGCCCTGAGTCTGGGGTTGAGCAAAGTCTCAGGTAGTCCTCATGTCTGTTGCACAGCCATCAGGTGAGCCACTGGCTGCTTGAAAGGGGTTGGCCATCAACAGACCATTTAGTGTATGAAGCCCTTCACATCAGACATTTCCTTACTCCCCAGGTTTAAGACATAAGAGAAACAGCCTCAAATTTAGAGTTAAGCCAACCTGGATTCAAATTCTGATTCCATTGCTTAACAGCACAAATCATGAACATCTCCCGGCCTCATATGCAAAATGGGAGGTAATAATATCTACCATGAATATGCAAATGAGATTTCATGTAGGTAGCACTTGGTCTAGAGCCCACACCTACCGTATCTCGCTGAGCTCTCCCCACTGAGCCTCACCATATGTCCGTAGAAACATCTGATCAGGAGAGAACAGGAGCAGACATTGGGCCTAACAGCTGGGGGATGTTTGCCCAGTGAGGAGGGTCACCATATGGAAGATCCCAAGGAGCTCCTCCTGAGTGTCCCATAGTCAAGCAAGCAATGAAAGAGAGCACTCGGGAGACCCTGGAGATATTCTTAAATCAAGAATTACCATGGTGTGGTGGGGGGAAGACTCATTCATAATTTTTCCAACAAACGCATGTGAACGTTTCCTATGCCAGGTGCCGAGGATATAGTGGTAAGCATAACAGTTGGGGTCCCGTCCTCTGTCTGCTTAATGTGTGTGATTATTGTGTCCTGTTCTCTTGGATGCATTTGTCACTAGCCAACAGTCCAGCAACATTTACTAGGTGCACACTATGAGGCAGGAAATGAGACCAAACCAGGTGCTACAAAACCCCACTAACCTCCTCAGATCAAAATGAATGAAAGCTGTGTGATTTCATTCCCCAAAGCCAACACCTGTGACTCTTTGCAGGCAGGCTGTCCTCACGCTAGTGGAGCCCGCTGGCCAAGTGCACTGAGAGCCAGAAGTGACCAGGAAATGACATCCCCAGGGGCAGCCCTTAACACATGATTGACAGAGGTGTCAATACTCCTGTCACGGCTGGGGACAGCTCTCAGGCTCTCCTTAGCTTATTTGCACAAGTCGCCCACTGGACTGAGCCAAAGTTACCCTCTTGGGACTTTGCTTGATCTCACACCTGTGATAGCCTTTTCTTGTCCCTCCTCTTCATTTGTCTACCTGCGTTTCCTCGGACCACTTCCCAGTAACTTTTAGACAAATCTTTGTTCAGGATCTGTTTATGGGGAACTCCCTCACTGAAGATAGAAAAGAAGATGAAAAAAAAAGAGGTTCGGTTGTTCCCAGTCTTCATGTTACTATGAAGAGTGATGCCGTGTGTCAGAGGTAAGTTATGAATAATAAAGTACAGCTTTGCAAAATAATTCCTTTTGTTATAGAATGCATCCAAAATTATCCCTGTAGTATGATCACTCTCCCTCATTTGCATTCTGATATATTTTCTGAGTGGGGAAATATTCTTGCTTGCTGGGTGGGATTTGCACATAACCTACACCATTCTTTTACCAAATCTAGATACACCCATGAGAGTGGGTTCTGCATGTAAACATCAACCATTGTGGGGCAGCTGGGTGGCTCAGTCAGTTAAGCGTCTGACTTCGGTTCAGGTTATGATCTCACTGCTCTTGGGCTTGAGCTCTGTGCCAGGCTCTGTGCTGACAGCTCAGAGCCTGGAGCCTGCTTTGGATTCTGTGTCTCCCTCCCTCTCTCTGCCCCTCCCTAGCTCATGCTCTGTCTCTCTCTGGCTCTCTCTCAAAAATAATAAACATTAAAAAAACCCCAAAAACATCAACCATTGTGCGTTTTGCTGTGTGAAAAAGTTGAGCCATGCTGGGTCAGATTCCTGGGAATTTTTGGCTTTATGCTTGTGTGGACTAGGTTCACAGGAGTAGGGCTTAAAGGCCCATGATTCTCTTGGCCCATATAGACAGCACCCCTTCCTCCTACCAGGAATGTCTTCCACTCTCAACTAATCCTTTCTCACCAAACCCACCTCTTCCAGGAAATTTTCTCAGATTCCTCCCCACCCCCAATCAGCCTACCCTGAGCTCCCCTTTTTTGGCACCTTGGAAAGTGGTTTTTGTTGGAACCACTTTCTTAGCACTTGGCTCAGTCCCCTTCCTCCTCTCAAGTTAGCTGGAGTCTCTGAATTTCTAGGGGAAATCACAGGCTGATCACGCAAGGAGCATATCAAGAGCCTTAGCCATGGCAGGAGGTGGGAAGTGGGGCCGGCCCTGCTATTACAGGTTATGGGCAGAGGATGAGCTCAAGTCCCCAGAGCTTGTTTCCTCCTAAAACCAAACGTATGTTGGTAAAGCGTGGATCCCATGGCATCTGTGAGCCCACCTACCAGGTATGAAGCCTTGCCTTATTTGCCTGCCCAGCCCACCTGCCTATACCCAGATACACCTGCCCTCAGGGTCTGGACCGGACCCTTGGATATTGATAGGGTTCTGCTCCCAATAGCCCTACACACTGTAGTGCCTGGACTCCCTAGCTGTCTTGCCATGCTTCTGCTCTAAAACTGGAAACTCCCTATACCCTAGATGAAGCTCAAGCTTGTGGTGCCACTTTGTTCCAGAGACTGGGCCTCTGGCCAACTTTCTTGGGGCAAAACCTAGAAAGTATCTGCTCCTTCACCAGTCTTTGGAGTTCTAGCAAGCCTGCGTGCCGAGGCTTCTTTCTGGAGCAGTGACAGGGAGCACTTACTCTGTTTTCTGAATCTTTCTGATTTTTTAAGCCAAGGGTCCTGTTTTCTATCTTAAGGTCCCCTTTAGGCTGCTTGGGGTAATATCTTATCTAACATATGTGAAGTGCTCATTACACATTTGCTGATTAATTGCAATTTCTCTTCTATGCCTCCCCAAGGGCCTGGTTATAGCATCCATTCACTTCATCATCCATTATCTTTCCATCCATCCATCCGTTCACCCACCCAGTGCTATAATAAATATCTACATCCAAAAGAATGACTCCATTTCCTCTGTTTCCATCTCACAGACTGGGCCAGAGATTTTTACCCTAAGAATTTAGTCCTGGGAGTTTGGAATGGACATATATTAAAGCTGAGAGAGGGGATGACAAAGTGAAAGCCCACCTGCTCTGCGTGCATTGTCACCTACTGACCTCTACTAGACACAAGTGGGCAGATTATAGGACAGGTAGGAAAATGCTTCTATTCTTTCCAATGGGCTTAAAATTCTACAGCCCTAAGAACTGATATCTATCTTTGCAACATATGTCTCCACAAATATGCTTTGGATACATCTTGAAGGGCAAAGAATGTATATGCAACTCCTACTGCCCCTGACACCTTTCTGAAAGGGGACCAGCCTGGGGGATGGTGGTTGGAGCTGATCCTGGGGTTATTCCAGACGGATGAATTCAGACGAAAAAGAAATGCTGGGGGTGCCTGGGTAGCTCAGTTGGTTAAGTGTGGGACTCTTGATTTCGGCTCAGGTCATGATCTCATGGTTTGTGAGATGGAACCCCAAGTGGGGCTCTGTGCTGACAGCATGGAGCCTGCTTGGGATTCTCTCTCTACCTCTCTCTCTGCCCCTTCCCCCTGTGTGTTCGTGCACTCTCTCTCTCTCTCTCTCTCTCTCAAAAATAAATAAATAATCTTAAAAAAAATAAATGCTGGACTGCCTGATGGGGGTAGAGGTGGACTCTCCAGCAGGGATGAGCGTCCCATGGCCGGGAGAGAGATCTCCACTGTGGGTTTGGAGGAAGAGACACCCACAGGGGTGCCAGAGTGAGGATGGAGAACAAAGTCAGCGAGGGATGAGACCAACTGGAAAGCCCTTGTAGGTGCAACTAAGAGGTTAAACCTAAGAGGTTCAATTCTTAGACACTTCTCCCTTTGATATGGGAAAAGGTATAGTAGTACTCACTTTTAAAGTCTTTTTCCTCACAGGTTGTGGCTTCCTTCATGGCCTCTAGGCCTGCGGATCTGGAAAGGGTGAATCAGCCTCAGCCTGACTGGGGGCGGGGTTACAGAGCCTCAGCCTGACTGGGGGCGGGGTTACAGAGGGCGGGGCCGGGGCGCTGGGGAGAAGACAAGCTCCGCTCTCAGCTTCAGAGGCCTGCGTCAGGGGGCAGGGCGTTCAGTGGAGGAGCCGCCCCCAGTTCGGACGGGAGGTGGCCTTCATTCAGAAGGGGACAGGAGACAACCCCGCTGTTTCTCAAATATACCAGAGAGAGTGAGCCCCCTTAGGGAAAGCTGAACCTAGGGTGACCCCCAGCGCAGCAAAGGGAAAGCTGAACCTAGGGTGACCCCCAGCGCAGCACCTGCTTTGGACATGCGACGCGCGCAGATCATTAGATAAGACATGGCCTCGGTGGGGAGGTGGGGCTCCAGGGGTTCCCGTGCAAGGGTAATTGAGAAGGGCCTGGCACGCCTTGGGCGCTCAAGGAGTGCCTTCTGACCGGGGAATGAGCTGCGAGAGGGCTTCAGGAATACATTTCAGCTGGGCCTGAAGAAGCGGTGAAGGCCCTCAGGTGTGAAGGTCCACGGGCATGTTTGAGAGGGGCGGGGGGGTGCGCTCCTGTGCAGCTGACAGAGGAAGACAGAGGAGGGGGTGGCAGGGGAGGGTCTGATACACCTGCTGTACTGTCCACGGCAGGTTTCGTAGACTGTGTAGTCAGCCCCGGGTCTCAAAGCATGAAGGGGTATCACTTTACCCTGGGAAGATGTGAGAAATACAAATTAATGGGCCCTGTCTCCGACCCACTGATTCAGAAATTGTTTTTTAATTTTTAACGTTTATTCATTTTTGAGAGACAGAGAGTGTGAGTAGAGGAGGGGCAGAGAGACAGGGAGCACAGAATCCGAAGTAGGCTCCAGGCTCTTGAGTTGTCAGCTTGAACCCGTGAACTGTGAGTTCATGACCTGAGCTGAGGTCTGACACTTAACAGACTGAGCCACTCAGGCGCCCCCCCACTGATTCAGAAGTTCTGTGGGGGGGGGGGGGGGAGAGAGAAGCAGCAGTCTGTCTTGATAAGCTCTGCAGGTGAATCTGATGCAGGCCCAAGGTTGAGAAGCACTAGTGTGGTGGGAAGAGTAGCGGACTTTGGAAAGTAGGTGGGCGTGGGGGTGGGGGCTGGGGAGGGAGGAGTATGCTGTAGAAAACTTACCTGGGAGAAAGCGTGTTGTGCTGTATTGTGCCTCATTGCATACCGTGTCCTCTGAGGCATGTGCATCATCATACCGGCATCACAGATGGAAGACCAAGGCTTAGAAGGGTTAAAAGACTTGCCATGATTCCATAGTAAGAGCTGGAGCCAGTTTCTGCACCCGGGTTGGCCTGACTCCCAAAGTGGAGTAGGGATTTTCTCTACCACTGTAGGTGCCTCCTGGCACCACAGCAAAGTGGTGGTCTGAGTCTCTGTGCCTGGAGAGCCACTGGTTGCCTGGGGGAAGGGAGGGGCCTGGAGCTTCCCAGAGGGCCTGGTGCTGAGCCAGTGCTGGGGCTAACGGGAGGGCAGGGAGGCTTGCTCTTACTCCTCTGCTCAATTACTTGCATTTTCATAAGGTTTGCCATTCACACCGGGGAGCTGGGCTTAGCAAATGCACTTTCTGAAGTGACCAGCTGTCATCTCGGACTTCTAGAGCTGAGAGGTTAAATGTGAGGTTAAGTGAGAAAAGCAGGGTGAAAAATTACCTGTATGCTGATTATAACTACCTTAGTTTTTTTTTATTTTTAAAGATACAGTAAGAAGACACAAAGGAAAGGGAAAAAATGCTAAAATAATTTTTCCCCCCACTAGTTTGCAAGAGGACTCTGCATTCATTTAGTTTCAAAAGTACGGGGTGCCTGGGTAGTTCAGTCGGTTAGGCATCTGACTTCAGCTCAGGTCATGATCTCATGGTTCCTGAGTTCAGGCCCCACATCGGGGTCTCTGCTGTCAGCACAGAGCCCACTTTGGATCTTCTGTCCCCCCCTCTCTCTCTGCCTCTCCCCTGCTTTCGCTCTCCCTCAAAAATAAATAAACATTAAAAAAAAAAAGTGCAACTCGTGGCATAGGAGACAACTCTGTGCCCAGTGGTTCTCTCTTCAGGGCAGTATTGGGCTTTCCTGCCCCTTGGAGTCTGTCCCTGAGGCCAGTGAAGACATCAGCTTGGTGGGGGGGTGTGCGGGATGGCCTGGGGGAGCCCTGGGACATAGCTGATGTCACAGCATGATGACATTCATGAGGCTAAGCCCCAGGGTCATGTGGCCTCTGGAAATGCTGATGGCAGCTTACGAGGGATTCTGGGGCCAAGGACCTGAGTCTTCCAGGGCATCCCGAGAACAGCGTCCAAAAGTGCAAACTCAGAGGACTAGCTCAGGCAGTCGCTAGTTTCTGAACAAAGGCCACCAGACACCTTAAACACAAAATATTCTTTTATTTGTCAACGAAGGCTACACGGGATCACTTCTGTTTTTGTTTTTATGCCTTTTTTTTCTTTTTCTAGAAGGTATCTACATCTGCATTTATTTACAGCCTTGTCGGTATTTACACAGTCAAGAATACAGTGTTAGAAACACAAAAGTGTCGAGAAAAAAACTTCTCAAAATTAGTTCCAGACTTCAGGAAAACTATTTCCACATGGTAAGGCCAGAGTCTCCAGTGTTGGTCGTCCAAAGGCAGCTTGGGACAGTCCTTTTGCCAAAGCTGCGGGTTCAGAAGTGTTCAAGAACAGGCGGGTTTAGAAAAGTGGGATTCTGGTGTTGGGTGAAACCAGGGTTGCCGGGCCCCACCAGACATCTGTGACCCAGCTTCTGCCCGAATGGCTGAGCCTGCCTGAGGGCTGGTTCTCCGTTGGCAGTTGGCCCTCAGAATCAATCACATGTTCTTGGGGACCGAGGAGTCACCCAGTGTCATGCCTTTGGCATTCCAGAGGGGGTAAGAAACCCAACATGAGCCCCACCGAGGCCTCCCCCCACTCTGATCTTCCACATTCATGATGAAACCTAAGAGCTCACCGCTGTCTGGGGCGGTCAAGTACACAGGGCTGGTTTTTGAGAATGTAAAGGTTGGAGAGGATAAAGTTTCTATCACCTGAGCAATGAGTCTTTAAAATGAGTTTGCTGTTTTCTGACGGTTAAATGAAAGGGTCTTGAACTACAGAGTTCTTTCTTTTAACCCCCTCCCTTCCAATAAAATATAGACAAGTGTATAAACCTAGCTGGGAATTATAAGCCTCAAGTGGAGGGCATTTTGTTGTAACAAGGATCCCAACAGAAAGAGGAGACTGGGTTCTTTCTGGAACCCCTCAGGAGGCAGGCCCCAGCTCAGGACCAGAAGGCATGGACTGGGCTTAGTGGCTGCTACGAGGAATGGAGAATAGATCCGACTTTGAGCACCAGGGATGTCAAACCCCAAAGCCCAGGATCCTGCAGAGTCCTGGCAAGCTCCTTCCTCCTGGGCGCCAAGCTCAGCATCCCTGCCCTCACCACGTGGCAACCACAAACACGAGGCTGCAGATGTGAACCTGCATTCTAAGACTTCACACCGAAAGCCCGATCTTTGCATAATGGAAACAGCCACCTACAAAGGTGGTACTTACAAGTCACAGCTGAAAAGGTCCTTTATAATTTTTTTTTCAAGCAAATGTGATTCTTTGTTATGTGTCTATGAAAACACTGCCCAGTGTTACCTTCCTTTGCCTCACCGTCACCTTCTGCTTCTGCCCCACCCCATCCTGATTATTTAAACCATTCTCAACTTCTGGTCAGTTTCCTAGGGATTGTTTCAAATTTTCCATCCCTAGGTGGAAATCAGGCACTGGGCTGTTCCTTGGGTTCTCAGCCAACAATTCTGAGAGACCAGCATCAGGGGCTGATAAAGGTGCAATTTACCCCAGAGTTTCTTCCCCTTCATTCCCTTGTCATAGCTCTGCCCTCCAATGATGTCTGTCTGGAGGCTGGGTAAAAAAAAGGGAATCTCGTCTTACGAAAAACAGAGCTGGGGAATAAGTCCTGTTTAAAGCAATGGCAGAGAGGCTGAGGATCAGGGGGCGATGGTACCCATGGAAGGCAGGGGAGAAGGCAGGAACTCTTCCAAAACAAACCCTTTGCTAGGGCAAAATCCTGCAGAATCGTGAACCTGGGCCAGTGAGGGAAGGCTGGTTTCTCCAAGAAATGGACACTTTGAGTAGCTTAGTGCTAAAAGGGCAGGTGCCATTGAGGGTGGGATTTGATGCTCAGAGGCCACTCGGTGGGCAGGGGGAACTCTGGCTTATGCCTTCAGACTCACTCTTGCTGTGACATTGGGGCTGCTGGTCTCAGCAGAAGGACACACTGAGAAGGGAGGTGCCATGTCACCTGCCAGCCCTAATGGAAGCCCACTCCAAAAGGCCAGGCCAGAAGCACCGTCTCCAGGAGGAACAGTACCAATGTGAAACCACAGTGCGTGATGCTGCCTACGCCACACCTGAGATCTTTTCTCTAAAGAAAGAATGCTTCAACTTCTCCCCGTACTGATGCTGGGCCTCCTTGGTGGTGTGGAGCCCAGGAAAGGCAAAACGTGAAGGAACATGCAATAATTCTGTGTTTTTGATCTTTACAAGTCCATCCTATTACTTTGGTGGGGGGTGGGGGTGGAGGGTTCAGAGGGTGGGGATGGTGTAGGGAGATGATTCCCTTGGCTCTCATGTTGGCTCTGACCTTCAAGTAGATGTCCCCAGCAGGTCTTGACTGATGTCAGGTAGCCAAGATGGAACCGATCAGCTAGGCTAATGGGCACGAGAGCTTCACCCAAGGGCTCCTTGTATCAAGAGTATGTTTTGAGAGGCATCAGTCTATTTTGGATTTAAAAAACAAACGTGTTCTTCAGGCCAAACTGCTTTCCATCCCGTCCAAGAACGATCCTGCCAGATGGGAGTCCACCACCAGCTCCCAGGGACCACACACAGCAGGCCCGAGGAATACTGCATCGGACTCAGCAGAGCTCTGTACCCAGAGGCACTGGGCAACCAGTGGACATACGGGCCAAGGTGCACTGTCGCAGCAGTGTGACTTTTGTGGAAGCAGGAAGAGCACTTAGCGAAACATATCCTCTAATCCCAGTGGGATGATGTAAGGCGAAACCTCCTCTCCCGAGAAGCGGCGGGTGCCTCCCTCTGCCAGGCAGAACCCAGGCTACATGCTGCTCCGGTTCTCACACAGCAAAGACCTTCTTGGTTTCATTAACTCGTGTAATATTCTGAAGACTCTGTGAGTAAGGCTATAAAGGTGCCATGAGCTTATCAGTCCAACAAGGTTTCCACGGGGGATAGCTCAGACTCAGAATTCATTTTCCACACTTAATGTAAATGTAACCCATAAAAGTCCCATTTTATAAGAAGCCCAGCTCAAAAGGAAGCATTCGGCTTCCCCTCCTGGTCTCCCAGAACCTCCTGTGAGTGGTAATGATGATGGTAATTAGGCAGATGAACCAGGAGCAAGGAGCTCCTCGCTCTTGCTGCGGCTGTCCCCTCCCCTCAATGCTTCCCTAGCCTGATGGCTGCTCTTGGGCGTGCCCACTTCCAAGAAGGCGAGAGAGCGTATGCCTCTTCCCAGTGACCTCAGGCATGGGTCTTCCCAGGGACAGCTGTGGCCTGGCCTCCCTGATCTGTGGGTACCGGCCTCAGGAACAGGTCCCAATCCTGGAGCAGCAGGGTGGGGGAGGGGGAGGGGGTTGGATGACCTTGCCAGGCCACACCAAATTAGCTCTTCCCTCCTTTCTCCTCAGTCTCTCTTTAAAACCCTGGATGGACTCCTCCAGAGGGGAAGCTGTTTTAGAAGAACTTCACAGAAGGAATTTCCTGAACGCTGACCCTGCTGCCTCCCAGCTGTGCTACTGGCTCATGTATGGGAGGCAGAGGAGCCTTCAGGAGCTGGTTAGAAGATGCTTGGCTTATGCCTTCCTCTCTCTGGCTGACTTCTTCTTAAGCATCTTTCGAGAATCAACGGCCACCAAACACCTCTCTCCACACTCCTGTTTCTCAGTGGTGGAGCTGAACAGTGGAGGGAAGATACCCACAGTCATGGGGAGAGAGGTTCACCTGGGAAGGCAGGCTGGTACCCTTGCTGCCACTGCCCTCCTTTTGCCATGGGTGGCCTGCCCCTCCCTGGACCTTGTGCTCACGTGGAGGACTTGCCGGTTCTCGCATCTGACTCTGGGAGAGAGGAGGTGATGAATAATAAGGAACATCATGGGAAGACCAACCAACCACAGACATCCTGGGTGCCTCGCCTCTATGGGAGGGTGAGGCTCTTAGCCCCAGGATGTTACTTCACCAGACTGGGGGAAGGGACCTGGGGGACACTTTCTCCATCCCAGCATGGGGGTGGCACTGACAACTACACAGGATTTGCAAAAGGGGTAGGGGGTTGCATTTAGCATCAAAATATAAAGCTTGGACAGGAGTTGGGGGCAGCTTGGAACAGGTGCTAAATGATATCACAAAAGTCCCCAGAGCAAGATGAAGACATCTGTGGTCCTCCAGAGGCACAGAACATGGTGAGTCAAAAGCCGCCACTTGTCTGTGGGAGCTGAGCCAAAAATCCTCAGGTCCTGCAGACCCTCCTTCCGGGCCCCCTCAGTAGTTCGGTACTAGCCCATCACTCTCTACACC
The DNA here is from genome assembly GCF_016509475.1 of Prionailurus bengalensis. Classification (NCBI taxonomy): domain Eukaryota; kingdom Metazoa; phylum Chordata; class Mammalia; order Carnivora; family Felidae; genus Prionailurus; species Prionailurus bengalensis. The sequence goes on along the minus strand of NC_057346.1, from coordinate 53,784,294 downwards.
CCTCACTCCTGCCCGACCCCCATGGAAGAAAGGGTTGCACATGAGACAAGTTAGCACAGACACTTGTGTCTCACATCACACTGGGTACCTAGGGACAGACAAGGACACACCTCAGGAGATGTGTCTCAGAGAGGAGAAATGTACCCCAACAACAAGGAAAACTCCTCAAGGAGAAAGGGAACAAAAGACAATAAAGTTTTCATTGTGATCACACTACAGAAAAAAATACCTTCTGTTCTTTGCAAAAAATGTGTGAAGGCCAAATCTGTGTTTTTCTTTTCTTAAAAAAAAGGATGTTGCATGAGTTACAATGCAACCAGTATCTTTTTTGTGTGTGTTGGTTTGTTTTCTGCACTTGTTAAAAAAAGGATTTTTTTTTTTTTTTTTTTTTTTAAGTACAACACAGTCAGGTGTGTGGCCACGAAAGAGTAGCTGTCTTTGGCAAGAAGTGCAGGCCGCGGACCTCTCTGTCACCTCCGGCCCATCTCGCTCTGTCTCATGAAGTGGATGTTGTTGGCGCTGTCTGACAGTTCCGGGTACTGCTCCACAGAGATCACGAAGAAGCCGTCGTAGCCTTGAACCCGCCCCGTGTTCAGCGCCTGCTGCTTCTCCCCCTCTGTCCAGGCCCGCAGGCCTTCCTCCCCTTCCCGGAGTCGCTGCTGCTCGCGGGCCCACGCCTGGCGCACGGCTCTCTGCCGGGCCAGCTCCAGCACCCGCGCCTTCTCCTCATCCAATGTGGTCCCGTAGCGAGTGCTCAAGCACAGTGCCCCATACTGGAGCTGGATGTCTGTGTAGCGTCTAGTCCTGCCATTGAGCATCGTGTTGATCTGGGACACTGTGACGTTGACCCCGTTCTCCAGGGTTCGCCGTCCCCCACTGAGGCCCAGGATGGCCAGGTCGCCCTCCGAGGGCCCTGGTTTCACAAAGTAGTGGGTGTCCATCCCGTCAATGGTGAAGTGCAGGTTCTCCAGGTAGTGGGCGTTGTTCAAGATGGCAGCAACCCTCCGCCCGTCTTCGTTGGCCACACTGATGATGTCTGTGGTCACTCGGCCATCCTTCAAGGCAAACTTGACCCCCTTGCCAAAGACCGAGCCACTCGATGCAAACTTCTTTGTCTCTGGGGCCTGTTGGCAGCTGGTGATTGTGGAGCCGTAGAGCTGGTCAAAACGTTCTAGGGTGACAAAGGCCTTGAGCTGCTTCTGCACCTCACACTGTACCCCGAGGATAGACTGATGGGGGAGGAGAGAGAGAAAGAAGGAATGAGGCAAAGGGGAAAACCTCTCCCTAAGAGACTGAAGAGTCAGCTCTCATAACTAATCGAATCTATACACATTAACCAGTAGCATCTAGCTCTACTGCTGACCACTAGAACATTCTGCCGTCCTTTATCCATCCGTTCACCCATCCTTCCGTTAAGAAACTCTTCAGCAAGCACCTGCTCTGTGCCAGGTTTCTTTCTGGGCACTGGAGAGGTACCAACGAATCAGACATCATCCCTGCTCTTGAGGAACCCATCATTTAGTGCAGAAAGACAGATGTGACAGCAAATAATTATCATCAAATGTGATAACTGGTGGTTTAAGAGAAGTAGCAGTAATAACTTTGGCTAACAGGTCTTGGTCTTTGAGCTAAATCAGTCACATTCGGTAACTCATTTGATTTCCACAATAACTTTATATAGTAGGTACTCTTATTATTGATTTTACATCTAAGAAAACTAAGTCTCTAAGAGGTTGTAATGGGCCCACATCTGTACAATGGGTAAGTATTCAAGCCAACGTTTGAACTCTGTCTGATTCTAGAGGCTCAGCTTCAAGGGCTCTGGATCAGGGAGCAGAGGACAAGGATCAGAACATCTCAGCCCAAAGATGGAGGAATGAGGTGGACAAGGTAGGGTTCAAGGGCAGACTCACGCTTGAGTTGGAACTCGGAGGATAAGGGGACGATGTCAGATGGAGGAATGACAAGCAATGGGTTCTTGGCAAGAAGGCTTAGTAAGATGAAAAGCGGTCATTTATATAACCCCTCTTACCCTGCTTTATCGTTCGCCATCATGTTTATAAACTATTTTCAAGGAGGACCTCTGCCCCCATAGTGCTTCCTGGGGGCTCCTCAGATGTCTCTGCTCTCGGCTGCTTTGGGGGACAGATTGGGCCTGGTCTCCATGTCATACCACCTACCAGTCCCTCCCATGGTGCGGGAGCTTGGCAAAGCCGGGTTCGTGCAAGCTCCAGGGCCTAACCAGCAACTCAGGGAAATGGCTTTAGAAACAGGCCTATCGGCTTCTCACTGAAATTAAGTCCTCTTTATAATTAATAGAACCCTGTCTGTGAACAATTATTTCCTAGAGTTTCACGAAAGCTGGAGTGCTCAACAACACAGATCTTCGATGCTTGCCAAGGGCAGAAATCAATAATTCATTGACGGGCGAGGTTGGCAAACAGGCCGTCAGAGACTGGGGCTCTGCGTCAGGGGGGGAAAGGAAGCTGGCGGGGGTGGGGGGAAGGGAAGCTGGAGGGGGTGGGGGGAGGTGGGGAGCAGTTGGGCTGCTGTGGAATCAGCCAGGTCAGCCTGGGGGGGGGGACAGTGGGGATTGAGCCAGGCAGAGGGCAGGGCTACAGCGGCACAGAATAGCAGAAGGGGGCCAGGCTTTGTGGTCAGACACACTGGGTTCTCATCGCCTTTCCTGCTGAGTGACCTTGAGCAAGTTTCTCTCTGAGCTCTGGTCTCCTCATCTGTAAAATGAGGAAGAATGCCTACCTCACACAGGGTTGTCTACTTCTTTCAACCATCTGTGCATTCAGCAAAAGGGCAGTACACTGGGTACCGAAGAAGACCCAGGATTTATTTGCCTTCTTGGGGCTCATAGTCCAGTGGGGATACAGGTGTGGTAAGTGCTCTGAAGGGGAGAATATGGGGTACCGCTAGGACCTAGAGGTGCAGAATCATGTTCTCCAGAGTCTAGAGGACGGAGGCAGCTGAGCCGAGGATGAAGGGAATCAGGCTGGAGTAAGACACACGGATGTGCAAGTTTCTGGCTGTCAGCAGTGTGCCATCTAACAACCCTGCTTTCCCTCTGGACAGGGATCCCCAGAAGGCCTGGTCTCCGCCTGATTCATGCCTGCATTCACGGGGTGCAGCGTGGGGCCTGGAAGAGCCAGCTCCTAGTACTTACATTATGAAGTGGGGGAGGGGGCGAAAAGGGGATGCCTGAAGTGAGGGGTGGGGTAGAGGGGTTTTTAAGGGCCTTTACAGCTCTATAATTCTGTGAGTCTTTAAAACCAGGCCATGAAAGGCACACAAGAGAAGGTAACATTTTTTTGAACACCTTACAGACAGATCCGGGTGTGAATCCCAGTCTACCCCTTCCTTGCTTGTGTGGCACTGGAAAGCCTCAGGCATTAAACCTGTAAAATGCCAACAGTAATACCAGGGGATATGTGTGCGCTAACTTGTGTAGAATACCTCAGGCAGGTGCAGGTGAACGGAGGTGCTCAGAAAATGTCACACTTGTATTTAGAACACACCCTCCCTCCTTGCCCTTTTGCTCTGGGCAGTGACAAAGGCTCATTGTTTTTGTGGAATTCCAAACTCTGCGTATCAGAGAAAACTTAATAGAGCTTGTGGGGGTCTGTGTTCTGTTACAGCTGGGTCCACAGTGGCTTGCCAGTGGTTACCACAGATATCCTGAACAGCTTCTGGCAGGCAGTGTGGCTGCACCACGTCAGTTTCTGTCACGGGCCCATGCTTTCCTGAAAAGCTTTGTAGGAGCCACTCCCATAAGGTCTGCCTGGCCTGAGGGTGGGTGGCCGTGTGTGCGCAGATTACCTTGCTGTTGTCCCACTCTTGAGTTTTCATCTGTGTGTGGACGAGCTCGTAGGATGGTTCCATGGCGTCCATGTCTGGCTTGGGGTATCCAGGAATCACATTGTGCAGCTGGAATCCAAAGGTGAGGAGCCAGCTGTTGACATCTGGGTGGGAGAGAAGCAGAAACGTCCTTGTGGAGTGAGTGGACCTCAGAGGTGACACATCCCAATAAAGTGGCCCAGAGTGAGACAGCAGTGGGGGGGTGAGGGGGGGGGGTGTCGCAAGTGGGACATCAACCGCTACAAACACTTTGGAAGACTGTTTCATGGTTATTAAAGCCGCACATACTCTTTGGACCGTTGTTCCTCTCCTAGATATGTATCTAAGAGAGCTGTGACTTCAGTAGAACCTATGTTTCCAGACTCCCCTGTCACTTAAACCTCTTTGGATTCAAACCCGGGGGGACCGGGGTGGGGGGTAGATGATGCACACCCACCCCCTGCATCAGGAGGAAACACTTGCAGAGGACAACTGCACCCAAAGGAAAGATTTAAGTGAATGACTTTCAAAGAGAAATTCCATTTAAAAACAAGCCCTCCCTCCTCTCCCAAGCAGCAAGATGGCCTCTACCAAACATCAAAGAGTCCCCCACCCCCACCCCGAGTCTACCTTTCATTTACTCTGGTAAGTGATGCTAAGAAAGTCATTTAATCTCCCTGTGCCTTCATTTTCCAATCTTTAATATTGGGCTTGAGGAGACACCTGGGTGGCTCAGTTGGTTAAGCGTCCGACTTTGGCTCAGGTCATGATCTCATCATTCATGAGTTTCAGCCCCTGCATCAGGCTCTCTGCTATCCTCGCAGAGCCCACTTTGGATCCTCTGTCTCCCTCTCTCTCTTCCCCTCCCCCACTCACATGCGTGCTCTCTCAAAATAAACAAACATTAAAAATAGTGTGGGCTTGAGGATCTAGCGCCATAGGCATTGGTTTCATCGATTTTATAACATTCCTGGGGGGTTACTAATTATAGAATATTAGGTATAGGGATAGAGAGGACTTTCCCATGAGCCTTTGGCTCACTGAAGAACAGAATCAGGAAGCCAAGACGTAAGGGAAAGAAAGAGGATGGATAAAGCGTCATCTGTTACTAGGCCCAATGTTGCTGAGAGCGTTTCGTGTGCCCAGCACTGTGTTACTCCGACCCTCACCTTGTGCACTCAGAACCCTGAAGGGGAGATGACACACAGGCATGCAAAACTTTGACACAAGAAAAAAGATGAGAGGAGGGCAGGCTTCAGTTGGACAGGCTGACAAGTCTTCACAAAGAAGGTGGCCTTTAAGGCAGACACTGAAATCTGTGTACCTTTTGTCCGGCTTCAGCAGAGATAAAGGGGGCACTTCAGGCAAAGACCGTGTGCAAGGCAAGGCCTGGAGAGGGCAGGTGAGTGTGGGGAGTGTTCAGGTAAGCGGAGAGCAGTTCAGCAAGGCAGAGAGAGAACCAGAAAGAAAAATTGTGGCTAGCACAGGAAAAGCCTGGGATGGCAGGTAGGAGTTAACTGGGTGCCTGTAGGAGAGGGACAGCCAGCCTGTGTCCCAGTGTGGCTCGGCCTTCCTTGAGAAGAGGCAGTTGAAGATGCTAAAGCATTTGTTGAGCAGAGACTCGGAATCCAAAGTCTGGGGAAGGGGTAGGGGTGGGGGGTGGAGTTGAGCCTCAGAGCTGGCAGTCCCGGGCTATGGGCATCCAGGCCTGCTTTTGCCTTCTTCCAAAGGAGACAGGTCTCTGGTCAGGGAGGCCCTGCTTAGGGTCCAGGCACTGGTGGAGCTGTCTTCCCCTACCACCCACTGAAGCCATTCCAACGATGGGGATGTCCTTTGGGGGTAGACAACTGTGTCCCTGCCACCGCTGCATCCTGTGCTGTCTTCTCATTCAAGGACCTCAAGTTTGCCTTTGTTTTTTTTTTTTTGTTTGTTTTTTGGATGCCCTGGAGCCCCTCTCTCTTGGGTGTGAAACATGGAGGTACCGGGGTGGAGGAAGATAGGAAGGGCAGTGTAGAAACCCAGGTTCTACTTCTAGGAAAGTCGTGGAAGGAAAAGAACATGGTGAGGCAAGACGAAACCCATGTTAAAATTCAGGCTCCCCAAGTTGCACACTGTGTGAACTTGGACCGTTTCCTTAACCTCTCTGAGATTCAGTTTCCCTATCTACAAACTGATGGTAGAAATGGTTTTCACCAAGCCATGGAAAGAATAATAGTGTTACCACTTTGGGCAGCCATCATACAGCAGCAACTGTTCTAAGCTTGTTACACGAATGACTGGGTTTCCTATATTCTAAAGTGTCCAGCTCGGTTCCTGGCTCATAGAAGGTTTTCTGAGCTTTTTCAAACCCAGACCCCCAGGTCACTGGACCTCCATTTCCTCATTTGTAACATGAGGCACTTGGGCTAGCTTGCCTCCAAAGTCCCTTTCTTCACTGAGTTTTTGAGAATCTCTGATTCTATGAATCGTGGCAGATGGTTTTTAGGAAATTAAAACAAACAGAACAGGGGGAAAAAAATCCCCCATGAAGCCATTTGGCCTGAGGCTGAGAACCTGCATCTGAATTTGTAGTTGGAAAGGAAAACTTCTATCAGGATTACTGCAGATTCCCAGGAAACTAGGGGGCTGAAAAGAGGGCTGGGCCTTAATCACAAGTGATGGAAGGTAGGAACATTTCTCATTATGCCTTTAGGAAAAATGCTGAAAATCGATTTATTCATTGTTTTTTTTTTCCTATGGCACTTTTCTGAAAAGTTGGGAATTTTACTCTTCCTTTTTATGATATCAGAGTTAGAAATTTCTGTCAAGTTAAAAAGCCCCTTTTTACCCATCTGCCCCAGACATCAGTGTAGCCACCTGGGACAGCGATGAATTAACAATCCTTTCTTATGTGGGCACATTACAGAGTGAATTTCATTCCAAGAATGAGGATTCTGGAGTTAGAGCAGGGTTCTACCCCTAGCCCTGCCACTTCTCAGGCTCTGAGAATGGTCAGTTACTTTATGGCTCTGACCTTCACTTTCCTCCTCTGAGAATGGAGTCAGTGATCCCCATCTCACTGGCTTCAGGTGAGGGTTAGTGCAATAGTGTATGGGATGGATCCTTGGTGGATATTTTTTGGTTGCCTTCCTAGCATCCCATTCTGCCTTCTCACTCTTCCTTTTGGGGTATCTGTGTAGTTTTAGGGAGGCTAACTCCACCTAGGGGTTCAGCAATGGAGCATGTGGCCTAGGCTAAGCCACTCGGTGCGTTTTCTCTCCCCAGCCACAGTGCTTGGTTCAGGGGTTGTCATGTGACCTCAGCCTATCCATTTGGAGTGTATGCTCCTTTTTATTGGTGTCATTACTGGATGTGAGTGAGGTTGTATGTAGCTCGCATGGAAGCTAAACGGTTTAGTGAGAATTAGTGGGATCTTGGTTTGTAGTAACAGAATGTTTTTCTGTACCATTTTTTTTGTTTTTCCAGCTACAGTAAGTAACCTGCCAAGATACCTCGAAAGAAACTCACTGCAGGATGAGCAGGGGGTGTGCTTAATGTACACAGACATAATGGAAATGTTTTCTAAATCTGTTAAGTTTTCTTGGACTGCCAGCAAGTTGAGCATAGTGAGACCTTGTTGGGCTATTCCTGTTCACCACAGGCCCCAAGTCCGCTTTCACTGCACCCACCCACCACTGCGCCCACTCTTCTTCCTCACACATGGGATGCCTGCTCTCAACATGACCACCTGGAATTCTTCCCGGAAAGAATCCTCCAGTCAGTGTCAGCAGCAGCAGGGTCCAGACCAGGCCACCAGGTTTGGGAGCTAGGAAGCCACATCCCTACGGGGCACTCATGTAAGCTGTACCTGTTGCCCTCTCTGCACTTCTGTAAATGCAGTCCCCTCTGCTTGGGTTGCCTTTCTCCCCATTACCTGAGGAATGTCCACTCAGAAGTGGGCCTCAAGGATGAACTGCTCCCTGGGCACAGCCAGCTGTGCATCCTGTGTATCAACGGCCATCAGTGCAAACCTTCATCCTGGGCCCCTCACTGCTGTCTGTGTCTCCCTTGCAGTGTAAATTCCTGGAGGGCAGGGATCATCTTTGTATCCCATCCCCTCAGGCCGAAAACAGTGGCTGCACCCAGGAGGCACTTGTTGAATGAAAATGAAACTGCCTTAAAATAGGGGGTGCAGGGTTGTGTCACAGGAGAAAGAGAAGGAAACGACCAGGTTTGCGAGTTGGGGCGTGCCCAATTTTTGCCCACTGCAAACTCTCTTTTATAAAAAGCGCTGGTTTTCTCCAGACCTGAATCCCCATAGCTGCTCTGACTCTTGAGGTCTTCTGTGGCTGAGGTCTGGGAGTGGCTGCTTTGCTGGGTGGACTGTGGCTGCTGAAGACATTTCTGGCACGTGTGAACATTTATATTCCAGTTGGTTTCACAGCAGTGGAAAACAAAGCTCACTTTTTAAGTCAGGGTCGAGGTAAGGGAACCTTACATGAGCCAGGCACTGTGCTAGGCAGGTTATAAAATGTATCTCATTTCACCCTTGCAACCATCCTAGCAGGGTTTTTTTTTTTGTTTTTTGTTTTTTCCTACTTGTCCATCCTCTCCCTTTCTCCCCTCTTCCTACCCTCTTTGGGTTGAATATTTTTTTTAGTCTACATTTTATTTCCACTATTGACTAATTAGCTATGCCTCTGTTTTCTTTTCTAGTGGATGCTCTAGGATTTACAACATGCATACTTATCAGTGTCAGTAGACACTCTAACATTTATTTATTTATTTATTTACTTACTTACTTACTTACTTATTTACGTAGGCTTCATGCCCAGAGTGGAACCCAGTGTGGGGCTTGAACTTAGAACCGTGAGATCAAGACCCGAACTGAGATCAAGAGTTGGATGCTTAACTGACTGAACCACCCAGGTGCCCCCTCACTTTAATTTACAGGTCAGCAAACTGGAATTAAGGGAAGTTAAGTAATTTCTGTGACTGTCCATAATTTAGAAATGGTGCATCCTTCAGCAGTTCTGTCTGTGTCCAAATTCTGAACTTTCCATTACATTATCCCGAATGAGAAAATTGATTTTTTTTTCTTTAGCTATACCTTCACCCACCTTATTGGGGACTCATAGTCAGCCTGATCTCTGGGTCAGAAACTTCCAAAGTGCATTTTCAGGGATGCATCCAGTGAAGCACTAGGATTTCATGGTGAAAAAAAGGGGTTTCATGCTCAAATGCTTGAGAAACTGTGGGTAAAGGGGTTTCGTGGTCAGATGTTTGAGAAATAGTGGGTAACTGTGTTAAACAGTTCTCTTTACCAGAGGACTTCTCAGAGACTTTCATAAGCTGCAATGTATTATGAAAATTTAAGAATGGTAGTTGCCCTGTCAAATCAATTTGAGGCCAGTACCAGTTTTTCCAGGGCATTTCTCTCAAGTAGTGTTTCTTAAAATCTACTTTGAAAAATGCTGTTCTAAGGAAAGCCAGTGTTTCCTGTGACCCAACTACCAGCTTTCTCAAGGAAGACCGTCCTGTCAGAGGACCAGAACAACAGTCCTGTCCTCTGAATGAGCCCTCATCCTCACCTGTCATGAAGCACTTGATGTCCTGAGAGTTGCTGATGGGGTTGTTGTTTTTAAACATGTAGAGATTGAAAGGCATGATGTTGCTGCTAGTAAGGTGTTTCCACAACTCGTGGTCTGGGCTAGTCCAACGACCAGCCAGCACATCGTAATCCCGCCGGCCCATGTGGATGAGCTTGGTGAGTGGATCGTAGAGGCCACCATGGTAGCCGATGATGATCTGAAAGTTGGGGTTGGTGTCCATGTAGATCTCTCCATAGGCAGTGTATAGAATCTGCTTGATCATCAAACCTGTTCCACTGAAGACAGCAAGAGGAGTCCCGATGTTGTCACAAGCTATGTAAAACTCATCACCGCTGCTCAGCTCCATGGCAAAGAGGTGCCCTTGCAGATCATAGTAGAGGGAGGTGATCTCGGAGCTGGAGTGGTTGTAAAGGTGGGTGACCTTGGTGGGGTTGGTCAGGTCTGCATAGAAGAACTGCAGGTGGTGGCTGTGGCTACTCTTGCTGGACACCCGCCGCCCCAGGCCATCGTAACGGTACCTGACGCTCCAGCCACCGGCCCGGTTGTAGGCCTTGATGAGCAGGCCAGCTGAGTTGTACTCAAAGACGTCCCCGCCCCGCTGCCTCAGGAAGCCATCCTCGTCCATCTTGTACTGCACATCACCCAGCCTAGTGATGCGGTCACGGAGGTCATACCTTAGTGGGGTGAGCCGTGCACTGTTCCCAGGGCTCAGTAAGTGCAGGTTCCCATTGAGGTCATAGCTGTAGCGCCAGAGTGGCTTGTCATTGATGGAGACCGTCTGTAGCTGGCCATCAGCGTCGTACTCATAGGAGTAGCGGGTGGTATTGGCATAGGGTCCCACCTTCAGCTCCTTCTTCACTACTCGCCCCATGTTATCATACTGGACGGTCATCCAGTACATGAGTGAGCGGAAAATCTCATATTGCACTTCCTTCATCCGGCCGTATGCGTCAAAGTGTTTGGTGTGGGTCATGACCGCTGTAGTGATGATCTGGTTAATGTCATAGTAGATGACACCAAACTTCCCAAACTGCTCTGTCTTCCCTGACACATCATCATAGCGATAGAGATCGATGGGCAGCGGGGTCTCATTGATCACAGCCTGCATGCTGGTCACCCGGAAACTGTTGTCATAGTTATAGTCAAAACGAGCATTGACCATGCCTTCCTCAGTGAAGCGGAAGATCTGGCGGTCGATCAGAGGCCCAATTTGACGGTAGCGGATGGTGCAGGTGAAGCCCTCATTCTGTAGGTTGATGGTCTTCAGCATGCCTGCTGTCTCGTCATAGGTGAAGCTCACCTTGGTGGTGTCATACAGCATCTCGGCTAGCTTTGACAGTTTGCCATACTTGTATATGACCCTGCGGCCAGTGCCCAGGTAGAAGGTGTGGAGGAGGTGCCCGTCCTCAGTGAAGTCCTGGATGACCGAGGCATTGCCTTCAGGGGGCTGGTAGATGTTCCTGTAGTAGCCCACTGAGCGAATGGTCTCTAGCGTCTGCCGGGCCACGTTGGGCATGGTCACAGAAGAGAGGCGGTCATTCTTGTCGAACTCAAAGATGTATTGCCGCTGGCTGTGGAGGAGCAGTACCATGGACTGGAGGGAAAGGAACACAGAAGTAAGAGTAGGGGAGTGCACGCAGGGGAAGTCTGTGCACTTAAGACTTAAAGGAGATGAATGAAAAGCCAAGGGAACTGGTGGTTGTCCTAAGTGAGGCCCAAACCACGGCCTTCTAAACAATGTGCCATAGGGTACTGCAGTGGGGTACAAATGGGTAAGATAAGGATTTCTCTCAGCCCTTGGCCCTGGCACTCAGGCCATCTGTCTTCCCATGTGAGCAGCCTTGTCTGCCTGTCCCTTTGTGTGGTACAAAAATGATGATTTTGTGGGTGATGGTGTGTGAGAAAGGTTGGGAGCACTGGCTAGAAGGATTTGCAACAGCCTCTCTCCTGGCTTCCTTCCTTCAGATTCCTTCTCAAATCAATGTTCCTACTCAAGCAAGAATGATTTTCCTAAAACACAGCCTGACAGTATCTACTGCCTGCTGCACAACTTATGTTGGCTCCCTGTGGCCCACAGGATAAAGAATGCATCTGAGAAGGGCATTTAAGGCTTTATGCAGGAACAGGTCATATGCCCACCCTGGGCTGGGGTGGACTGTGATGGCAACAGGGAAACCTGATTCCTAACAATGGCTTGTTGCATGGCCCCAGGAAGGTTCTTTCCCCCTCTGGGTTGGGTTTTTCACTATGTTGGATGACCTCCAACATCTCTCTTAGCACCACCACAGAACATTGCTTAGAGATGCTTACCCAGCACACGGTGGGGAAGACTGAGCACAAAGCAAGCACAGCCCAGACCCTGGACAGGTGACTGTGAGCAGGAAACAAAGTAAAGACATGGGTACAAGAACCGGGGCATGAAGTGCAGGCTCTTTTACAGGAATAAGTCAGCAGATAACACACCTAAAGGAAGCTAGGCAGCAAAGCTACATTTTCTCCGATTTGGGACCAACTTTTGCTTTCAGGGCTTTTCTGATTCTTAGCCCCTGGGATGAAATAAATCCTAACCTGAAGCAGAATGGATTTACGAAGGCCATGCCCACCACTGGAAGCTCAGGATTAATCACCTCCTGCCTAAGTACTGATCCCTAGGCCTCTGCCCTATTCTCTGTGACCAGATCACACTGTGTGCCCCAGACCTGGGAGCAGACCCCTGCCTGGGCCTCGGCCCTCAGTCCTGCTCTGTAGGACCAGTTAGTGTTGGGCCTGCCCCCAGTTCCAGTCTCTCATGTGGGCCTTTAACGTTCTCCTGCCCCAGGACCCCCACCTGCCACACCATCACCACGATCCACCCAGATGCCTCTCGGGCTCCCCAGCCCTCTATTGCAGATTTTTCTGTTTTCTTTTGGAGACCACATGGGTCCAATCTATTCCGCTGAGGGCAGCAAGCTGGGCCTGGCCATGGGTTGAGCCATGACACAATGGTCTTCTAAATGGCAAGGCCAGTCAGTGGTGGGGGGGGTGGGGGGGATGGACACCTGCCTTCTCTAAGTATGTGTAGGTCCACGTCTTCCCATCAGCAAAGATCCTGGATGTGATGCGACCTGCCTGGTCGTATTCCATCCTCTCAGACATGATGCCTCTCTGGACGCCAGCGATATGGCCCCCTGGGGAGTATGTCACATTGACACCATTCAGCCTGCTGCTGGGTGACCAGAGGCTGGGCCGCCCTGCCTGGTCGTACAGGATCCGGAGGGTGAACTTGCGGTGGTCATCATAGATCTTCTCTGTGCGGGTCACGCGGTCAAAGTCCAGGGACAGGAGGTTCCGGTTGTGAACCTGGAGTAGGAGGAAAGACAGAGTTAATCTGGACATTGAAGACTTTGATGTGAGAAGGTCCTGATTAGAGGAGGCAGCACAGGTCATGGGTGCCAACAGACGGGGTTTGGGTCCTGGCTCTATTACCTGCCAGTTCTATGAAGCTTCATCATCTGTAAAATGAGAAGGCCAATTAAATAGGGCTGTTGTGAGAATAAAGGCAGTGCAGGTATTGAGCAAATACTAGCTGGTCCTGAAGACGATCCGTGTGATATCCTAATGTCATACTTCTAATGGGGACAAAAAGGCAGCTCCTTCTTGACTCTCTCCTAAAAAGGGAGAGGCCAAGTGGGTCCAGATCCCCTTGCTAGGTCAGCTGGGCTGCTAGGTCAGCACACAATTCAATTTCCTTCCAGAGTAAGGAATACAGGGCTCCCACAAGGGTAGAGGTAAGTCAGGGTTTTTCATAGTTTAATAAAGAAATATACTTTGAGGCCTACTTCTGTATTTGGATCCACCCTTTAGGCATCGGTTGCCCCTGAAACATTGCCAGGTACTCCAAAGCTAAAATGCTGTGTCCCCTCTAATTGGCACATGGCCTTATAGGACATTTGTGCACACTTTCCGACTCTTCCATTGGTCACTGGTTAAGTTTGACATGTAAGGGAAACACAAGAGGAAAGTAGATGATGTAGGTCATATGATACAAAACCGCACATGTGGACTGAGGTAATGAAAGGCCCTCTAGGACCCTGGGTGGTAAAAAATTCCTAGGCTCAGGTCTAGGAATTAAGGTCAGGATTCCAGCCTCGATTCTGTGGCCAATTTGTCTGTGTGACCTTGGGCAAGTGCCATTCCCTGTCCGAGTCTCAATTTCTTCCTCTGTGAAACAACAGGGCTATTGTGAGGACTGAAGAAGCCTGAGTAGATTACCAAACAGAGTTCTGGGCATATAGAAGGTACTGAATTAATGAATGTAATTATTTCCATTAAATGGCAGCAAAGGATCGCATTCTCAGAGAATGTAGAGACGTGTGTGTCTCCCCCTTTCCTCCAAACAAATTCTCAAACCTTGAAAATAAGGATTTATAATGATGATGCTGGGACAACTTTAGCTGTGAATGGCCTGCTTATAATAAGGTTGCCTTCCCAGGGGTAATCAAATACAATTGCAGAGCAAAAACAGTGTGGCAGACAATTCCCGTGAAAAATCGGAGGCACCGGAGACTGGAGCTGTGTTCTTTGCCGGGAGGGCAAAGAAAGATTCAGGGTCTGCACCACCAACAATGATGGGGGCCATTTTAAGGCATCTTTTGCAGGGTCCCCTGTGACTCCTCCCAAGGAGCTGCCACCCAGCCAGCTGCCCCCCCGCCACCCCTGGAGGGCCCCTAGGGAAGGCGAGCTACACCTCTGTGGCAAAATTAATAAAATTGAATTAAGCAGCTCACTGGGGAACCGCCTAATGCTTCCTGTGCTTGGCAGTGGCAGCAATGAGATTATTTTACATCTTTCTTTATTAAAAAAGTTCCCAGTTGTATAAAAAATGAGCTCCATTATGGGGAGGCGCACCCGGATAACATTCTAATTCCACATGCCGTCACTGTGGGTGGCCATTTATTTTGGGAGGACGCGGAGATGCGGCCACCGGACTGGAGCACCATTAATCTCAGGCTGGGAGAGGGACCAATTAAAGCCTGGGAAACTTTTGGTCCAGTTCACACCGCAGAGAGGAAATCCTAATAGCACTAATCGCTGCCATTTATTGAGCACCTGGGTTCTACCAGCATTGGGCTAGGTACTTGGAATATATTATCTTGTTTCCGCAGAGGAGTCTGAGACTCAGAGGAGTTGCTCAGGGCTACACGCCAGGCCCAGGCAGGAATCAAACCAAGGTCAAATTTTCCATTTAGCACACTGCCTTAGATGTGCATGAGGGGGCTCCTGGAGAATTCGGAGAGGGGGCTCGGGGAGGCTGCAGATGGTGGCGGGCCACAGAGAACAAAGACACTTACGGCCTTCCTCAGGGAACCAGTGGAAGGCTCTTTCCCACTTCGGTTTTTGCTAGAGTTCTAGGCTGTTGAGGAGACACAGGAAGGCTGGTTTTGTGGATTCTAGTTGTGTGATATTGGCTGTGTTGAGACAGCGCCAGCCGTGTGGCATGAGGATGCTTCTGTGGTTTTTAGGAGTCAGCAACAATCTCACTCAGTTCTGTGGTTCCCTTCAGCCCAGCCAGTGCCTACAGAGCAGCTGGGGTCTGCAAGGAGCTGTGCTCAGAACCGGGCTGGTTTCTTCACTTTCATGCTCCCTGTCACCTTCCTTTCTGAAGCTAGAGGGAAAAGAAGTGGGGCACTCGGGCCTGGGGGGCGAGGGCGGTAACAACACTCTGCAGAAACATGGGGGGTGAGGCAGTGAAAGGGCTGGCTCAGGGCTTCCACATTCTGAAGAGAACTCTGAAATGCCAGACCACAGATGCCAACCCACTGGCAGCAGGGACAGCTGGGGTTGGGGGTCGTTTTGCTCACTTAGTAAGGGGACAACTGCCTGGAAGGAGTGGAGGATGTGGCTTAGGTTCCAAATAGCCAAACTGGATTCTGCTAGATATTAATAAGAACATAGTAGTAAGAATAGCAGGAACAACAGGAGTAGGTTATTGACCACTTCCTGTGTGCAAGGCTCGGTATGAGGCATTCTGTATATTATTTCCAATTCTTGTCGCAACTTGTAAAATTGATTCATCCTTCCCATTTTTTTTGGAGAATGAGACTGAGGCTCTGGATGAATGAAATGGCATCACGGACGGGCTGAAATTCAGTCCGGGTATCACAGAAGCTGGAAATCCAACTCAGGCCTAACACCAAAGCCGGCGATCTTGCCACAACGGAAGAGAGATTCGAGATTTCTTATTAAGTGAGGTTTGCCTACTTTACCTTCCTCCTTTGGCAGGGGGCCCAGGAACACTTTCTCCCCCAGGGCCAGTTTCAAGAACAGAACTCAGTTCTCCGGATCGGTCCTCATTCTCTCCCGCTAGGGCCCCAGCCACCCCCAGGGGCGGAGCCCCGCCTGGAGCAGGCCTTGCTCACCCGCAGCCGGCGCCCGAACACGGTGACCTGGCCCCGCGCCTGCTCCTTGCGCTGCCGCCACTCCACCAGGTTGAGGCCGTTGTCGATGGGCAGCGTGACGTTCCGCTTGCCCACAGTGGGGTTGACCGTGCCGGCCAGCAGATGGGGCTCTGTCTGCAGTGCCACCTCCATGCCGTTGGCCAGCAGCAGCCGCAGGGAGCCGTCTGCCCCGATGTAGTAGCTGTTGCGGACCTGGTCTGAGGGACGGGAGAGGAGAGGGACAGTTTCTGCTCAGAAGGGTTGAGGATGGCGGGAGGGGTGTGCACAGCAGAGGGAGGGGTGTGGCTTCTAAATGGGTTTATTTTTCTGACCATGGAAATGAAACATTATCGTTGAAGAAAACTAGGACGATATAGGGAGATCGTCCGTGATCGCAATACCAAAAAAAAAGCCACTGTAAATATTTTGTATACTCCTAGACTTCAGAATATTTCTGGGGGTGCCTGGGTGGCTCAGTCAATTAAGCATCTGACTTAAGGCTCAGGTCATGAGTTCGAGCCCCGCATCTAGCTCTGTGCTGACAGCTCAGAGCTTGGAACCTGCTTGGATTCTGGGTCTCCCTCTCTCTCTGCCCTTTTCCCGCTCGTGCTCTGTCTCTCTCTCAGAAATAAACATGAAAAAAAGAATATTTCTGAATACATTTATAAAGTAATTGCTTATAGTGTGCCACTGATCATTGTATTACATCATTGAATATTTTTCCTAAGTGTTTCTCTCTTTAAAAATTTTTTTAATGCTTGTTTATTTTTGAGAGAGCGAGAGCGAGAGCGAGAGCGAGAGAGAGAGAGAGAGAGAGTGGGGGAGGGGCAGAGAGAGAGGGAGACACAGAATCTGAAGCAGGCTCCAGGCTCCAAGCTGTCAGCACAGAGGCCAACACAGGGCTTGAACTCACCAACCACGACATCATGACCTGAGCCAAAGTTGGACGCTCAACTGACTAAGCCACCCTGGCCCCCCTCCTAAGTGTTTCTCCTAATGACTGTACAGTATTCCACTATATGGAAATGCCATAATTTATCTAACCAATCCTCAAGTAGATATTCTGATTATTTCTAGCTTTTCATAATTACAAAGTGACACTGCAAATAAACATATTGTAAACATTATGCTAAGTGAAAGAAGTCAGACACAAAAGACCACATAATGTATCAATAACTCCATTTATATGAAATGTCCAGAATAAGACATTAAGTATAGATTAGTGAGGGAAAGGCACTAATGGGGAATGGGGAGTGAGCACTTAGGGGTACAAGCTTTCTTTTGGGGGAGTGGTAAACATTTTCCAGAACTAGACAGCATTAATAATTGCGTAACTTTGTAAATATACTAAACGCCCCTGAACTGTACACTTTAAAAGGGTGAATTTTAGAGTATGTGAGTTATATCTCTATTAAAACTATATTTTTTGGATAAATCAGTGTCTTCGTTTTGGGTTGTTAGGATTACTAGAACAAAGGGTTGAACATTTTTTTTTTAATTTTTTAATGTTTTATTTATTTTTGAGACAGAGAGAGACAGAACATGAGCAGGGGAGGGGCAGAGAGAGAGGGAGACACACAATCCGAAACAGGCTCCAGGCTCTGAGCTGTCAGCACAGAGCCCAACGCGGGGCTTGAACTCACAGACCAGGAAGTCATGACCTGAGCCGAAGTTGGACGCTCAACCGACTGCGCCACCCAGGCGCCCCAGGGTTGAACATTTTTAAGGTTCTTGGTACACACCAGAGTAACTATTCTTTACATCAAGGTGAAAATAACTCCAGTACTTAAGTTGCTGACAAAATTCCAAATATATATGTATATATATATATATGTGCACATATATATGGATATATATGTGTATATATATATATGTACACATATATATGGGTATATATGTGTACATATATGTGTATATATGTATATACATATATGTATATATGTGTACATATATATACATATATATATTTAAGTCATTTTCATATACACACATATGTGCATAGATGAACCAATGATTTAAAAAATATGTCTGATTTTGAAATCTTAGACCTGATTTAAATATTTTAATTAGGATCTTTAGCTCAAAGAAACTTCTGGAGAAGAGCGAATTTCAGCTGTGAAATGCACACAATTCTTTTCTAACACTGGAAACATCTGAGTTAGTGCTGCAGCCTTCCCCTCTTGCCCTTCCTCAGCTGCTGCTTCTGTCTACACCTGCCCCTCTTCAATAAACTCTAGCCCAAGTCCTCCCTTCAAGGCTATGCTGAACTGTCACCTCTCCCCAGAAGCTTCCCCAGTTCCTTGGTCACAACAAATGCCTCCCCCTCCCTTAGCCTCTTGATGGGCCTCACTACTGGTCTGGCAACTGAGGGGTACAGGGTCTACACTCTGTTCTGCTGCACAGAGACTAAGAGCACGCATGGCCTTCAGAGCCACGCTACCAGGGTTCGAGTCCCAGCTCCACCATTCTCTTGCTGCAAGATCCTGGGCAAATTCCTTAATCTCCCATGCCTCTGGTTCTTCATCTGTACCTTGGGGATGAAAACTGTACTCTTACCTGATAGCATTAGGCGGGATAACGAAAGAGCTGAGAATGGTGCTTGGCATATAGTGAGTGTTATGTAAAAGTGAGCTATTATTAGTTTTCTGTGCGAGCATTGTACTAGTCACTGCCATGCAGATCTCTTGTCATCTCTCCTCAGCCTCTACCGCCCCGTTTCACACATCTGTCGTAGAGAACTTTTCTAGTACTGATCATGGGTCTTCAATAGCTCCCCATTGCCTTTAGATCAGTGCTTAAGAGAATGGGTTCTATTTGTCTGGGTCCAAATACCCTACCAGGCGTGTGTCTTTGGACAAGGTACTTAACCTCTTAGTGACTTAAACTGTCTTCATTTGGAAAATGGAGATGTTAATAATACCTCATAGGGTTGCTGTGAGGAGGGAGTAGGTACATGAATGTAAAACACTAACCAACTATTTTATACTTGATAGGTGTTCCAAGATGTTAGCTATCACTGTCGTTAGAGTACGTGCTCAGTAAACATTTGCTGGATTGAACTAGATCTATTCCAGGCTATGTATGTCAAGCAGAAAAAACAAAAAAAAAAAAACAAAAACAACAACAACAAAAAAAACCCCCCACAAACAACCACAGACACACACAAAAGCAAAAACAAAACAAACAAAAAACGGATGTAGCTTTGTAGGAAACTGTGGCTAAGTCTTCCCTGTTAGAATGGCATCAGATCAGCCCCGCCCTCTCTCCCTCCCTCCCCCTTCCATCCTTCCCCTTTTCTTCCTCACACATGCAGAATTCTAAGATCTGCCTTAAACTTGGCTATGCATTATTCACTGGCCATCTGTATTTTCCTTCTTTTGAACAGTGAAAAGGCCCGTGTCATTTATCTCTTAAAGCTGCTTCTTGCTGAATGCACATATGTCCATTAGTGGTGACTTTGGATGGAATGGTGTTTGTAGAGGCCCATCTCAAACGAGCCCCATTTAATGTGAGCTGTGACTTCCCAAGCCTGCTCCTCATTAGCGGTTCCTCCTTATTTCTTCCCATAGTTCAGACATAAGATGCAGCTGAAAACACTTTTTACCAAGCCTCTACTGAGGTGGTTGCAAAACGGAGCATGCAAGCCTGGTATGAGGGAAGGAGAGGAGCTTGGCAGAGGCACCAAAGAGGAAAAACAGGTACCACATTTCCTGGATTCCCCGATGAGTTTTTCCTTTTCCCACTTCAGTGTTTGTGAAATCGGAATGTGTCTTAAGTCCCTGCATGAATTTTGAGCCGTGTGTCTCCCCTCCTCCCCAAGCTGAAAAGTTGCTATTGAATTGATGGTACATTTTAAAAGTGAGGAAATGTGGCACTTTTGAATGGAAAAAAAAAAAAAAGGTGCCTAAAGGTAAGAAAGACTGCATTAACTTTTGAGAAAAATGCAGCAAGCCAGCTTAGAGGTGTGCAGGGGATAAGACAGTTCTTAACCACAGGGAGGGACAAGATGTCTGAACAATCTGTGGCCCTGCTGTCCTTGGCCAGGCAGAGCCCTGGCTAGCTCGGCATCGGCACCTTCTCCTGGCAATAACTCAGTCCGAGCATAAACACCATGAGTGTGTCCCAACCCACTGCTATAGGTGCTGGTGGGGAAGGAACTGCAAGATACTGCTTCTCTTTCTTCTGACCGAGAACCACTACTGTTCTTTGAGCTTCTTTAAAGGCACTGTATTACATTTGGGAGTAGAAGCGGTTGTGGAAATATACAGTTATTTTCTTCTGGTAAATCCAAGTGCCAGTTATTAAATAATTAGTTAAGGAATCCAGCAAGAACTTACTGAGTTGTATTATGGGCCTGGCCCATGTTGGGCACTCTGTGTACACTGTAAAGGGATTGTCTGGGCAGCGCTTATGAGGCAGCTACGGTAATTCGGCCCCATTTCCCAGCCCCAGAGACTGAGGCTCAGAGAAGAGTGACTCCACCCAATTCACACAGGTAGGAACTGAAGCCGTAGGCACAGAGATCCCCCAGTCTGTCTACTCCAGAGCTTTTTTCTGCCCCTTGCACTGCCTCACACCATTCAACACGGCTTCAACTTGCTTTCGTTTCCTCAAGGAGAAAATCAAGGGCCCCCATGATGTGGTGGCAGAGTCAGGACTAGAATCTGGGCCTGTGACTCCCAGCCCAAGCCTCTTTTTACTACTTGTGTCAAAGCTTTTGGGAGCACAAAAAGCCATCAGGAGAGTGGCGAAAAAAATCAAGGCTCTCCCTAGTGATAGCTTCTTCTTTTTTTCATGCTTACTAGATGCAATGAAGTTGTGAACTCCACTCTGGGTCACCACCTCCCGTGAGGACAACCAAGGCAGACAGTCTGCAGCCAGATTTCATCACTGTGATTTCCCTAAAGCTCAAAGATCAACTCCTACCAGGGATTACTTGATGAACGCAGACGAGAAGGGTCTTTTCTCTGTGGAAGCCTAGAGAAGGCACGGACTGTTCTCACCTGAGCTTCAGGGAGGACTTCTCCATGCCTAGGTCCCTTTCGTGGTTAGGCATAATCATTATTGTCCTTTGTCCTCACCCACACCAGTGTGAGAGCAAGCCTTTAACCTGGGAGCCATTAGAATGGAGGAATAGTGAGGGCATCTGGATTAGCAGCTAGTGGACTGTCGACCCTTTGTTCTCATGATGATGGGATGAGACAAGGGACTGTCACTCTGAGGCTTCTGGGAGAGAATATACAGGACTCGGGCTGGTGTGTTTTGCACATTCGAATGCAACACAGAGAGAAATCAGTTGTAATGCTCTGCTACTAAAGCTGCCCGGCTCTAGTAGCAGCTTGTTTCTGGTATCATCCTCTTCCAAAGGGGTCTCTTCACCCCCCCTGCCTCAAAGTCCCCACGCCTCGCACCCGGCTTACCTTGCAGCAGTGTATAGAAGGCACCGGAAGCAGACAGGTTGGTGGTTATGGTGACATCATCCTTGCTGGAGGTCTCTACCTGGACATGCACTGAGCTGTCTGTATCGCTTCGGAAACTGCTCACCTGGCCAGTGGGGAAGGTCACATTTGTCAGGCGGCCAAAGCTGTCATACCTGAAAACCAAGGGGTGGCTCTGAGTAACGGAAATAAAATGGTGCCATGGCCGGAACTTGGCGCGTTCCACCTGGTGCCACAGTTTTGCACGTTCTGCTTTTCTCTCTGGTTAGAGACATTGCCGTGTCTCCTACACCTCCTTGCACACAGTTGCCAGGAAGGGGCTCCACTGGTTGACATCTGACCGCAGGCAGAGGACTTACCTCTCTGAGTCTTCCTCTGCTAATTCTATAAAGCAGAGATGACAGCCCCTGCCCTGCCTCCCTCCCAGGATTACTGCGAGGAACCTGCGGCAGGGGCCTGTGGCTACAAACTTATACCCACCCATGTGGTGTGACAAGATGGCGGCCATCTGAGGCTGCTGACCCAAAGTCTTAAAGCCAGGGCACTCCCAGAGGTGACAGGGTCAAACTTGATGCTTGAATAACCCTCTCAAAACCCAGAGAAATGGTTATACAGGCTTTTCCTGAACACCACAAGAGATGGGCCTTCCTACAAAGCTACGGACCCTGGGGAAAGGGGGCTCTGAATTCAAACCAGGACTCTGCTCCCCCATAAGGAGGCTAAACAGACGAGCTCTTGCAACCTCTTCCCGTCTAGATTTCACGTCAGGCACCAAGCAGCTACGCATATATCTGCAGTTGTCAGGACTCACAGCTTTGCTCTGCTGGCATCTTTTTGAAGCATCACAATTGAATCTTAATTCCCTTTTCCATCTCTGATAATAATAAAAGAAATGCCTACCATTACTGAACACCCACAACATATCAGGCATAGTGCTTTTCATACATCCTTTCCCTTAATCCTTGCTACTAGTCTAAACGGTATAAATGATGTCCTTTTTGGAGGAGGTTCAGAAAAGTGGAGTCACCTGCTCAAGGTCACACAGATAATAAGTGTGGTGGAGTCAAAAGTCAAAGTCAGATTTATCTGCTTCCAGGGTCCCACTTGCTTCTCTGCCTCGAGTGAGCATTTCTGTAGCGTCCGTTTGCAAACATCTGTTGGTGTGCTCTACCTGCGGCAAAGTGGCTGGGAGATGGTAGGGAGTAGGCTTTTAACACTCAGTTACAGTTTTTAATTGCGGGAGGCTGAAGTGCAAAAAGGTAGGTATAATAGCCTTTTTGCACCTGTGTGCGAATGGGAAAAATCTTCGTCCAGATGTTAGTGTTTCTGACTTCTAGTCGTACTGAAGCTCACATGCAAGTTCAGTTTTGTGTCTCCCTGGTGGACTCTTCCCCCTGCTTTGCTCTCACTATTGCCGTGAAGCTGGCCTCTGGGCCCCGAGGGATTTGATGGCTGGCGAAATGAAAGGCTCCAGAGTTCAGCTCAGTCCTGGCTCTTCCCATGATCCTCCAGCTGCACCTGGCTTCCTGATGCCTCGGGTGCTGCTGCTTCAACCGCTTCAGGTGAGACTTGGGAGGTGAGACCAGATAGGTGTTTGCTGAGCAATTTTTTGCCCAAGGTCAGATATAGGTGCTGCATGGATTCTGCCCTCTACCAACTCTTTCTGTCCCTGTGCCTGGTACTAACCGTGGGACTCTTTACACTGAATGTCAACGGTCCCTGGCTGGGACAGTCTGCCACAGACAAAGGTGCTGGTTACATGAATTCACCCAGGTCCTTGATCCAAGACTAACTCTGGGGAAAATTGAATCTCTCGGTTGCTGAGGCCCAAGGAAGGGGGATGCAAGCGCTTTCCAGGATGGCAACAACACAGATCTGTACCACATACCTTGGGCTTGGTCTCAGCTGGGCAAGGGTGTGGGCTGTATCAGTCCTTGGGCTCTCCTATAGGTACCTTTGGCGCTTTGGAAAACTGTTTCTTGTCACGATTTCTCATTTTTCTTCCTTAGTACGGAGTCAGAGTCTTGTAAGAAAATGTCAGTCTGGCTTAGGGGAGGGTGACCATGTGGCTTAAAGCCCGGATTGGAGGGTCACAGGTGTAAGGTGCCCCTCAGAGCTGGGTGAGGAGGTGATTCTGAGACACTGCTGCTAGGAAGGAGGGTGAGTCTTGGGGTGAAGATCTGGAAGTTTGTCCTAAAGCCTCTCTCTCCTGGAGATGCTCTCAGAGCTCTGCTCCCTTTAACTCTAGGAGAGGCGGTTTTCTTTTCAACTCTTTGTGGCTGCTGGAAATTTGAATAGGAAGGGATTGTACAAAAATGTATGATTTTTAGAGTGGTTATCTCTGGGAAGTAGAATTACTGGTGGTATTTTATATCCCAAAGATCTTAAAATAATGACCATGGATTATTTTCATAATCAGCAAAGTGCTGTGATAACCCAAATACTGCCATGTACAGAGAAGTCATGAGCATGGCCATCTTGGGGGAAGAGGCCCTTTTAAATTACTGGCATTTGGGGCACCCAGGTGGCTCAGTCACTTAAGCATCTGACTTCAGCTCAGGTCATGATCTCATGGTTTGTGAGTTCAAGCCCCATGTCAGGCTCTGTGCTGACAGCTTGGAGCCTGGAGCCTGCTTCAGATTCTGTCTTCCTCTTTCTCTGCCCCTCCCCGACTTGTGCTCTGTCTCTCTCTCTCTCCCTCTCTCTCTTTCTCTCTCAAAAATAAACATTAAAAAATTTAAATTACTGGCATTTATGGAAGTCTCACATATAGGGCATCTGCCAACATCTATCTCCAGACCTTTACAGTAAATATTACTAGGGTACCCCAAATTTCTGAGCTCAAAATCAAGACCCACCCTGCTCCCACCCCAGAAACTGGCTCAGCCCTGGTCACTGTACTTATGTCTGTGGGCTATGAGTATTCTGAGTCTTGTCAGATCCTGAGTTACCTTAAATCGGCAGGAAGACCCATTTCAGTTCAATAGGTTTATGGGATGGATATGCTATTCTAGTCTGGTTCTCTGAACACCTGTTATCCATGTACATACTCTTTATTGAGACGACTTACTCAGACTATCTAATTTCCTGATCTAACTGGATACAAAAGATTTTATTACATCACGCAAGATACTTAGCAAGGAGTTTTAGGGGCGCCTGGGTGGCTCAGTCAGTTAAGTGTCCGGCTTCGGCTCAGGTCATGATCTTGGGGTTTGTGAGTTCGAGCCCTGCGTTGGGCTCTGTGCTGACAGCTCGGAGCCTGGAGCCTGCTTCAGATTCTGCGTCTCCCTCTCTCTCTGCCCCTCTCCTGCTCACACTCTCTCAAAAATGAATAAATGTTTTAAAAAAAGTTTTAGAGTCTTAAAAATAACAATTGATAGGGAGATCATGGATTAGGGGTCACATGTCACTTCAGTACTGCTTTAATATGGCCTTGCTCCAATGACACCACGTAAAGCTTTCCCTGGTTTCTCTCTTGTCCCTTCTCCCAGTAATACACTGGCAGAGCTGCATCGCAGAATGGGTCCCCTGCTCTGTAACAGCTCACGTACAAGCTGTCACCTGCTTCAGCCTGGGGTGCTTAAGTCAGGACAGGACTGTGGTGTCAGACAGGCTGGGAATGTTAGTTGAACAAATGAATGACTGCACAATTGGATACGTGAGGCCCCTTTGTTGCTCTGTGGGGAAGGGGAGACATGATTCATTTACATACACACTATCTCCTGTAGGACTTGACAGAGGCCTGATGCACAGTGGGTACCTGGCAAGCATCTGATGAACGCACACGAAGACGGAAACAGCTACTCTCACTAAATGATACTTCAGCAATCTCCATAGGCATCTCCCCAGAGCTCCGGTCTCCAAGACAGAAAGAGCCTTTGCATGAAGGCAGACAATTGTAATTATTATTGAAGGTAGCCTGTAATACATAATTAAATTGAGCTTGAAGAAGATACAATGAAAAGCCTCATGCCATCAAGATCTGGTTTTCATTTTATACGAGATGGCCGAAAACCAGTAATTTCCACTCCTTACATTTTCCATTAGAGGGACCGAATGTTTTAATTAAATGAACATCAAATAGAACAGCCAATTTATAGAATTTTCTTGTCTCTTATTCATTCATTTCAGTGCCTTCCAGAGCCTGGGAAATGCCACTGGATCTCCCTGCTGCCTGATCAATACCTGTGATTAGCCCATCAGAACACCGCTGTTTCTGGCTCTGCAGGGAAAAACTGGAGCTGCCCATCCGGGGAACCCTGAACACCTAAGTGCCACGCCCCCTCTGTGGAGCCCTTTCTCTTCCTGCTACAGAGCTGCTGACAGAAAGACAGCACCACTGGACAAGTTGGGACAGTTTTCCCCCCTCTCTGGATTCCAAGTGGCTGCTTCAAACCCTGGCCCTGCGATTGGGTGGCTTTGGGACAGTGGCTTAGTTCTGTCTGTTTTGGCTCTAAAGAACTGGCAAATTTCTTTCTTTCTAACCAAGAGGAAGGAACGTGTTAATATGGGAAAGTCCTTGGAGTCAGACGTTCTAGGCTTTGAATACAGGCTCTACACTTGCCAGCAATGAATGTTAACCCTAGAGGATGGGCACTCAGTTCTCTTTTCCTGTGAACCATCAACCCCCTACAAATGACATGATTTCAGGCAGGTTATATAACACAACCTCTGGGAGCTTCTGTTTTCTCCTCTATAAAATGAAGACAGTAACACCTGTCTCAGGAAGATACTGTGAAGTTCAAATAAGGTAACATGCTTAAAATGAAATGCAAATTTTTCATCAGGGCCTGCAGGACCACAGGAGACTGCCTTCCCCACCATGTCGACTCCCTGATGGGAGAAGGGACTTTGGTCGCAAATGTATCCCAGAACTTAGAAGAGTGCCTGGCATGTAGTCGATGTTCAATAAGTAAATGAACGTTGGCTGAAAGACCTACTCTTTCCTGCTTCTCTTTCCAATTTCACTTTGAACTCTACTCTTCCATACTTCCTGTGTTCCACTGCATCTGCTTCCATTCTCCAAACATGCCACGTTCAATCCAGGCTCGGAGTGCTCACACTTAGTGTTCCTTTTGCAGAGAATGCTCTTCCCTCCAATCTTTGTATGGCTAGTTCCTTTCATTACTCACATTTCAGTTCAAATGTTATCACTTCAGTCAGGCCTTCCTTTAAATAGATAGGTCCTCCCATCTTGGCCACATTTTCTGATTTTATTGTTTTCATTACATATTATCTTATTTATGTGTTTATCTGTCTCTTCCGACTATCATATAAGCTCTATGAGGACAGGGACCTTGTCTGTATTCTCATGCCTAGGAGACTATGCAGAATATAAAAGGCACTCAATACTTATTTCTTAGATGAATGAATGAATGAATGAATAATAAAGAGTAGATATTAGTACTGGCTTTTCAAGATATGGATTAAGAAAAACTAAGAATTTCTTCCCTTTCACCTCACCCCTTCCATATGAGGAAGGGAAAGTTCACAAATACCCATAGATTGATTACCTTTTAGGTACCAAGCACTATGCCTATAACCATCTTTGAGGTAGGCATTATTGTCATTTCACAATTGGTGAAGCTGAGGCTCAGAAAGAATAAATACCTTGTCTAAGATCACACAGCTACTTGAGGAATATAGATTCAAAGTCAAGTCTGTCTGTCTGACCTTAAAGTCTGTGTTCTTTCATCAAGCTTCCCATAAGTGATGCTGTTTCAGGGAAAAACCTTTGTGTTCATCACTATGTTATAGAAAACATTGTGTTTGGAAATCTCAAGTGGGTCAAGAAGACTGATAGTTTTCTGTTCAAGGTGTTTGCTTTGATATCACTGCAATTGAATTTGCCGTGATGCACCCCCCCCCCCCACACATTCAGGGGGTATGATGGAGATGGCCAGATGGTTGGCTTTTCATTATTTTTTTCCACTGACTTTTCTTCACTCCATTTTCCCAAAGCATCTTTGGAGAATGGGGAAAGAAAACACATAAAAGATTCATACAGTTGCTGTGAACTTGGCTCTCAGAAGAGGACCGCTAAAGGGTATCTTCACACACACTGCAAGGCTTTCTTCTTCACACTCAATATTTCACATCTCAAGCCACTTACTATGTTGCAGCTGGTGAGGAAAATGCCAAACTGCTTCTCTGATACTAACTTTTGCTGACTGGGATTTTTTAGTTGGAAAATAGAGATTTGATTTTTATGAATTTCATCTATGGCTGTTTCAAATGCCACCACTGTCAACGAGAGGAATTGGATACCATATCCTCTGTGAATAATTAGAATTCACAGCCCATGCACATGGATAGTTCCCTTGGCCTCAGGTTACTATAAAAGATGGCACTGCTACATCATTATCTTCTCCAAAACTGTACCAGAGCCAGGGTACTTTTTGGATTCTGCAATTAAAACTTATACTTGCTGCTAATTTCCTATAGAATTAAGTCCCACCAATGCATTTTAGCCTTGAGGATTTCTAACATCTGGTACACCCTACCGATGGTAGGTCTGATCTCTCACTGATGTTGTACCTGAAGCAGTGCATCTGGTGGAAAGGATTCAGGGAGATCTGTGATTGAATCCTGGCTCTGCCACTTGGGTGTATGAGGTCACAGAGCCAGTCAGTGTCTGTGCTGGTTATCCTCTCTCCCCTCAGATCCATTCTGTGCTTTTCTCTGTACCCAGAGGAGCTGACTACATCACTGCCCCTCCTCCCCACACCGTACTCCCCTGCTTTCTGGCTTGTTTCTGTTTGGATTCAGTCAATGGTAGGCATTGGCAAGAGACTGGATGTTAAGAGGAACCTTCCTTATTCCTGATCTACTTCAGTGCCACATTTCTAATAGCGGCTTCATCTGTCCATAATTATAATTTTTATGAGATAGCTACTTATTCACGGTTATATGGCTTCCACTGGGCTTCAGTAACAACATCCTATTTCTGCCCTGCCTTGCCCTTAAGCCTCAGGGTTGGTCAAGGTTGTTCACTGTTTTTAATGCCTGAGTGCCTCACCATTCTTTCTTGGTTCTCTTATCCCTGCCTATACATCTATACCTCTATAACATTTCTTTATGTGAAAGATATTTTTCCTGGGTATAGAAGTCTGGTTGCTTTTGTCCCCCTTTCAGCATTTCTGTCTTCTCGCTTGCATGGTTTCTGATGAGAAGTCTGCTGTAATTCTTATCTTTGTTCCTCTATATAAAATGCCTCCCCCTCCATCTGGTTTAAAGATTTTCTCTTTTTCTTTTGTATTTTGAATAGATGACTAAGGTGTGTGTGTGTGTGTGTGTGTGTGTGTGTGTGTGAACTTTGCTTGGTGTTTTCTGAACTTTTTGGGTCTGTGGTTTGGTGTCCATAATTACATTACTTCTCCAAATATTTCTTCTGCCTTGCTCTTTTGCTCTTCTCCTAGAATTCTAATTATGGGTGGTCCCTGACTTACGATGTTTTGTTATGAATTTTTGACTTAATTAAAAAAAGGTTTTTATTAACAAAAAATTTTTTTTTTGAAGGAGAGAAACAGAGTGCGAGCTGGGGAAGGGCAGAGAGAGTGGGAGACACAGAATCTGAAGCAGGCTCCAGCTCCGAGCTGTCAGGACAGAGCCCAACTGAGGGCTTGAACTCACAAGCTGTGAGATCATGACTTGAGCTGAAGTCGGACTCTTAACTGATTGAGACACTCAGGTGCCCTGATTTTTTGACTTTATGATAGTTCAAAAGTGATATGAACTCAGGAGAAACTGTACTTCGAATTATGAATTTTGATCTTCTCCCAGTCTAGTGATGTGACACCCTCTCGTGATGCTGGGCAGCAGGGAGACACAGCTCCCAGTCAGTCACCTGAATCACGAGGGTAAACATCCCATAATTGACAACCATTCTGCACCCATACAGCCATTTCTGTTTTTCACTTTCAGTACAGTATGTAATAAATTACATGAGATACTCAACACTTCACTATAAAATAGGCTTTGTATTAGATGCTTTTGCCCAACTGGAGACTATTGGAAATGTTCTGAGCACATCTAAGGTAGGCTAGGCTAAGCTATAATGTTTGGTAGGTTAGGTGTATTAAATTCATTGACTTAGAATATTTTCAACTTATGGTAAAGTCTGTCAGGAAGTGATCCCACTGTAAGTCGAGGAAGATCTCTATATGTGTATTAGACAAGCTGATAATGCCTAGCTTTTGGATGTCTGGGTTCTGTATCTTTTTTATTTCCACTATTTTTTTTCTCTTTATATTTCAGTTTGGGTAGTTTCTATTGACCCATCTTCTTCCTTCAGCTGTCTCCATCTACTGATAAGCCCATTAAAGGCATTCTTCATCTCTGGAACTTTTCATTTCTAGATGTTCATTTGATTTTTTTCTTACGGTTTCCACTTCTCTGCTGAAAATATCCATCTGATCTTTCATAGTGTTCACCTTTTCCATGAGATCTTTTAACGTTACGGTTATTTTAAATTCCCTGAAAGACAGCTTCAATGTCTGTGTCATATCTAAGTGTGGTTCTGATGATTCCTTTGTCTCTTGGGAGTGTGTTGTGTTTTCTAGCCTTTTTGTATGTTAAGTTGAAAGTGTGACATCTTGTGTACTACACTAGAAAATGAGGTAACAGGTTTTATGCCTGGAAATGAGTAGGAGCTTCCTTCTGCTAGGACTTTAGTGAAGGGGTTTGAGTTAATTTAGTTAGGATTTGGGCTGGCTTTGAAGTTTGATGTTTCTCTGGTTGACCTTAGTAGGCTTTAAGTTCCTCTAGTGATGTCTTGTGTTTAGGGAGCTAAACTAGTTTGTCAGACGACTTTTTTTTCTCAGTGTCAACTCCATCTTAAGCGTTAAAACCCCTTTCTGTGCTGTGCCTCAGGGAGGGTCTCTTTCCAGCCCTTATCCCTCTCTTACCTCATTCATGGTACCATTCTGCTTTCCATTGTTGTGTTTAGCTTATTAGCTAAACTATGGGGGTGGGTGGTGAGCATGAGAGTTCTCTCTCGTTTTAAGTAAGCCTCGGTCTTATGTAACCATGTGTTCCGAGTCTCAAAAATGTAGCCTCTTCAGTGAGTGCTCCTGCCCCCCGTCAGGCTGTAATTCTGGACCCATTGCCTATCCCCCTCCCCTCCTAACAGAAGTTAAAAATTTTTTTCTTCCCTTATTCAGCGGCAGTGGGTCTCCACCAGTGCCTAGGGAGGACAGTGGTGGCTGCCTTTCTCTCCACAGATGAAGGCTTTTGTTCCATATGGGAAATAAAGTGGGTTGGGATGGGAACAGAAGGCAGGACCTCCCAAGTTTACCACAGTAAACTTTTCTTTTCTTAGAGTTACCTGGTCAGGTACTACTCTTTTCTTAGAGTTACCTGGTCAGGCTGTGGAGAGAAATCATGGAGAGGATGTGGACTCTCTCACCCATTGTCTGCAGCCTCTAAGGGCTTCAAGCTCTCTTGTCAGTTTACACTTAGCCTTCATAAATCTGCCAAACCACCCTAGCTGATCTCTTGTGACCAGCTGTGTTAACCCCAGGTAAGCTAGTGCTCACATCTCGGCTTTCTCTTCAGGAGTCTCTCTCCCTGGATTTGGTTAGGTGGTTGCCCTGTGACCTTAGAGAAGTTTAAGAAAAACTCATGAATTTGCCATTTGCCTGGCTTATTCCTACTGTTAAGTTTGGGAATGATATACTTTCTAGCTCTTACATCCTCCAGTGAAACCCTTAAGCCAAGTGTCATTACTTGAACCACTTGAATTCTATGTCCTGCTGGGCACACAGATAATGCTGGAGCTGGGATTTGATACTCTTATCGCTACAGCCTATTTTTCCTCCCTTCTTTATTTCCCTTCCCTGTATTTACATTTCATTCATAAAATATTTACTGAGCACCTACTAGGTGGCAAGCCCTAAGCCTGATACAGAGACAAATTAGTATTTAGTGTGAGCATAACTATGACAGAAGCTGTCACAGGGCACCATGGGATACCAGAGCCACTTACCCCTGTTAAACTTAGGAAAGCTGGCTGCTCATACCCACCCAGCAAGCGAATTTTGGAACCTGCCTCGTGCTCATGAGGCCGTTCTCTTAGCCACTGAATGCCATCTGGCCAGGAGCCCAAGTCTGAAATTAATGATACCACACATTGGAGATGAGGATTGCATTACAGAGTTCTTTGAGGTTTTCTGCCAGCAGACCTGTAGGCTGATGAGAGGAAAGTAACCTTCATTCCCCAGAACTGTGAACTCCTAAGTCGACTTGCTCTGAAGTGTGTTGTGTTTATGATAGATGCATTATTTAATCTGTTGAAAGGATCAATAAAGCCAACTTAAAACTTGTTTCAGTAATAGCCTGTGCTACAGGCAAGCCTGGGCTGATTTTTAAAAAAAATATTAGAGCATTTGGGTTGGAATCCACTAAACTGCCTCATGGAGCTAAAAGCAGAAAATTCACTAGAGCAATGGTGCATTGGCAAAATCTTTCAAAATGTGTGTTAAGAAACACCACAATAATGATAATACTGCATCTTTACTTCTTGAGAGCTTCACGGTTTACAAGCATTTTTTACCTTTAGTGTTTGTTTAGTTTTTTTGATCCCCATAATGACCCTGAAATGGGGTAAGGGAGGCATGATTTCTGTCTGGTTGAAACCTAGGTCTGGAAACCAGTCAGCCAGCCCCTGAGTCAAAGGGCTAATATTCAGTGAAAACAGGTATCTGGGACCTTTGCTTTGTTCACAGTCTGAGCTGAACCATTTTTTCATGACCCACTCTGCATGCCTTTTTTCAGCCCATTTTGGATATTCTTATGGACCTGACCCCTTCCTAGTTCTGCCTTGATCTCTCAGACTCCACCCTTGATTCTGCTCCCCTGCTATGAACTTTAATTCCCACCTACTTTCGTCACAACTTTTGTTTGCTCCCTTGACTAGTTTACTTGCAGCTGTTCCTGGGTAATACCTTTCATGCCTGAATAATATTTCTGCAATTACTGGTACATCCACTTGTATTGCTTGAAGTGACGTCGTCGGTGATGATGATGATGATGCTGGTGGTGGTGACAGCAGCAGCAGTTCTCAGTTGATTCCTTATGGTGAGTAAGACCCTGAGTTTTCCGTATTTTATCTCATTGAAATTTTGAACCTCAGACCATCCCATGAAATAGTACTATTTTTATCCCTACCATACAGATAAGTCACAAAGAACTTAGGTGAACCTAGTCGGGGTGGATGAAAGGACATGGATTTGTGTTCTGGCTCTGCAGTGTACTCCCTGTGTAATTTTAGACTGCTCCCTAATCTCTCTGCGTTCCTAATCCCTCAGTTTGTTCATTGGTAACAAAATGGCGGATGATTAATTTCTCTGGTCTGAGGTTGCTGGGCATAGGAAGTTGAAAAAGATCCTGGCACACAGTGGGGATGTCAAGATAAGTTTCTCTCTTAATTTTAGGGCTTTTATCTTCAATTCACAGGGGATTCTTGGGAATTCCAAATGCCATTTTATAAAAAGTGATTATCCTACCTTTTTCTTCTTCATAAAACAACTGTGGCTATATATTCCATCAAGGGAGACAGGGAGCAGGGAATGGGATCCTTTCTGGTGGAGGTGTAGGAAATGGTTATAGATTTCAGGGTTGGTGGAGATTAATGGTTGCAGTGATGTGTAAACATTCAGTTTGGGATCTGAAGGAGTGACCTTGGGAACTGAGTGCTCCCCTTTGCTCTGACAAAGAAACCCCTGTGTTGGCTAAATAATGTAGAAGAGATTTCCATTGGGCAATGGAGGGAAATTGAATTATTTAGTGTATTTCCCTTTCAATGAGTTAATCAAGATAATTGCTGTTTTCCTGGATCTTTGTCTTTCTTTGTAATTAACAAGGCCCGGGTTTGGAGACAGGAATTTAGCCAGTGAACTTTGTACAAATTGCTGTGACATTTTTTTGGGTGCAAATTGTACTGAAAAATCTATTACAAAGCCTTTTCCTCTGGATTCCAGGACTGTGAGAAACTGATGCTTGAACAAGCTTGAGAAAAATTTACAGTTCAAGGATTTAAGTTCATTTGGGATTAACAAACTCAGCAGGGGACAGCAGGGCAGGGCTGAAAGCACAGGAGCTCTGGCATCAGACAGACCCCAGTTCTGCCACATTCTCACTGTCTAACAGAGAGCCTCTCTGAGCTTTAGTTTCTACTTCTATAAAACGGATACTATTGTTCATTTTCCAGAGCTGTTGTGAGGATTAAATGCAATAATGTGGTTCCTAGCCCATATCTGGTGCTACTTAGATTTTTTAAAGCTTCCGGCCACCAACCCCTGCCCCCCTCCGCCCCCAAGATCTCAGCCTTGTAGCAAAACGAGAAGGTACAAAATCCATTCATTAAAATAGCTCAAAGAGGAAGACCTCAGATACATATGTATTTGATTTGACTAGGATTGGAATAAGCCGAACTTCTGGTTTTCTGGCTACACCACTTAAGTAGTGCTACCCTGGAGGAGGGGAAGGGAAGTGAGCCCCTGGGGGTGGGTGGCACGACCATAACATATAGTGATGCAATAGCGCCACTCTGAGGGGGGAAGCAGTAAAATTATACCAAGAGACACAGGAGCAGATCAAAGAACAGTTTACAATCACTTTGGGCAGGGGCAAAGGGTTCTGGCCTCACTTTCTACATAATATGCAATTGTGGCTGTTCCTTATTAAGGATCTCGACTCATAAAGAGAAAGGTTTCATTATGTTCATATAACGGGTTTGAGAAGGGAGGCATGGAAAGCATTTGTTAAGTTCCACCCCAAATGGTTAAAATGAAAACAAATATTTTTTTGAAACTTGACGATGTGAGCTTTGATTACGTGGAAAATTCATCTACATGGAACCGTTCTTTCTCCCATTGCCATTATTTCTGGACAGGAATCATATGAAGATGTTAGCGCTCTGCGGTTTTTATCTACATTACTTCCCTATGTGCTATGCTGGGCAGGTATTTCCATTGTACAGATGTGGCAACTGAGGCCTAGAGGGATGCAAGCCCAACTCTTCTAATGTCAAAGTTCATGCCTTTTCCACTACATCGTGTTGCTTTCTAGGAGCAATCGTCTGGAATATGAACACGCAGAACATATTGTAGGCAATAATGGTTTGCATCCCAAATTCTGAGCGAAAACAAAATATATCCAAAAACTTTCATTCCATTGACTCACCTCTAATCGTACAATACATCTCATGAAACAAGATCATCAAGTGGCCTTGTTGTGATACTTACTCGTAAAATGTTGTCCATCCATTTTCATTGCTTTTGGTTGCCAGAAGGCCAGAGTTGCCATGGTATGTCATCATGGCCAACTCATGTCCTTGCGTGGTCACACTCTTGAGTGCACTGTTGGTGCCCATGGTCACCCAGTACACCTGGCCATCTGGGACCACCAGCCAGAGGGGCATCCCGGTAGAGTCCCGGCGGACGTTCACCATGTTGCCGTTGTTGTCTGTGATGAGTGTGACATCACCATCCCCAGTGTAGGTGAAGTTGTACAGGTAATCTCCTGTGGGCAGACTCTGCGTGTACAGATGCTTTCCACTGGTATCAAACAGGTAGAGCTCCTGGTCGATTGGTGAGGACAGCTCATACATGTTCTGGGTGTTGAGGAAAGGCTTGTTCTTCCTGATAAACCTAATTCGGATATTCCCCAGGTCAGCCACATAAAGTTCCCCGTCGGCACACACAGCCAAGGAAGATGGGGTATTCAGCTTTGCATCCTTGGCGTAGCCATCATCTCCAGAGAAACAGTCACAGTTGGCATCATTTTTACAATCACAGCCACTGGGGGCTCCAGCAACCAGCGAGATCTCTCCGCTAGTGGTGACCTGCCTGATGCGGTTGGTCTTCTTCTCATCGGTCTCAGCAATGTACAGGACCCCATTGTGTGAGACGGCCAAGGCCGTGGCAGACTCCAGGGTTGCGTGGATGGCCACCTTGCTCAGCAGGAAGTGGTCGATGCCGGGGACCTGGCAGTGCATGGGTCTCCCAGCGACAATGCGCACCTGGTGGTTTTCAGAGATTTGCAGGACCACATTGTTGTCAAGGACGTAGAGAGAGTTGTCCATCGGGTTGATAGCTAAGTCTGTGGGCCACTCCAGGCGAACCTGACAATGGAGACACCGATACTCAGACGCCTGGCAAGGTGTTCACCACTTATCGTCCCACAGCCCATATAGCTTGTAATAATGTCCCAAGTGCCTTCACACGCAGTCCTGCCTGATCTCACAGTGGCTTGTCATCAACAATGGAGGTCAAACCCCTTGATCTGAGTGAAACCATGCAAAAGCTGCCCCCAAGACACCTGATGGTCTCCATTAGACTCCCAAAATATGAAGAAGGGAATAAAAAGGAAAAAAAAAAAAAAAGAAACATAAAAAGTAAACAAGAGATAGACTTGGGAGCCAGACAGGTCTAGGTTCAGATCCTCGCCCCACCATTATGACCTTTGGCAAATTACTTTGCCTCTCTGAGCCTCAATATTCATTATCCGTAAAACAGGACTGACGATACCACAGAGTGCTTAACCTATCGTAAGTGCTCAAATAATGACAGCTAATGTTATGGAGGTGGGAGAAGAAGGCAGATAGAGTCTGGAGGCTGAAGCAGGAATTGTTCAGATATCTCAGACTCTATGTGAACTGTTGATATGATACCTGTACGAAAGACGATATTTCAACCCACTGAATTCACAGATTAACACGAATATCCAAATTCAGTTTATCAGGAAGAACAAGCCTTTCCTCAATATCCAGAACTGACATCGCCTGGGAGCTGGTCAGAAATGCAGAATGGCAGGTCTCACCAAACCTACTGAATCAGAATCTGCATTTAAATAAAATCCCCGGGTAACTCATGTGCACACTGAAGTTTGTGAATCCCAGCTCTAGAAAATGGTTTCTCTACAAATCGAAACCACCATGAGATACCACCTCGCACCTGTCAGAATGGCTCAAAGTAACAATTCGGGCAACAACAGATGTTGGCGAGGATGTGGAGAAAAAGGATCTCTTTAGCACTGTTGGTGGGAATGCAAACTGGTGCAGACACTCTGGAAAACAGTATAGAGGCTCCTCAAAAAAATAAAAATAGAACTACCCTACCCAGCAATTGCACTAACAGGTATTTACCCAAAGGATACAAAAATGCTGATTCGAAGGGGCACACACACTCCAGTGTTTATAGCAGCACTATCGACAACAGCCAAAGTATAGAAAGAGCCCAGATGTGCATTGACTGACAAATGGATAAAGAAGATGTGGTATATATATTCAATGGACTATTACTTGGCGACCAAAAAAGAATGAAATCTTGCCATTTGCAACAACGTGGATGGAACTAGAGGGTATTATGCTAAGTGAAATAAGTGAGTCAAAGAAAAATAGCGTATGACTTCACTCGCATGTGGATTTAAGAAACAAAACAGATGAACATAGGGGAAGGGAAACAAAAAAAAGGTAAAAACAGAGAGGGAGACAAACTTTAAGAGACTTTTATGTGCTCTTATAGAAAACAAACTGAGGGTTGCTGTAGGGTGTTGGGGGGATGGGCTAAATGGGTGATGGTCATTAAGGAGGGCACTTGTTGGGATGAGCACTGGGTGTTACATATTAAGTGATAAATCACTAAATTCTATTCCTGAAACATTATTATTCTATATTAACTAATGTGGATTTAAATCTTAAAAAAAGCGAAGAAACAAAGTTAAAAAAAAAAAAAAAGAAAATGGTTTCTAGCACCCCAGAGAACAGGTCCTCCCAGAAGACATTAATGAAGGTGGCGATGGGAATGAGGGGTTCAGAGGTCCTGGGGCCCAGCCCGAGCCTCCTCTGAGCCAGGCTGGGAAGCTGGCAGGGACGATGGTGAGCTTGCAGGTAGGCATGCATGGGATGCAGTTGGCAGGGTCTGAGGTGAAGAATGCTGTGCTGGTGGAGGAGGAGGAGGTTGGATTGTGGGATACAGCACACCGGGAGGTAGGTGCTGGCACTATGGGAAGCCACTGGCCAGCTGTGTCCCCAAGAGGTCATCCAGACACACTGCACACGGGCTGGAAGCGTCTCCTCCATCCCAGTTGTCTACCGCACTCCTAGGAACTCACCACCTTTGGTTCCTGAGCCCCCTACAAACCCTCGACGCTCCGTCCAACGTGGGGCTTACTTAAATGCGCACGTTACTTTAGGTAAGAAATTTCTCTCCCAGGAATTTGCTCTTGCACCTTGTGAACAATGGTGCACACCACGGCAATGTTTAATGATGGTGAAAAACTGCATCCGACTCAAGTGCCCAACAAGAGGGAATTCACTAAATCAACGATGGTATTTAGTTCGCCCATGAGTTAGAATACTCTACGTAGCTCTTAAAAGTGATGTTATAGATGCATGTTTAATGACATTGGAAAATGTTTGCTATGAATTAATTAAAAAGAATAGGCTACAGAATTGTAAGCACAGTGTGATCCCAATTGGGCGAAAATGTAACAATACATTAGATTATAGATAGAGGGGAGAAGAAAAACCAAAATGTTAACGGTACTTGGATTAGGGGTAATTTTAACTTTCTTCTTTGTAATTTTTAACTTTTTACATTTTCTACAATGTCCATGTGGTAGTTTACTAACGCAGAAAGAAACCCCAGTAAATTATATACCTACGAGATGTGGCCACCTCCGTCTGACCCTTCTGCTCAGGGCCACCCTCGGGCCCTGCTTCCTCACTCCCAGCCTGGGCCCCTCTGCCCGCACAGAGCCAGGGAGCCTGAGGCAGGCCAGAGCCACTGGCCAGAGCCGCTGCCTTCACACTTCCCAGTACTCTCTGGAGCATAGCGTCACGGCAGCCCTTGGCTGCATCAGAACAGTTTACTGTAACGTGACAGGGGAGTTTTCAATTTCCTAAAACCCATTTCTTGTCAACACTGGCTGCTAAATATTTTATGCCTTCTGGTCCTCTGGCACCTTGGGGACCTGCTTGCTCAGACCTTTCTGCCAGTCATTATGATGAAAAGATGGCTCCCTGATGGGTGGGTGAGGAGGGGGAAGGGGGAGAGGAAAGAGGGGAAGGAAGGAAGGAAGAGCAAGTGCTTTTCTGCTCTCTCCTTCCTGCCCTGTGCACAGAGCACCTGGAAAAGAAGGAACAGGGCTCTGAGAGTCAGTCCTGGCTCTGTCACAGAGCCTGTGTGTTAGTTCTGGAGCAGACCAAATACACAAGCTTCTCTGATTTCCCTCCTGTTAGTGACAGGGGTGCTCAGGCTTAATGTCCCCTTGCTAAAATGGAGAACAAGGCTTTAGAATTGCTGTGGTCCCTCCAGCTCCCACATTCTGTGGTCCTGAGAAGGGATAGAGCCCCCTCTCTTCTGTTCCCCAGAACACTCTGTGCCTTTATCAAAGCACTCTGAGATGACTGCCTTATTGCAGACTTATTTGTTCTCAAAAACAGGATTGCCAGATGAATGAATGACTACATGACTGGTCAACGGCACGGAGAGAGCGAGGGATTTGGGGCCAGCACACCTCACCTCTTATCTCAGTTCTACAATTACTACAGGTGTGCGTTACTTAAACACTTTGAACTTCTTTCCTCATATGTAAATGGAGGTAATAAATATTACATAGAGTAATTGTGAGTATCAAGACAATGTACAAGGAATTGCTTTGTAAATTATAAAGGGAATGAATATTTACAGCCTATTACTAGCTGCCAGGCACTGTGCTAGGCAATTTATGTACAGGGTTTCATTAAAAAATTCATTTCCACATCCCTGATGGAAACAAGCACAGGGCTCTGCATTTAGAACTGCAATTCCCCCCCCCCCCCCCGCCCCGAGCCTCAGTTCTCTTATCTGTAAAATGGGGTAGATAATATCACCTCTTGGGAATATTGTGACAGCTAGGTAAGAAAAAGGAAGTCCTACTCATCTCTGTATTCTCCTTTCTAACAGTGCCTGGCACATAAGAAGTTCTTCAGAAGTCATTTTGGACCCTGCATATGGTCACACCCTGTAGCCTGCTGAGCTAGGAACCAATCCCCTCTTTTGATTGGCGGCAACATCTTCTGTTTCTTCTCTTCTCCATTCCTCCCTCTAGTTTCTCCTTGGGCCTGGGCTTATTTCCACCCAGGGGAGCTGGCCAAGTTCCTTGGTTCCCTGCTTTGCACTCTTGCCTCTGAGCTGTGTTCTTAGCTCTCTGGCTTACTCCCTGCTCCCCACGGGGCAGTAAAACAGCTCTGAGTGTTTGTACAGAGGAAGCTCTCAGAATGAAAGCCAGCACCCCCGCCCATACGTGTATATAAAAATATAAGCCGTGTCTGGAGAGTTTGGTAAAAAAAAAAAAATTCCATGCTTAGATTCAGATGAGGGTAGCGAGAACCAGGGGCAAAGGGATTTCAGCCCAGGATTTCTGAAGCTAAGTGTGGGTTTTTCCCCCGTTCCACCACACGCCGGTTGTCCTCTGAGCTTTTGATTTGGCTGCGTGGTAGCACCTCTCACTAAAGTAAAACAACTTTCCAACGTGTGGATTGAAAATTTTCAGTGCCCTGTGCTGGCTGGTGCGGGGCCCGTTTTGAGAATTGAAAATACTCGCGTGCACATCCTCAGGCCGTAGCAGCTTCCTGACGGGTAATTCAAGCTTGCTCACAGACTGGAGAGGGAAATTCTCGAGCCAGCAAGGGGAAGCCTGCCAAATTGGAAAGACGAGTGGCAGAGAACAGATTCCATTCTGGAGCGGAACAATCACATTAGCCAGTGCAGAGGAAAACCACGCCAGCAACCGAAAGGGATGTGACGCGGGTGTTGGGACCGCCAGCACCAGCCTTGGGGCTCTGGGGACAGCGCTCCACAACACATGTCACTAACAGGGGGGCCTCCTGGCCTCTGTTGCACCCTGAGTACAGGGAGCAGGTGAACAGTCAGTGGAAAAGGGCCTGTGTGCAGCCTGCCCTACAAGGGGGTTTAAAAAGCTAAGTGTGGTTATTGCTGTCCCCACCCTACAATTTAATGTAACTCGTGCCTTCCTTTTTCCTGGGTTTTGCTAATGCTGGCAGCTCTGGCCAGGCCCTGCCGAAAGATCTAGCAATAAAGGACACTTTCCTTGCCAAGACGTTGCAGGACAAACTAAGGACATGCTGAACTGCCAGTCACTGGGTCTGCACTGGATTACTGGTGTTCACTGCTAAGGTCCAAACTGTTTGGCACGGCATGGGAAGGTCGTTCCCCAACTGGCCCCAAATAACACTCCAGTTTCAACTCCTGCTTCTTCATTCCAAGAACCTTATGCTCAAGCATTCAATCTTCCAATGGTCCTTGAATATACCGGGGCCATGAACATCTTTGTACCTTTGCACATGCTGTTCCCTTTGTGTGAAATGTCTCCATTCTTCCTGGCCACCCAGAAACCCCTATTAAACCCTCAAAACCTGGCACAAATTGCACTTCCTTTGTGAACGTGGGCACCAGAACTTCTGCTGATTGACCACCTTTCAAGTGCCAAGCGGTGCCAGGAGACTAGTATGCACTGTTCGCATTTTCTCGAAGCAATCCTGCCAGGCTGGAGTCAGCTATTTCCATTTTTAAAATATAAAAAAAAAGAGGTTCAAAGGACTTCAGGAATTTGTCCAAAGTCACTCAGTTAGCGGCAAAGCGTGGAGTCAATCAGCCAATCAATTAATTAATCACCAAATACTGGTTGTATTCCTACTGTATACAAGGTACTCTGGTTAGAGCAGAGGAAAAGATGAACAGAATTCCTGTCCTCATGTCATTTACAGCAGAGAAAGAGAAAAGACAATGTACAAGTACCTGTGTTTCCAAAGAGGGGACTCACAGGCAGCTATGGATTTAAATTCACAGCATTTGACTCTCTGCTGCCTTTGAAGCTTCCTTGGGCAGATTTCTTCACTGTCCACGGGGATCCCTCTGACGACCACCTGTCATCCCTCTGGTGAACTCCCAGAGCACCGAGCTTCACCCTACTCATCTTTGTGTCCTTAGTGCTTCCCCAGGCCCAGCCCCAAGAATGTGCTCTTCAAAGGCTAGTGCAGCATAAAGATGGGGGGCCAGCGGGAGAGCTGGGTACTGGTGAGAGGATGAGCGTGCAGCCCCAGGGCTCTAGTAGGCAGAGTTCTCCCCTTACCTGAGAAATATCCATGACGGAGTCACAGCTGAGGGGCCGGGCTGAGGTAAGATCATTGGAGCCCAGCAGGGTGGAGATGACCCCATTCTGATCAATGCGTCTGATCATGGTGCCATCCACGAAGTAAATCAGCCCAGACTTGTCCACCGTGATGCCTGGGAAAGAGAAGCCAAAAACAGCGTTAGAGGTGGTAACAACCTACGCGCAGATGGAGCCTTGTGGGCTGATTAAGAACCTCCCCTCTGTGATTTGATTGCATCCTCCCCACAGGATTCATTCCCCATCCAAAGGCTGGAAGACAGATGCCCAGAGGCTTAGGGTGACTTATTCAAAGCAGGGATTAGAACCCGAGTCTCCAGGGCTCTGGTCCCTCCACCTTACTGCTGAGATTTTTACCTATCAGCTTAGGTAGTCACCAAAACTGGACTCCTACTTCTGGGGGTTTGTCAAGCACTGGACGTAGCAGTACGGAGAACCCTTTTCACTATCAAAGCTGTGAGTTAAGTTAACCTAACTTCTGAAGCCTTGTAATTCTCGTAATTAAATCCATCCCCATTTTGGTAACAATTTTTCTTTTCTTCCAAGAGAATCATCCTCCATGTTTTTCTATTCTTAGTTTATGGTCATTGGTAATTATAGATGTATACAGCCTAAACATGAATCCTTTGGGTTTGTGTAGAGAATATGGGTGAAATAAATGTTTTAAAAAGGCACATGGAAGAGAGCAGTCTGAATTCACCATTCACTTTCTCCATGACCAGCTGTGTGGCCTTGGGCAAGTCACTGGATATCTCTGCGTTTGGATTCTCAGCTCTTAAATAAAGGGATTGTTCTAAATTTGTACTTCTCACTCCCGGCTGTGTTTGTGAATCATCTGGAAGCCTTCTATCATGTATCCCACAGGTAGTTGGTTCAGAACATCTCAAGTGCAGCCTGAATATTTATCTGTATTTTTGACAAGCACCTTGGGTGATCATGATATGAAACAAAGTTTCATATCTAGTAAATCAGTACTTCTTAACCAGTGATGTGTATCAGAATCATCCTGAAATGTTTATTTCCCCCCCTCCCCAACACATCCCTGCTTGGCCTCACTCCTGGAAATACTCATTCTGGGCGTGGCCGAGACTGATATGTTTTATTGTGGGTGAGACTGATTTCCACCCTCGGGTGCAACATCCCGAGTTTAGAACTAGCCCTACCAAACTGAGAACTGCTCAGGGGTGCTAGGGGGCGACACATGACCCCCAGGAGCACATGGTCTAGATGGGGAGGTTGGGGATGAGCCAGCACCAGGCGGAGTGCCCCAGGGAAAGACATGATGAAGGAAAGGCGATTCTGGTCAGTTTTGCTCTGCTCAGTCTTCTCTGGGCAATGAAATGAAAGAAGGGGTTGGAGAAAGGTTCACAGAGGTAGAGACGCTTGCCAGAGAAAGCTTTCCAGTTGTATAACCTTGGCCATGGCATGTCACTAAGTCCAGCTTCCTCAACCACAGAATGGGGATAATAACATCTGATGTGTAACAGTTAGCCCTC
The DNA here is from genome assembly GCF_016509475.1 of Prionailurus bengalensis. Taxonomy (NCBI): domain Eukaryota; kingdom Metazoa; phylum Chordata; class Mammalia; order Carnivora; family Felidae; genus Prionailurus; species Prionailurus bengalensis. The sequence continues at coordinate 53,741,332 of NC_057346.1, read as the reverse complement.
AATAATTATTAGCGACTATAATTATGAGAATTCGACCAGCACTTTGTAAAGACCCTTTGCTCGGGGTCTGCGTGTCTGTGACTGGGGCAGTTTCAGACACCCAAAGGGCTCTGAGTGATGAAAACCCCTGGAGTGGTGTTCTTTCCCCCTCCTTAAGGCTGCTCAGGGCTGGGCAGCGATTTCACACAGAGGACAAGGCAGCCTTCAGGCAGGGAAGCAAGCCTTTCCTCCTCCCTGCCTAGAATGTAAATTAATTACATTCTTTAAGTAGCAGGACAGGAGTTTTCTTGTCTGCCTGGCTATGCTCTGTCTTTCTCTTCCATCTGCTAGGACTGATGAGTGCTCCACGAACAATCAGGATTCTTGTTTACAAAGTTGGCTGCACAGGCTAATAGAAGCGACCTGCCCCCTGATTAATTACTTCAGTTTTTCTCCTTTTGTTGTGCTAAATAGATGGACATCTTTTCTCCTCCCTGCTGCGAAGTGTCTGCATATTGTGGCACCCTTGTCATTTCTATCTGGGTTAATTACAGGCTTTTGGGCAATTTCACTGCTACTACATCTGTGTGCATGCATGCGTGTGTCTGTGTGTGCGGGGGTGGGAGGAGGGCGGGTGGAGAACACATATGTGTGTGAAGCAACTGAGAAAGACCTGGAGAGAATAACACTTTCAAAAAAAAGCGTTTAATTTGAAGAGAATAGAATGTTGCAACTGCACGTGGTGTCGGGGCCGGGGGGGGGGGGGGGTCATTTAGCCCAATCCGCTCATTTACCAATGGGAAAAGTGAGGCCCAAAGGAGGAGGTCAGAGGGCAGGGAACAGTAGGACCGAATCATAATGCAGGATCCCTAAGTGTAAGCCTGTGCTTTCTGCTGCAGGCTACTTGCTCAGTGTTAGGAAATCGTAATTAGGAGGACATCATAGTTAGGGCCATGGATGTCACAATACTTACCCCACAGTTACTACCTGACCAATCAGGTATCTAATAGAAGTTATATAATATTATATATGATGTGGTATGATAACATAAGGTAATGTAATACAACAACTATAATAGGAGTCACTATGAGAATGTTTATCAGGTATCTGGAACCAATGAACCAAGCATTTTCATTCCTGATAATATTTAATCTGTACTGCAACTGTACAGTATATCTCTATTTCATAGGTGAGGAAAATGTGGCTCAGAGAGGTTAAGCAACTCACCTAAACTCACACAGCTATTAGGTGGCAATGTCTGAATTTGAATACAGAACTGCCTGATTTCACTAGACAATAATGCTTTGACTTAAAAGTGCATGTAGCAGCTGCATTTTACCAACCACTTTTCACAGATATTAATTCACTCACTAGGGGTACATCTGGGTCTAGGAGAGGCCTGAAACCTGGCACCATTTGCTAATACAATCACATAGGACATTTTTGTGGTATAGCATATGAAATATATTTATTACAACCCTCAAAACAAACCTAGGAGGTGGACACCGAAGGTAGTGTTACCCCAATTTTATTGAGGGGGATGCTGAGGCTTAGACACTAGAGGTCACCCAGCTTTATGGCCAGCACACAATGGATGCTTTGCTGATGAATGTCGACAATGATGGCTTCTCCTCCAAAAAGCCTTCCCTGTCTTCTAGGCACAGGGGGCCTCTCTCGGCTTTTATTTAAGTCCCTTGCACAGTCCTGTCTCCTGGCTTGCCAGGGAGCACTTCTTCCTCTCTCCCACATCAGTGATTCACGCTCAAGTCTTATTTATTCTGCTACATTAAAATTATCTATGCAACCACAGCATACCGCACACTCAGTAAATACTTGCTGAACAAGTGAGTGGAAAAATTGTGATTGTGGGTATTAAGAGGTCTTTTTGAAGGACTCAAAATTGAAACTTACAGCTAACCCGTCTTACAGCATGTGAACATCTACAAAGATGATACACTGCAATGTTCTTATAAAACAGTAACATGAGAGAGAGCATAAATGTCCAACAGTAGGGGGCTGATAAGTGATGAGACATCCATTCTATGGAATACTATAGAGCCATAAAAATGAGTACAAAGAAGATAGGTAACATGGGGAAATGTTCATGATATACCATCTAGGGGAAAAAAAGTAGGTTACCAAAACAGTTTAATGTGGCCTCATTTTGTTTTTGGTGAGCACACAAACACATGCACGCAAACACATGGAAAAAAGACTAGAAGGAAAGGCAGGAAATGTTACCTGGGAATATCTCTGAGCAGGTGGAATTATGACAATTTTAACTTTTCTCTGCAGACATCTTGGTATTTTCCAAAATGTTTTCACAACGATAAACATGTATTTCTTTTGAAAAATGGAGTGGGCATTAAACCTGAATTTTGCTATCAAAGGGTATGAATTTACAATTTTTTCCAATTCCAAGCCTGACTGTGGTATCAGACTCACAACTCCTGGGAAGTTAACTATTAGGACCTCAATCAACATTACTGCTTGTACTTAAAAAGCAAGGCCTTACTCACCCCTGGGGTTGGTCAGTGTGGCTTCGGTGGCCTTGCCACCATCCCCACAGCGAGTGTCATCAAAAGGGAGGCACTGGTCACCTGTTCCTGCGACCACCTCGGAGTTCTTGACAAGGTCCTTCACCACCACGGTGGACTTGATCTTAAAGACCCTCCGGCTGTTGGTGTCCGAGAGGAAAACAGCCCCGCTCATGGGGTCTGTGGTCAGGTAGTATTTGTGTGCTGGGCTGTGACTGGAAAATAAGGACACACCAGCTGGTGAGTACTTTCTTTCTTCCTATCAGCTAACCAGAGATGTACAACTAGACTTCATGCAAAAAGTCATATGGCGATGGTGTCCCCCTTTTGGGTGATTGTTCCCTAATTTTTCTGACCCCAGTGGTTGGCTTAACTATCCCTCTTACCTAACTAATAATACAAAAAGCTCTTGCCACTGACTGTGATGTCCAGCCAGAGCTATGTCCATATTAGGTACTTAATACATGTTTTCTTAAAAGGATTATCAATGAGGCTTACCACAGGTGGCTTGTAAATCCAAGCCAGAAACAAGAGAGGGCCTGACTTGAAAAAAACACCTCAAGAGTTTAAAACACAAGATCTTCTCCTGCAAGTTTTTATAGCAGCCCTACTGCCTCCTCGGGACTGACTGATAAGTCCCTGGCCAGATCTGACTCCCAGTTGGTGGCAATACAGTCTTCTGTCTATCGTCACGTTATACTTATCAGGGGCCCAGCAGCCTCCCTTCTGCAGTCAGATGTAATGAATTGCAGGATTAGTTTATAATTTGCAGCAACACCCAAGGAAAAATAAATAAACCAAGAGAGTAGTTCTGATGATAGTTCCATATCTGGAAATCAGTCATCATGACAAGGCTGTGCCAACAGAGGAAAGCAAAGGCAGACCACGGTTGTCTGGAGGGTTGCAGAGACAAGGTGCTACCCCTCGGCACATGGCAGGAAAGAGGCACAAGCTTAGGAATCAGATCGGTCTGGGTTTCACGTCTGGCTCTGTCATTTCCAGGTTCTGAAACCTGGGCAAGTTACCTGGCCGTCTGGGCCTGAAGTTTTCTTCCTCTGCAAAATGGGGTATTAACAGCCACCCTGTCGGTATACTGAGAAAATTATATAAAATCGTATGTGAAAGATATTTAGCGTAGTGCATGGCACATGACAGATACTCAATAATTGTGACTGTTCTTTTAATTCCTAGTCATTATGTCTGGTTTTGCAGCTGGAGAGGAAGACAGACTAGGTATTCGTTATTAAGCCTGAATTTTCCTATCATATGGTACAGCTTTATAATTTCTTTCAGGTCTAGGCCGAATTTGGAGCTGGAATCTTAACTCCTGGAAACTAATTTTCAGTTCCTGTGCATGGCCTCGTTACTCCAGGTCTAGGCCAAATTGGAGCTGGAATCCTGGAAACGAATTTTCAGTTCCTGTGCGTGGCCAGCCTCAAACTGCATCTTAACACTGGTATCCCCTTCCAAGTCTCCAGAATGTCTTCCAATTCAAGGGAATCTCCCTCTGTTCAGGTTGGATGGCCCGGCACGGGCCATTTCCACTGGATGGTGGGATGTAAACCGTGCTGGGGATTCAGAGGGCAGACTGAGCAGTGTCTACAGCACCAGCAAAGTAGGCACGCTGTCAATCTTTCAAGATGCAAGTAAGACAATCAGAAGAGTCTAGAAGGAAGCTATTTTATGTTTCATCGGGCATGTAGGTTTTGGGTTCTTTTGAAAAACAAAATTTTATTTCACAGATTGGTGTTTTTTGAATTACATATGAAGACTGGGGCAGCATAATCGTTTCAGTGTCAAGGTCCCTAAAGGTTTTAATTTGGCCCCAACTGTCTGTCATCATAACCATCCCTTGCTTTGGGTGTTATCTTGGGGACTGGCTGCTTCTTAACAGGGCCAGGTTCCCAGACCTAAGATTTCCCTGTTGGTTTTCTCTCCCTGAATTAGACTAAGGTGACGTGATTTTCTCCAACTGTCCTTCCTCTCTAGCTCTAACATGGTTGTCCCATCACATCATCCTTTTCAAATAAAAGGCAGGTCTCTCCGACTGCAGCCTGGGTCCTCTCCAGGCCATTCTTCCTTGTTGTAACCCAGACATTGTCACATCACCCCAGTGCCCTCTCTTCCAGGGCGCCCCATGTTTTATAGGCTGATTTCAGACTCCCCAGCCTAGCAACACTCTCTGCAGCTGCCTCGTATCCCCCGGTACGCCCTGCAGTCCATCAGGGACATCTGGTCCCCCCCCCAACACCTCCGCACCTCCCTATAACTGCTGTTCCCACTCTGTGCAGTGTCCTGTCCCCTTCCCTTTCCAGCCTGCTAAACTCCTACTCATTCTTCAGGTATCCGCTCAGTGGCACCTTTTCTGGCAAAACCTTCCCTAACCCGTGTGTGTGGAGATTCATATCTGCTCATAACTGGGTTACAGGACACTTCACATAATGCCGTGGTATTTATTTATGTGGCTGTCTCCCAGATCTGACAGTCAGTCCTTGAAGGGAAGAGATGGGATTTTATTCATTTTTGTATTTCTAATGTTCAACTTGATGCCTTCTAGGGCATAGCTGTCACTTGCTTTAAATGGATGGTATCTCCATTTTGAGTTTATTTAAATACCATTTTCACTCAAATTACTTGGGTGTTTCTTTTCTTTCTCTTTTGAGGGAAATGGATAACAGGATAGATGTGCTGTTTATGTTGAAATGTCCCTTGTGACTTACCCTCTAATGCAGCACAGATTTGATCTTCCCAGATGACACTGATTCTGGCTAAATAAAATGCAGTGACCTTAGATCCCAGTCTGCAATGTGGGGCAGCCCGGATCTCTCTGCTTCCCTGATGACAGCTGCGAGGTGGGGCGGTGAGCGGGGAGGGGTGGGGGGACGGGGAATCATTTCATTTCTTTGTGCATCACTCATGATAAACCGGTGCTATCTACCTTGGCAGAAAATGTGTCCCTGCGGGAATGTGGTGGGGGCCCTGTCCACTTAGATTAGCCCCCTGAGTTTCTGGCTCATGTCTTCCTGCAGTGACCCAGAGAAGTGCCACTCATGTACAGTTTCTCAGCTCAGTGAATTCCAGAAGAAGGTGGCACCAGCAGGATTGTCCCAGGGAGTCTGTAAGAGCCGTGGCCCATCTTCTCTGCTCAAGGACATATTTGAGGTCTGGCAGTCGGGTTAGTGTAGGGGAAAGAACGCTAGCTTTGAATTTAGAAGATGTGGGTTCTCACTGGAGCAAGTCCCCTAAATCGCTCAAACTGTAGGTCTCTCGGCTGTCAAATGATTAAGTCCCTGCTCTGCGTTGCTCACAGGCTTGTCATCAGGATCAAATGAAATTATACATCTCAACAGCCCTTTCTGGTTGGAAGAGCACTTGGACAGTCTTCAGCGCCCTCCTTCCTCATGCCACCTGCACAGGGAGCAGCACCTGGGCCCCCATCGGGGGCAGGGCCACCGTTGGGTGGAACACGGCTTGGAGAGATGACTGTCACTGGTACGAAGGCATCCGCTACCACCTCTGGGTGTGTGTTCCGTCCCAGACACCATCCTTGTGCTCTGCACGCACAGCCTGACGTTCCTCACAACTGCCATGTAAGGCAGGTGCTTTTTTTTTTTAGTATTTCAGAAAACTAAGACCACCAGAGGTGAAGTGCCTTGACCAGAGCTAGAGACTGCTAGGTGGCAGGATGGGTTTCTGACTCCAATCTTCTTGACCTAAAGGCTGTGTTCTTCCTATTTCCCCACACTGCCTCTCTAAGCCTAGGAAGCACCATTGCCCTTACTCACTGGGGAGCATCTGATCACGTCCAAGTCCTGAGATCCAGTTCCAGCATCATTTCATCTGAAATGCCATTCCTGGATCCCCAGACCCCCAGACCCCAGACCTCCCCTGGAGAACTGGCCACTTGCTTCGTCGTGTCACCAGACCCTTAGCAAATATACTTTTCCTACCTGTAGGACCTTAAGACACTGTTCTGCTTAGTTGTCTGTCTCCTCAATGACATCTCGAACTCTTCAAGGGCAGGGACTAGCTTCGAGTCCCTGCTGCTTGGCCCTGGGCTGGTGCAGAGTAAGTGCTCCAGAAAAGCCCACAAATTTATGCAACGGTGAATGAATGGCTATCCATCTTGCTGGGAGCATACAGGGGAAATAATAATGCTATGGATCTTACAGTGATGGTTCTCAAACATGGTTACACAGCACATTCACCAGGAAAGCCTAAGAAAGAAAAACCTCATCCACAATATCTGAAGAGCCTGGGCATCTGTCCCTTTAAGATCTCTCCAGGCGACTCTGAGGCACAGCCAGATTTGGAAACTGAGGCCTTAGAGGCATGCTCTTCAAATTTTAATATGCAGATGAATTACCTGGAGATTGTATTAAAATGCAGATTCCAGTTCAGCAGTTCTGAGGTGTGGCCTGAGAGCATATGTTTCTAATAAGTTCTCAGAGGATACCAGTGTGGTCTGTCTGCTTGCTTTGAGCAGCAAGGCCTTTGAATACTCTCAAAACCATGGAAGGTGGCCTACAGCTGAAAGCCCCGGGATCAGCTCTGCAGCAGGGACCATGTCTGAGTCAGTTCTGATTCCTGGTATCTTGAGCCGGGCTGGGCACAGAGAAGGGTCACAGCTCTGTTTCCTGAGTCCACTGTGGGACCCACATTCTTTTCTACTTCCACAAACGTGAGCTTGGCACTTCTGGAAGCTACGTACACACTTGGATGCTATAAGAGTACCATTCCGGACATTCATGAACTGAAATCAAGCCTCACACTGTCCTCTTTCTGGATGGTGTGGGACTTTCCTGATAGGAGCTGGGAGTCCAGGGACTAGAGGCAATCTATTCCCTGCTTCTTAGTGAGAATTCTCCCTTTGTCTCAGAGTAACTAGCATCCTCCGACCACATTTGGTGGTGGCCCTGGTAGAACTTGATTTACTGGTTTTTAGAACCAGGGGGGAGAGCCACAAAGACAGGGGTTCAAATACTAGTTCTACCACTCACTTAGTAGGTGACCTTGGGCAAATCACTTCATTACTCTGAGCCTGAGTTTCTTCATCTAAGAAATGGGGATAATCACAACTACATTAAAGGGCTACTCTGAGGACAAAATTGTATAAAGAATATAAATTTCTGAGCATAGTGCCAGTTCCATTAAGAAATAAAAATGCCCAGGGGCGCCCGGGTGGCTCAGTTGGTTAAGCTCTGACTTTGGCTCAGGTCATGATCACACAGTGAGTTTGAGCCCCTCATCGGGCTCTGTGCTGACAGCTCGGAGCCTGGAGCCTGCTTTGGATTCTGTGTCTCCCTCTCTATTTGTTCCTCTGCCCCCTCTCTCTTTCAAAAATAAAGATTAAATAAAATTTTTAAAAAAGAAATAAAAATGCCCAATAAATGGCAGCTGGTCACCTGGAGAAACCTTCAGAGTATTTATGTTACTGCATAATGGAAAAGCCAAGTATGTCAGACTTAATATTAATATTGTCTGGCCCAACCTACTTCCTGGGGGAAGTTAGGGCTTTCTGTTGGAGTTAACTTAATACGTTGATGGAGATTGATGAAGACCTGAGTTCAAATGTGCCCCTGAAAAAGGCATCAAGCATCCTCTATCACCCTGGGGAAGAGATCCAGGAGGAAATGAGGATCCTCGTTCCCTGTAAGGGTCCACAGAAGAAGATGCCCAAAGGATTAGGGGTCCCTGCACAGTGGGCTGGTATGGAGGCTGAACAGCCAGAGGCATGCAAGGCTGCCCTGGGGAGCATGTGTGCAGGCTACCATTCCTGGGAACAGCTGAGACGGTAAATGCTCATGCACAGAGAGGATAAAATTTTAGAATTTTTAATCCCCTTCTGACATTTATGAATGGGGACACCAAGGCCTAGAGAGGGGAAGGGATTTACCAATATCCAGGTGCCAGTTAAAATCAGAGCTCAGACTTAGGTGTTTTCATTCCAGATTTTCTTTAAGAAACCAGAGAAGGCAGAAACAAATTCCTTTTTTCCTTCCACTTGGTTTTACTTTAGAAATAGTTTTTGGCACCTCAGAAAACGATGAATTGAGGGAGGGCAGGAAACTGGCTTTGAAATCATGCCATGGATGTACCAAAAGATCACTAAACATCAGGCACCAAAACCACAGCTCTCACAGTTCACAGATGATGAGACTGGAAGCCAGAAAAGCGGGATGCCCAACCCAAAGCCACACAAGTGCACAGCAAAGCTGGACAAGAACCCTGACCTACTAATTCTTCCCAGCTCGGTCCCCTGTAACCCCGCTGCGTCCCAGGCAGTTACCGCCACTCACTGAAGGTCTCAACGTGAAATGCTAGGTTTTCACCCAAGATCCTCGTATGAAATGTACTTCTATGTTTTCTCTAAAACTGAACCTGAAGGTATGTATCGATGTATAGTTCAGTATCAGCCACACAAAGCTCACTACTTTTAGATTTCCGTGTCAGGAAAAAGTATTCTCCCCTCTGAGAAGTGAGCACATTTTCCCATTTCTGAGAACGCAAACCATGAGAATAGTTATGTTTCCCTGTTTGCTCTGGCTGCCAGGAAGTCCAGGGTCTAATCTGACATACAATCACACATATGTGTTTCCTCTTGTTTCCTTTTGTTACCAACTTCTATTTAATTTACTTTAAGACACGTATCTTTGGTTGTAAGAGGACTGAATTCCTTTTTGGGAAAGTTGACACCATCATCATCATATAATTGTTATGATGATGATGATAATAATAATAATAATAATACTAGCAATAATAACAGCAGCCATGTCTGGAGCTCCCCTCTGTGCCTGGCACAATGCTAGATACTTTACAAGTATCCTCTGTAACCCTTAAAATGGCTTCCAAGAGAGATTTTGTTGACCTCAAGTCAAAAAGTAAAGCTCAGAAAGATGAGGTGATTTTTTTTTTTCAAGGTCAGACAATGGGCGGGCGGGGAGGGGGCGGGTTTCAATTTTCTCATCTGTAGATTAGATGTGCCATGAGCACCTACTTCACAGGGTGCTTGGGGGATCAACTGCTATAGCCCATGTAAATCCATGAACCTTCTTTCTGCCTCATGCTAAATGCTCTGTCCATGTTATTATTATCTTAAAATAATATACACGATTGTTACATTAATACCATATCTAATTACATAGATACGGATATGATCATTATTGGGTTTGGGGTCTGCCTCTTTCCGCCAGCCTAAGATTTTCTTTTATTCCCACTCAGCACCCAGCCCAAGCGCCACTTTGGTATGAGCCACCTGTGGGTAACTGCCCCACTGTGGGGCAGCTGTGGATAGCTGCCCCAGCTCCATTTGCCCACAACTACGTCAGGTCACCCAGATGTGTGTGAGGCAGGGGACTCTGAAGTGACTGTTCCCCAGGAGTCAGAAGAGTGCCCCAAAGGCAGTGGTGCTGATGGGCAGACGTTTCTCTTGGTGTCTCTGATGAGGTGGCTCCCTTCTGCCTGCTGAGCCTCACTGTGAGCCTACACGACAAATCCACTCTGTGATAAAGCTCCTATTTGATGAACCACCTATCTGGGTGGCTCATATGGTCTAAACATTCCTCCCCACTCTTCCCTTGCTGGCAAACTTTCTGGTGGGGTCACCTAGCATCCTAGCCACCAAAGCCAAGGCACCTGCAATGCCCACAGAAGTGCAAATCTGAAACCTGTCTTTGTCCAACTTCTTCACCTGATCGAGATGTTCTCAAGACGTCCCATTGTGACCATGAAAGCCATTGAACACAGTTAGGAGGTTGTCCTCATTTACTCCAAGGATAAACGGACTGGTGTTCAAATTACTATGCCAAGGTTAAAATTGTTTCCCCTATTATTTCAGTCTGTCATGTCCACAGATTACCCAAGTAACTGCTACACTTTGCTAGAGATTAGAGGAGTTCGGGCTCTCGCCTCCCACCCCCACCATTATTAATGACTTCCTCTCATTGTAACTGATTACCTCCAATCAGTTCCAATCACACAGGATCCATTTGCTAGTGAGCCATCTGAATTTGACACGTGCAGCTTACCACACAACATGCAACAAGGCAGAGGAGAGACAGGAAATTCTCCACTGGTTGGCTTACCTATGTCTGAAATCTTTATTTCTGACAGAAGACAGGAGAGCAGGGAATAGAAGAAAGAATGAGGTGTTAGCAGCGGGGTTAGAAGCATTATTAGCAGCCTGAGAACTTGACAGCAATGGTACTGTACAATACTATAATAAATAAAGACTTAGCAGCTATGACACTGATTTATTTTATATTGGATATTACTTGTCAGTGAGCTCACTTACAAGCAGCTACATATCACAGAAGAGGCATGGCTTCACCTGCACCACTACTGCTGACTTCGGGGAAGGGGATGAGCCTGACACACGCGGCTGCTCTCACCAGAGCTAAGACAGGGGCTGCAGCAGCGGCTTCCCCCCCCCGTACAGAGACATGCTCCCCGAGACACGCATGTTCACTGCTGTGCCTCTGTTGGTGTGCACGCTGCCCTACAGAGGGTATTCAAAACTTGCATAGCCCACCATGATCCTCCTCATGACAGAATACAGAACTGGAGACATACCATAATTAGAAGGGCAGGGGGCGGGGGGGCGGGGGACAGGGGGACAGGCCGGGAAGAAAATACATTAAGATTGACAACATACTGATACATGTATTTTTCTTTCCAAATTTCATTTACTCCTCCCTTCCCTACTTATTTGTCTTCCACGATCTCCCCTCAAAGGTGGGAGGCAGGGAAAATGGGGTGTCTTATTTGAAAATGTGAAAATGGAGGCCCAGAGCAGGTAGATGTCTTGCCCACAGCTGGACAGCTTCTCTGCCAAGGTGGGCTGACCCCTAGGCTGTGGCTCTTCCCATTACCCTACAAGAGGTGGAAAGACAATGTGAGCAGCTGACTGGAGCAGACAGGCTTACGGGTTCCTTGTTCCCTGACAGATGTCTGTGGCAGTGAAACTCATAAAAGAGAGAAGAAAGGCAGATAATATTCCATTGGTGGTTCTCATAAAGCCTGATATCCCACTTCCTATGAGTCCACAAAATTCAGGCTTCTGATTCTTGTCATGGCCAAAGACCTCCTGCTTCATTTGTCTCTGTGTGTGTGGGTGACTACAAACCCTCTGCTTTTGAGGGCTGCCATGACCGTGGTCGGCTAGCAAGCCTTCCCTTCCTTCACATGGGCACTGCAGAGACATTCTCAGCAGGCAATTACTTCCAGGGGATAACTTAACAAGGCATTAAAGCCAAAGTGGCCCTCTTTGGGTCAGGTGACAATTCTTTGGCCATGCAGAGCTGTGTGATGGACTTTTGGGCTTCGGTCCGCCATTCTAGAAGCTGGACCTTGGGCAGATTCTTTAAATTCCCTGAGTCTCCTTGGTCTTGTTTGTCAAGGGCAACAGTGGTAAATATCTTGCAGGACTGTTATACTGGGCAAATAGTTGGGACTTCACAGAAGTGAGTTTCCTTTTCCCTGGCCAGTTTGGAAGAAGGCTTTCCAGCTCACAGGCCTGTTCTGTTCACACGAACTCCTGCCCAGGACATGGGCAGATCCTACTCCCTAAAGCAATTTTGAGGAACTTGGGGCAATTTCTCCTGAAAGGGAGTGTGGGGCAACCCTGTCTCTAACCACAGCTTCTCTGTAACCCTAGAACCCACCCTGTGACAGTGCTCTGGTTCTAAGAAGACCCGATTTAGGGAGTCTAGAGAAAATGCAACCCACCAGGCCCTTCCCCGAGCTCTAAGTATGGCTATGCTCCATCACTCACGGTGGGGATGGGGAGAAAGAAAAGGTGGAGTTGGCTGGCCCTGCAGCATGCTAGGAGCACAGAGGTACTGCCAGATTTCAGCCTTTATCTCAGTACCAGACAGCTGAAGAGGACTGCTCTAACTCGGATGAGTGTTTAGTAACAGGGCCAAACCTACTAACGCTGGCTTTGTCCGTTCTGCCATGTTTGTCCTTATAAGAGGTCTTATGAGACTAATTTCAATCTGTTTGGTGCCAGGAAACAGAAAGAAGTTCAAGGGCTTCCAAAAAGTCTAATTCCTGGTTGGTAGCAGCCTTCTACGTCTTCTGGGCGTCAAAGATAGCCCCCTGCCCCACGAGTGGCTGGTCTTCCTTTCAGTGCTCGGTGGAGAGCAGCACCTGCTTCCCCAGAGCCCCCAGCTTACAGTTTAGCCCTGAGCTGGGAAGTGAAAAGTCTCAGATGGACTCTGACAGGTGAGGCTCCTCTGGGTGTCGTGGGTAATGCTAGGTGGGCGCCACGGGATAGCAAAGGGACAGTATTAGGAAGTGTGAGGAGGACATCACCTTACATACCTCAACTCCAGGATGTTAGTGACATTCCCAGAGGGGAAGATCCTCCGGATGTAGTTGAAATCTCCCACGTAGAGGCTTCCGTCAGAGCCGCATGTGAGGGCCACGGGGGCCAGGAGTTTATTCCCATCGGCAAGGCCATTGCAGCTGGGGCAGGAGATGCTTCTCCGGCGCCCATTGCCCATGATGCTCCCGATGACGGGTGGCTGCTGAGACACAAACTGGTTCTCCCCATTCCCTTTGTGTAAGATGCCTGGGACAAGGACAGAAGAACAGAATCACCTATGGAGCAGGAAATGGCCGTCTTCTGCGGCTGACCACAGAGTTGCCTCGATTTTGCAAGGAATGCAAGATCTCTGCCTACCATTTCCAAGACTTACCCCCCAAGGCTGCCACACCCCCATCATGAAACCCAGAGTGTCCTGAACAGGCCATGCTGCCTTCCTGATTGAACGCTCTCAACAACTCTGTAAGATAGGCATCACTGTCCCCTCTGGATGCACAGGGGGGAACAGGCTAGTGGCTTACCTGAGGTTACACGGAGAGTAGCAGAAGTGCTCTTAAGTCCAGGCCCCTAATCATTCAGCTCCACTCCTTCTCAAATAGACTGTACACATCTCCTGTACCTAGTCCCCATCTCTACTGCAGTGTGGATTTTTTATGACACTTACATGTTTTTCTCTCTTTAGACTGAAACCATGTTATTTCCCTTTCTATATCCCCAGTGCCTATCGCAGAACCTGACACAGAGTAGATCTCAATCAATGTTTAGAGAAATGCATGAGTGAAGTTCAGTCTCTTCTCACCAGGGTAGATTCAAGACACCTGGGTTTTTGCCTGGTGTTGCTCCTAATGGGCTGATCCCAGATGTTGTATTGGCTTTCCTACTGTTTTAACAGGTCTTGGATCTCCGTTTCCTCACCAGCAAAATGAAGGGACTGACCTCAGTGACTTGTAGCTTTCATCCCATAACCACATTGTTTATTTTGGGCCCGGATCATCCTTTATCTCCCATATTATTGCCACAGTCTCCAAACTGGACTGTGCCTCTGACCTCACTCCTTCCATATTGACGCCTGAATGAGTTTTGGGTTTATGGTCACAAGAATCTTCTCCCAGGCTGTCACCTATTAGCTCTGTCCTTTATTAAACAGGTATCTTTCATTTTTACCTAGTCTAATCAAATCATTTTCCTACTCTAATGTTTGTGCTTTTTGGTTTTAGGGAATCCTTCTCTGAGATCATAAAGATATTCTTCTGTGTTTTCTACTAGTTTTAAAGTGTTACCTTTTAAATTTAGACCTTTAATCAATCTCGTTTATTTTGTATGTAGTGTGAACTTAATTTTACTTTTCTTCACCCACTGAGCCAGTTTTTCCAATACGATTTCTAAAATAACTGTCTCCACCGATATCTGATGTTGCCTGTGTCATGTGCCAGTTTCTATGTGTGTATGGAGCGTAGCAGAAACCGTAGTCATCCACAGGTATCCATCCTGTCCCCTGTCCTTTTTCTGTAGCCACAGAACCCCTGATGTTTGGCTGTCCAGGTGACTATCTGGAACCGCCTACACTTGGCAGGTGACTAAGTTCTAGCCAGTGGCATGGAAATAGAAATGGGGTGGGCAGCTGTTGGGAGGTGTCCTTAAAATGGGAAGGGCTTGCCCTTAGCCCTTTTCCTCCTTCTTGCTGGATGGGATGTGGATATGAAGGCTGGAGCTTCAGCAGTCACCGTGAACCATAACCTTGGGGATGGAGGCCTGATTGGAGCAGTGGGAGGGGAGGTGCCTGAGCCCCTGAGCCTGCAGTGTGCCAAGCCAGCCCTGGGTTATCTACCTCCAGACTTTCAGGCGAGGGAGAAACAAACTTTTTGCCTGTTTGGAATTCTGTTATTTTGGCTTTGCTGGCACTCGTGGCCAAAATGATTCCTGATGACCACTTATAGGTCAGTTTCTGAACCCCGTGCTCTGTTCCATAGAAGCTATTTATCCACTCGGGTACCAGCACCACAATTTTGGAGACTGTGGTTTCTTTTAAGACGGATACCAAACCGTCTGGCAGTGCCTCTTTTTTCCTTTTTCTTTTAAAGGCTGTCTCAGCTATTCACCAATCTTTCCTCTATCATAAAATTTAGAATTAGTTGGTTAGTTTTTCCTTAAACCTTTTTTTAATTCAAATTGTTTTATTAAAATTATTTGGCAATTTTAGTAGCAATGCAAAGTTTTTGACTCTGACCACTGGACACGCTTAGACACGACTTTATGATTTTTGGTCTGCTGTGGGTTTGGGTGCATGTACTTTTCCAAACCTTCTGCCCTTCCTTTCATTACCAAATGGCAAAGTGCCTTAAGTTTCGCTGTCTACAATATTCTACTACTGGATGACAGGAATCTGTAAAGTAAGATTGAATAAAAAATTCATAGATTCAAAAATTTTCTGCAAATATTAAGAACATGTAAAGTATACTAGAGACACAATGTTGTGGTTTTGAGTAGCATCCAGGGCCTCTCCAGAGTAGGTGGGAGATGTCTGACATCAGGAGCATATTTAGTTGTCCCATCCTGGAACACAGTCAAGGTGGGCTATCTGAAATACAGAGCTGATTATGTCACTTGGATGCTTGAAACCCTTCAGAGGCTTGACATCGGCCTCTGGATGAAGTTCAAAGTCCCAGTCTTCTGACCCTGGGCTCTGGCTGCTCAAGCTCTGACTTTTGCTTCAGCTCTTGCCTTCACTTCATCCTTTGCTCAAACCATAAGAAACCTTCTCTCCAATTACTCTTCTTTCAGACTTCTGTGTCTTGGCACATACTGTGCCTTCTGCCTAGAATGTTCTCCCTACTTGATATATAGGGCTGATCCTCTGGATCTTTTGAGACTCAGTTCAGAGGTTCTCTCCAAAGAGACACCGTGCCGAACCGGGAAACTGAGTTGCTGCCCTCCATGCCCCAGTGTCCTGTGCTTTTGTGTGTGATGGCACCATCCACGGCACAGCCTGGAGACTGCCTGGGAAGTGTTTGCTTCTGACCAGAATATCATCTCTTGAGGTCTTTCATTTCTGCATCTCCACTGCCTAGTTGTGACAAGCACAGGGCAGGATCCCAAGGAATATCTGTTGACTAACCCTTCTGATGACTGATCACATACAAGCCCATGTAATTTGAAGTGTGCATTTTTTCCAAGGGATACAGGAGCACTGATGCATAGGGCCACTTGTACCCCAATGTTCATAGCAGCACTCTCAACAATAGCCAAATTATGGAAAGAGCCTAAATGTCCATCAACTGATGAATGGATAAAGAAATTGTGGTTTATATACACAATGGAATATTACGTGGCAATGAGAAAAAAAATGAAATATGGCCTCTTGTAGCAACGTGGATGGAACTGGAGAGTGTGATGCTAAGTGAAATAAGCCATACAGAGAAAGACAGATACCATATGGTTTCACTCTTATGTGGATCCTGAGAAACTTAACAGGAACCCATGGGGGAGGGGAAGGAAAAAAAAAAAAAAGAGGTTAGAATGGGAGAGAGCCAAAGCATAAGAGACTGTTAAAAACTGAGAACAAACTGAGGGTTGATGGGGGGTGGGAGGGAGGAGAGGGTGGGTGATGGGTATTGAGGAGGGCACCTTTTGGGATGAGCACTGGGTGTTGTATGGAAACCAATTTGTCAATAAATTTCAGAAAAAAAAAAAAAAACCAAAAACTGAACTTTAAAAAAAAAAAAAAAAAAAAGAAGTGTGCATTTTTTTTTCTTTTTTAAATCTGGCAGGGCACAGAGGATACGAGACAAGGGCCACACCATGGCCTGGCTCCTGGAATTCTGTTAATGCACTTACCACTTTGGATGTTGAGGGCATGATGTTTGTCTAGGCTCCATCCTCCCAGCTTAGAAGCATCGATTTCATATCCCTGCAGCACTGCCGTTCTTTTTTCCCACAGGATCAGATCTGGGCAGGATTCATACTCATAACCCACGGAAACTGTAGGAAACAAAAGCGCACAGGTGAGCAAAAGCGCAAAGTGCACAGGTGAGTAAAGCCTCTTCTTTGGCTTTGATATGCACACAAGGCTCTGGCTTGTCTTTCGTAGAAAAGGAGAAAAGGTCGTATTTCTAAGTGCCTTAGAAATCCTGAGCCTTAATATCCTTTTTTAATAGAGCAATTGTGCATTATGAGGAAAAGTTAAAAAAAAAAGTACTAAACAATTTAAAAAGGACCCAGGAGAATCAATTCCCAGGAAATAATCCTTTAGTATGGAAAATACTTCAGGCACAAAACTCTTCACTGCAGGACTATTTATAATAGTGTGAATTGGAAGTAATCTAAAAGTTTAAAAGGGGTTACAGGTTGAGCAAATCAAAGTGTACCCACTCTATGGGGCCCCTGGATGGCTCAGTCAGTTAAGTATCTGACTTTTGATTTTGGCTCAGGTCATGATCTCATGGTCATGAGATTGAGCCTGGCATTGGGTTCCATGCTGAGTGTGGAGTCTTGTTGGGATTCTCTCTCCCTCTCCCTCTGCCCCTCCGCAGCTCTCACGCTCTATAAACAAATAAGTAAGTACGTCTTCAAAGTGTACCCACTTGAGGAATATTATGCAGCCGCCGGATAATTTGGTTATGAAGATAGTGGGGTGTCATGGAAAATGCTTATGGAATAATGCTAAGTTGTATATACAGTATTCTATCTAGGCTTAAAAAAAACTATACACAAACTATAAACGAGAAAAGAAAATAAACATAAATGTTAACAAGTAGTTGTTTTATAGAAACATGTATGAATTTATTTATATTTTTGTCCGTTCATCAAATTTTTATGAATGATAATGGTATTACTTTACTAAAGAAAAAAATTCAAGGTTGTTTATAATGAATACATGGAAAAAGAGCTCACTTAGGGTACTTTGAAAGCTGGAAGTTGCTTTGAGTCTCAAAGCTTGAAAATCCCCTGGTTTCATTTCTGTTTCATAAATCCAGACCTCCTCAGGAGGGCACCGGGATGCAGGCTAACCATGGCAGCCGTCCCGAGACTGGATTTGTAAAAAGCCCTGTACCTGCCCTGTGGAAAGGAACCAGCAGAGACAGGAATGCCATTTCTTTCAAGCATCTTTCTGTGCAGACAGTATCCGTCAAGAGGTCAATATCCTACCGCATGTTCAGGACAGAAATTAACAAGTGGACAGTCCCTTCAAAGTTTCTTTAGGTGCCATAAAAGTTGTTAGCCATCTATGGCAGGAGGGGAATGTTCACAGGGGCATCTTCTCTGTGACCGTGAGTCCCTTAAGCAGCCTCTACGCCTCCTATTGGTCACCTAAGGGAAGTGAGCCTCAGCCCTTGAAGTCCCACTATGCAGACACCTGCCTTTGTCCCTGGCTGGTGGACACTAAGGATACCCATTTCACCTGAAGAGGTTGCAAGGCTTTTTTTTTTTTTTTTTTTTTATGAGACCCCAGAAGTACTTTGAGTTACAGAAGGGAGAGTGGACAGAAAGAGACGGCATCTTCACTCCCAGCATGCCCTTGTGCGGTAGGGTGGGATGCAAAACTACAGGGAGGGACTGGGATGAGTCCAGCTCCGTTCCTGTCTCATCCATCCTTGGGAGGTCCCCTCACCTCTCCCGGCCTCGGCTTTCTCTTGCAGAATCCGAGGACAATTTCTGACTCACAGGGTGGTTGTGAGGATTAAGTGGGATATTAACGTGCAGGGAAGCACACTGTTCAGAGCAGGTGTTCAACAGACATTCTCTTATTGACTGCCTGCCTTCCCTCCCTCCCTTCCTCTCTTTCTTCTTTACAACATTATTTCTCCTCTGCTTCCTCATTCTGCCATTGCTCAATCTAATAAGGGAATGAAATTGGAGTAGGTTTCAAGATGAGAAGGAATTTCCTGGGCTGATACTCTACGTGTTTGGGGGATTAGCCCCGCAGGGGTTAGGTCTGCTCACAGTCCAGCTCTGAACCCTTCCTGGGACTCTGCTATATACGGAGGCTGGAATGAGCACAGCCAGCCGCTGAAGCCCGACGTCTGAGTGGGGCTGGGAGTCCAGGTGAGGCCACAGTCACCTTCTGCTTCATCTTAAAAACAGACAGAAACAATGAGGAGGGGGGCCCCTGGGTGGCTCTGTCCGTTAAGTGTCTGACTCTTGATTTCGGCTCCGGTCACGATCTCACGGTTCATGAGTTCAAGCCCTGCGTTGAGCTCTGTGCTGACAGCATGGAACCTGATTGGGATTCTCTCTCTTCCTTTCTCTCTCTCAAAAACAAATAAAAACTTTAACAACAACAACAACAACAACAACATCAACAACGACAGAACCTCTTTGATTGCAAATAAGGGAAAAAGGCCAACAAGCCTTCCTGATGAAGACAGAATCTTAGCTCCTGCACCTCAATAACTCTGAAGAAACCCAGGAGCCCCAGACTCCCACATTTCTCATGGGTGAGTTCAGGCCAGATGGTTGTGAGGGGGCCATAGCTGCATCTTCGTGGCACAAAGCCTCTTTTAGCTGTCACATACCACCAGAGCACTTTTCAAGGGCCCTTCTGCTTTTGTAACCCCCTTTAAAAAAAATGATCAGCTTTTCCACATTCAGGTCTTTGAGTACATTCTCTTAGGTCACGGATGGCCACCAAAAAGTCTTGAAGGCCGACTAAGCCGTAGGAATTTCTGGGCAGAGGAAGGGAGGAGGAAGAAACATGGCAAGTGGAAAAAGAGCCCCACATCCCCAAGCGTCACTGTGTCTCTGAGGATGGCCTTGAGTCCTGGGGCTGAGAGGCTTACCGAAGGCTTCCGAGAGCCCGAACACCTTCTGGTTGTAGACATCTGTCTTGTCCCAGATGAAGTAATAGGACAAGTCCGGGGCCGCAGCAAACCACTTCCTGAAGAGGCGGCCCTCCACTGCCACCATGAGGTGCACCTTCATGAGGTTGAAGGGGATGGTAGGGTGGGTGAGGCTGATCCTCAGGACAGATTTGTAGCCAGGGGTACGGCTGCTAAGGTAGCTCAACCTCATCTTGCAGCCAGAGATAGCGATTTCTTCCTGCAAAGCCTAGAAGACAGATTACACAGCAAGTGACGGTCATGGACTCATGGGAGGAGGGGGGCTGACAAGCCCCATGTGCTCTGGGTGTTCAAGAGGTAGAGGAGGAAGCAGAGATGGGGGACGAGGGAGAGGAGGAGCAGGAACTAGAAAAGAGAGACGAAAGAAGAGGGGGAGGCAGAGTGTGAAGAGAAGCAGGAGGAAGAGGGGAAGAGGGGCAAAGGGGAAACGGGAGGGAAGAGGAGGGATCCAAGAGTCAGGAGGCCTGGCTCCGGACCAGCTCCACGTGGTACACCCCTGCCCCATTCCACGCGGATGACGATGCTCACCCTGCTGCATTAGTGAGAGGAACACAGGAGATAATGCGTGTAAAATATTTATCATCATGTTGCCTCTCATTCACTAGCTATGCCCTCCGAGAAACGCGTGCAAGCTGCCGAACGTCAGCCTCCTCTCCAGAGTAGCGTGAGGATTGAGTGAGGTCACACATATAAAGTGCCCAGCCTATGACAGGTACTCAGTAAACAGGATGCTGCTGCTGCCGTTGGTGCTGGTGCTGGGAGCTGAGGGTAATATGAAGACAGACTTTCCTTCAGACTAATACGGACAGCCGCCTCAGCAAGGGCAGTTTCTCCCTCAAAACTTTCCTAAAATAAGACCTTCAAATACCTTTCCTCTTCAGGAAAATAAACAGAGACCATAAGAGGCTGGCCAAACAATTATGCAGGGTTGAGAGCACGGCCTGCCAAGGGCCTGTGGCCAATGCCTCCCTCCAGCTCACCCACAGAAAGGGGTCAGACTGGAGGCATGGAGTTTCCATGCCCCATGCTGTGCTAGATGAACAGAATGGTGGGGAAGGTGGCACTTTATCTCCTGTATGTAACGGGCTCATTTCCAAGATGGAAACTTTAAATCAATGTCAGGGTTCTCAGGCACATGGCGAAAGCAGAGAACTTCTATCAGCTTGATGCTCTGGGCTCTGTTTTAAGAAGGGGACATTAAATCAATTGAGGCTAACGTATCCATTAAAAGGACAATGATTATTCTACTCTGGTGTTCATGGAGAAACTGGGCCTTCACAAAGAAAGCTTTTTCCTTTCTGTCCATTTCATATCACATATGGGGGTGAGCTCTCCCTACCCCGTTCTGAGCACACAAAATTTTAGGGACTGGGCCTAAAGCAGAGCAACCTTCCTTAAAAATCAGCTTGCAGCTTCTAGACAAAGCAGGCTCTATAACCTGGTGAACCACAGGCAGGGTTCGAGTGCCATCCTCACGCTCTCATAAATATTTATCTTCAACACACCTTTTACAGTGTACATCTCCCAGTGCTTGCGAAGGCTGGCCAATGATAGGGCCAGGAAAACCCAGGAGCTTGTTTTCATGTGTTTCATGAATCTGATAATAAGCAAGGTTTGTGACCCAGCTGAGCTCGCAGACACCCAGCTCAGTGAGCGCTGCGAACAGGGTGGGACCTTTAACCTCATTTGTTCCAAAGTCTCTGCTCCTGGGAAAATGTCTAGATGGAGCTGAACCAGGGTTGAGTAACAAATTACTTCTCTCCAGCAAGCTCTGTCTCCGCTGACAACCATTTCAAAAGAAAGGTCAGCCTGGTAGTTGAGATAGGAGACCGGCACCGAATCTCTAAAAGGAGCGAGGTTTTCAACCTGAGGGTGCAATGAGAATTTCAAAATGGCTGTATGTCCTTGTGGGCTGGCGCCAGAAGCCCATCAGCAGGACACACACACACACACACACACACACACGCACACGCACACGCACATGCACACGCACACACAGATATGACTGCTCAGCCAGGCATAAAACACACACGAAAGCGTATAAGCTCCCTGCTCCACAGGCCCCTGCAACCTATTAACATGCACATGACCAGAGCTCTTGGTGGGCAAGCGAGCGAGCCTGGGACCTCTCCCTGCCATCTTTCTTCCCTTGGACTTTGTTCCTGCCATCTGAGATTGGGCTGGGATGGCAGAAGACATCTGACTCTCCACAGCTTTGTTAGGCCAAGAATCTATCCTGGTTTCAATCCGATTAGACTGTTTCTTTCCAAATTACTTCCTTTTAATGATAATTAAGTAAAACACTTGTATGTAGAGATTTGAGCCAAAGCATGCCTCTGGCATGAAGGCAGTGTGTATAAAATAATCTTAAATAAGAATAATACTGGAGAAAATTTATTGAGCGCTTACTGAGTGCTACACCTTGTGCTAAAGCGCCTCATGTATATTTTCTCACTGAACCTTTATTATGATGGCTGTCTGTCCCACTCCTGTTGGTAGAACCTATCATGATAAATATTTTCCACAGAAATGATGACAGAGGGGGACATTGGAGGCTGGGGGGAAAGGAAAGTGGGAGTGAACTGGACGGCAGAGTGGAAAAGGAGTGGGAGTTTATTATATGCCTGAGTGTGCCAGGAAGCTTCCAGTGCTCCTGTGTTTTGAGTATGGAAGAGGGGTGACCATCACACGCCACGGCTGCTGTGGGGTCTGGCAGCTGGATTCTGCATGGTGGGCTGATGAGATCTCCCTTTCCCCTGTCTCTGAGATCCTCCTCCACCCCACAGGTGAAATAAAAGCACAGAGAAATATGGCTAAGAAAGCTGGGTACCTGAATTTCTGGAACGATGGGGCCTTTCTCTGCACAGGAGCTGGCAAAGGACGTCAGCGGGGATGGAGACACGACAGGGTTGGGGCGGGCGAAGTTGCTCAGGTCACAGCTGGGAATCTCATTCTCCTCATGTCGCATGATGATGGTTTCCATGACAAAGAATCGATCCCAAGGCAGCCAGAGGGTGTGTTCCTGTGTGATGAAAGGTGCCCGCTCAAACCGGAGGATGATAGAGATGCCGCCATTTGTGACCAAGTCAAAGCTGTTTGAGAGGGGGAGGGGTGGAAAAAGGGGGAGCAGGAAACAGGAGATGAGGAGGAAGAGGATAATGGGTGGGGGTGGGGCAAAGAGAGACATAAAGGAGACAAAAATTACACCAAAAGGTCTGAGCACTTGTTGAGGAGACCCTAAAACCTAAAGACTTCACTATAACCACAAACGGTAACAGAGATTCCATAAAGCATGGGTTTTGGGGGAAATGATTCATTACAGAGATTTTACCAAAACCAACATTAATAGTCACTGCTATGGAGAGCCATTTGCCGGGACACAGGACAGCTGATGAGCTTCTGCTATGGTGGTTCTGGTACCTAGGGACCCTTAGAGCTGAAGCTCAGTGAAAAGTCAGCAGAATAAAGTGGAACAAGTCCTGCCCCGGTATTAGGAGCCCTAAGCCTAGTCCCGCCTCTGCCATGAACTACTGTGCGATCTCAAGCACATCACTCAGCCTCTCTGACCCTCAATTTTCTCAATATATAACATGGAAAGGTTCCAATGGATTTTTTATTCAAGTATAATTAATATACAGTGTTATACTCACTTCCGGTATACCATATAATGCTTCCACAATTCTATACGTTTCTCAGAACTCACCGAAATAAATGTACTCTTGACCCACTTTATTTCACCCATCCCCTCTCCCACCTCCCTTCCGGGCAACTACCAGTTTGTTCTCTGTATTTAAGAGTCTGTTTTCTTTTTCTTTTCTTTTTTTTTTTTTTTAATTTGTTTGCCTCTTTCTTTGTTCATTTGTTTTGTTTCTTAAATTTCAAAGGGATTATTCTTAAGTCACTAAGATCCTATGATCCTACGGCAATTTTAGCTCTGATTATGATAGATTACTCAATGCAGGCCTTTGGAATTACAAAAAGGCACAACTGACAGTACACGTGAGGTGGAAAAGGGAAGCTGAAGACTGAGGCCCAGACTCCCTGCTGCCGTGAGGTCTCTGTGGTGTCCGGGAGAGCCGGTGGCCAGCCGGCCTCTGTTCACAGCCCTCTCCCAGTCTGATGCTTTTCTTCTACGGAATCACCAGCAAGGGACCATTTGGTTCCCTGTGATGAGGAGTTTGCTATATCCACAGAAGGACTGTCCCATCTTCCGTTAGTTCTGTTAGGACTTGTTATTTTCGGAATTGAGCCTGGGTCCCTCTTCTTATAGCTACTTAGCCAGTAGGCCTTGTTCTACCTGTTGGGGTGACTCCTTCTGCCTTTGACAGTCCTTCAGGACTTAGAAACAGTGGCCCGGTCCACCTGCCACCTCTCGGCTGTGATGTCTCTGGACAGAGTCTTTTAGCCACTACTTGAGGATGCATTCTCAAGGCCTGTCCTCATCTTGTTCTTGTGGTTGGAGAGCTCCTGCAAACTCCTTACTTGGTCAGAATTCTAGCTCCCTCCCTCTCAGGGCACCACGTGCCCTCCTCCTCTTGGCCCACCACACACCGCCCAGGAGTCACATGTTTATTGCTTGGCCCAGGTGCATTGATTCCTCATTCTTTCCAGAACCTAGCCCAGCGCTTGTCGCTTATAGTTTACAGAAGGACTGTATGAATGACGCTGTCAGTTTCTTCTGAACTGAACACCCTAGGCTCCTTCCTACTTGGGCTGTTGTTACAGACCAACCCAGCATGCACCCGTGCAGTTGGTTATAGAGACTCTAACACAGGACCTCACCTTTATGCGGGCTTGGGCTCTCTGCTCTGGCTTGCTCTTCCCTCTCCCCGGGATTTTACGATGAACTGCCCTGACCTAGTGCCAAATCCTGTTCCTGACAGACGATGCCCCCAGATTCGGGATTCTAGGCTCCGGAGCCTGACTCTCTTGTCCTTTGCTGAAACTTTTCACCCACTCTGCCTGCTCCTCACTCAGCCCTTTCTAGGCCCACACTTGGGTAGCAGAAGTAGGACAGTGCCATCTTCAATAAACAGTGACGGAGTTTGTTCTGAACCAAGAGTTTAGGTTTTGGCTCTCTAAGAGAATATCCATGGTTTGGGGAAATACCCAGAGAATGACTTTCCTGTCATAGACCTGAAGAGCATCTGTACTTTGACAAAACATTTGTAACCATCAAACAGAACTTTGGCCCGGCTCACGAGCTCCTTTCACGAGAGCATGAGCGTGGGGAGGAAGCGAAGACAAACCGGAAAAGACATATTCTCAAGGTGGTGAGTGGGCTAGGGGCAGCTGGCCCTGCCAAGAGCTGGGTGTGACTGGATCTGGCCAAGAGCTGGGCCTGTTCATCTGGAGGGAAACCTTGTTGTGGATATGGATGTGAGTCTGACCACAAAAGGAAGGCCTGGATCTCAGGCGAAGCCCAAACAGCTCAGGGCCTGTCTAAGCACTGCTATTCACTCCATAGGTGACTTCTGTCACCTGTCTGGGCCTCAATCTCCTCATGTAAAATGATGATCATAATCACTTGGCAGTTATTAATTAGACAGATGGGATAAGGAATGGGAAAAGCCCAGAGCCCAACTCCCAGGGCATCATGCTCCGTATTCCCCCATTTTTGCAATTCAGCAAGCCTGGACTGCTTCTTTCGTCTGCTATTCTTTACAAATTTTTCTTCATGGCTTCTATTTTCCATCTTTTTATCAATCTCTTTGGCTCTAGTTAAGTCTTGATGTCTGGTATTTCAGTGTGGTGGGTATGTGAAAGGGACCGGGGAGCTGGGCGAGAGTGGGCAGCCCAGTGCCTGCCTGGGAAGTGAGGGATACAGAGCTGAGTTAGACTTGGTCCACAGACTTGTATACATTGTGACATTCAGGCTATGTCTCGGGCCTTACGGGCTCTCCTGGGGTGTGAGAGATAAGAAAGAGGGTGAAAGAAAGGGAAGCTGAAAGGAAATGGGCAAGATTCATACATAACAAACGGGGATCTGCAGGCACCTGGAGAGTAAGTAATGGCTCTCCTATCCATTATGCAGTGTCTAGTTGGGAGGGAAACTCAAGCCCCATAAAGCACTGGTTAAGAATTGCTTTGAAACTCAAGCTCTCTGCAACTCTGGTTCCTACAATGTGATTTAGTAAACTGATGCAGGAAGTGTGGCTGACAATTGCCTCCCAGGCTCCCCATGCTGTCAAGGGGCCACGGAAATCACAGGGGCAGTACAC
This sequence comes from Prionailurus bengalensis, assembly GCF_016509475.1. Taxonomy (NCBI): domain Eukaryota; kingdom Metazoa; phylum Chordata; class Mammalia; order Carnivora; family Felidae; genus Prionailurus; species Prionailurus bengalensis. Next base: position 53,715,432 of record NC_057346.1, on the reverse strand, counting down.
ACAGGCGGAATCAAAACCTGGAGGCGAAGGAGTGGGCTCTTCTCAAGGGCCACCAAACCTACATGACTCCGGAGTGTTTTACGGACCCACTCTGACCAAGTACAGCAAGGCAAAGGACTGACGATTTGCCATTTCATGTGAATGACGGACACCTTTCGTGACAAAAAAAGAGCAGTCCCCATGGCTCCTTCTTGATGACTGTTTCACAGCAGGTAATGATGTAGCCACAATACCTGTTGCCTAGAATGCTCACATCTGCCACTTCCATCTAGCAGGCAGCCCCAAGCTGGAAGGCAGTGAAGACAGAGCATGAGAAAGATATAGTCCCCCATGCTGTACTGAACGTCTGCACTGACGTGCTTCCTGGGCTGGAAGGTGTGTGGGGCAGGGGACAGTGGTCTGGGCTGGCCAGATTACTCCTGGCACTGGCTGCCAGCCCCTTCTAGCTGGGCCCCTTCCCATTCACAGGGAGAGGAGGGGGGAGAGGGCTCCCCATGCCAAGCTTGCCACTCTGTCTAAGAGGCACACATGTCTACAAACAGATGAGCCTCTACTTCATTATCACCTCGGCCGGGACATGTTCACGTCTGATATTGGATTAAAGAGGTGCTAAAATCAATCAGGCTGGAGCATAATTTCCAACACAGAGTGAAAATCAACCTTATGGGCCCACACTTAGCCAGATGGACTGCCACCACCTGATTTTATTAAAAATCGAGGACCTGTCACCACCGACAGCCTAAATTGTTCCACTTTCTTCCTTCTCTTTCCATTTTCTCCAAAATATTCCTAATGGCCTGTACCACAATCATCACCTCCTCATCATTTAATAATTTGTAATTTTAATAAACTGCTAATATCCTTACCGTGTGCCAGGTCCTGGCAATATGGCAATGAACCAGAGGAGGGAAGGGAAATTAAGATTTATTAAACACCTACTGTGTGCAAGGCGCTTCCTCATCCATCATGGAATGTTATCCTTACAACCAAATTGTGAGATGCTAGTATTAGGACCATTCATAGGTGAAGAAGTTGAGGCCCAGAGAGGTGAGGAGAACTGTCTAATTGTTCTAGCAAATGGAGAGTTAGAGTGAGTGAAGAAACTTTATTTCCTTCTACCGACTGTTCTCGCGGGGATCCAAGGGGCAGAGTTCTGTCATCACCCAGTGGCTTCCACAGACCTAGGCAGTTGTAGATGGAAAGCATACAGCAGGAATACGAACATTTCTGGAGTTGTCTGGTCTGAGGAAAGTGGTCCATGTGACAGTGCTTTATATTATAAGCCATTGAGCAGGATAACATGTATAAGGTACCTTATGCTTACTCTGAGAACCAAACGAGAAGAGATTGCTTAATTTCTAGCCAAAGGTACTAAGGCCAGAGTCAGGTGCAAGGTCTCACAGCTAGTGAGTGGCAGAGCTAGGCCTCTGAATTCAGGTCCCATTCTCTTTCCACATTGCCATTCCAACAGCAGCTATGTGGCAAGACCACGAGAACAGGACCTTCACTAACTCTGCTCTACAAAAGGTCTCCTACCTGCCATCTTGCCTGCTGACTGTGTATCCAAAGAGAGGATTATTGACGAAGCTGATATTCACACCAACCAGTGGGGTCCCATCTGATGTCATCACTTGACCACGAATGACACACGCATGCCTGTGGGTAGAGAAGAGAGAATGACGTCATCTACTTTTCATGTTTACAACCCTGGATGGCAGGGAAGCCTTGGAGGTCAGAAGACAGAAGGCAGGCCGCTCATACATATCTGGGCACCCAGGGGCTCACTGTATTTATTCAAGAGGAGTAATATTCTTTTTTTCATATTGACTCAATTTAAGGCATCAAAGTGTCCTCTAAAGGGTTATAACTGGGAGATGTTTGTAGATACCTTACTAGACGTCATTTTCTAAGGATTCTATGTTATGCAGTAAGGGGATAAACTGATACAAGAGGGCTACACCAGCAGCAGAGTTAGCAGCCGAGTTACAGTTACGCTTGAGAATCCAAAATCATGAGACTTGGGTTCAACTCTTGACTCTGCCACTTTTTAGCTCTCTAAAGTTGCAAAAGTATGTGACAGCTCTTTGAAACTCTGTTTCTTCAGAGCAAGCTCCATGAATGACAGTGGCTATTATTGTCACTAATGGACACAGTGGAAGCGGACATACTCTCGAGAAAGTGAACAGGATAGAGGGTACATCCTCTCATCTGGCTTTAGAAACAGCAGAAGGGCAGATGCTAAGCATCCCCCTGGAGTGGTTTCTGGAACCTGTCGCCATCTCCCAATAATATCCCCGCTCCCACTTACCCTCTATATCCCAGACAACAAACCATCTGTTTCCCCCCAACTTGTCAGGCACGTGTTGCCTAAGCCTCTGTGTCCGTGCAGTGCTCTCCCAGCTGCCTCAGTGTCACTCCAGCACCCCTCCCCCAACACTCTCATCCTTTATGACTCGGCTTCAAATGACACCTCTTCCCTGAAGTCTGTCTTGATGACCCTAGTTAGACTAGTCACTTCCTTCCAAAACCTGACACAAACACCCAGATACCCTGCCACACTGCACACAGTCCTCCTCTCCACTAGATCGTGAGCTCCTTGAGGGCAGGGTCAAGGACTACTCCTTTCCTTCTCTCTGTAGTGCCTGGAAATGCCTAATAAGTACTAGGTCGTTGTTTAAAACAATGGTGGATTGAGTAAATAAGTGGGGCAATTAGAGATCATCTAGAATGATGGTTTTTCAAATATATCAGAAATACATCAGAAATGGAACCTTTTCACCAGATGGTATTTTAAAATAAGGACCTCAACATGGAAAACAGACACCACATCTCTCTAGACGAAATGAGAGGTCTGGAGTGATTCTGAAGGCAACTCTGGATTCTTACGTCTCTGGAGAAGCCAGAGAAAAGCCTGTTGGAAAATCAGTGAGTTGGTGGAAGAAGAGGAAACGGGTCCACAGAGGTTACGTTATTTGCCCCCAGTCACGCAGCGGGTAGTGGCAGAGCCAAGCCTCACATGCAGGGCTCACAGCCCCGGGCCCAACTTAGACCATTCTGTTTACCACTGGCAACGGGAGAAAAAGGAGGTGCTCAGTGGTGTCAACATCCTAAAGCATCAGGGCACTGGGGAGACAGCCCTGGTTGACAAGCCAGATCTGAGGCGAATATTCAGGTGTGAGTATCCAGACAACTTTTTCCATCTGCCTCTGTTCAGATGGCTTTTTTTTCTGGCTTGGAGAAGGGCTACTGATGAGACCTATGGGCATTCATAAAAAAGGGATCTCAAACAGCCTCTGCCTCATTGGGTACTTACATCTCTACCTTCCTAGAGTGATAAACTTTTCTCTGTTTGATGAGAAAAGCAATTAACACCAGGCTTGTAAGCAGCTGGTCTCACTAGCGTCAGCTTGTCCTTTCAGAAGGCAAGAACAACTACCCACAATGCATCAAGCTCCCCTCCCCCACCCCGCCCACCCCACCCCACCCCACCTCACCCCACCTCACCTCACCTCACCTCACTACACCCAATCTGGTTAATGCTAATTCAGTCAGCGGTTTCCTTCCGAGGCCCTTGGTCTAAATGCAATTACACGACAAACAAGTTAAGCGGTGAGGCTCAGCAAAGACTCTCAGTCCTGCTCTGAAGGTCTCCCAATACATTTATGTGAAATTATCTCTCCACTAATGGGAAAGATTTATTCCATCAATTGTATTCAGCTGGTACTGAGAGATGCCTTCTTTAATGGAGGAAAATTGAATTTCTTATTGCTGGAACTTTGTCCTTCCAAAGAATTACTAACAGATCTCATCCTGGTGCTGGCAACTGTCCAGCCTTGTCCTGACATATGTGCCTTCAGATTCTGCTTGGATGGCAACTAGCCCTCCGGGGATGGTTTCCTTTTGGGGGCTGCCCTGGCTGCTGCCCCTCATACACATGCGGGCCAGCCTCCTCTGACTGATCTGTCTTTGGAGGTTTCCTGATCATTGGGAAATGTTAAATCAGCACCGTTTGGCTATCATGTAGCCTTCACTTCGGCCAGCCGGAGCAGATGTAATTTTAGCCCAGGGTCCCGTGGGTTGCTCGGGTTCTGGAGAAGATTAAGTTGACTCCCTGTACCCCTGTACACCACAGAGGCCTCTTGCCAAAACAGGCATTTGGCTCAGGAATTAGGTCCTGGAGAAAAACACTTCCATCCTCCTCCTGTTTAACCATGATTTTCAGTTGTCAAGAAAACCAATTTAACACGAAGGCCTCTCTGGGACAAAGGAGATGGGGGAAGTCGGCTCTGTGGAGGCCTCTGAAATGTGTCTCATGCTGTGTTTTGGTTTTTTTTTTTGTCCAGGGAGGTTTGAAAAGATGTGCGTCCTGGGCTTCCAAGTGCTTTCTCCCTTCATCCCATTTACTGAATGGATACCACCCGTGGTATACTGGTAAACATTTAATACTTGGCTTTCAAAAGAAAAATACCTTTCATTGGTGGCATTTGCCTATTTCTGTGGTGTAAATACTTCCACCCTGGCCGATTTCATGCTATTAACGAGATGTCACTGAACCCAGACTTGGGAAGAGATGCACAGTAGGACCCTATTACCAAGTCCTTCCTCCACAAGACACAAGAGTCCTAATAAACTTAGGAGAACGAGAATAGTGGAATATAGTAAAATAATTAGGAAGTGATGAGTGTTGATTATCTTTGTTTTTAATAAAATTTATTTAATTTTAATTTCACACACTTTATTTTTTCCTAAGAGTAGTGTTCAAAAACTAGCCTGCAAAATTCCTGAACATTTAACAATCAGTTCTCGTAAGCGGGCATGAGCCCTCAGCTTCTGTATGCCACGGGAACAGACCCCACACTAAGGGTCAATGTGGCTGACAACTAGTTAATGCTCGGACCGTGAAATTCTACAACGGAAGACCACACCTTGGCAAGAAGTCAGTAACATGGGGTGCAAAGTGTTATCACAAACTTGGCTTTCCGGCTGCTTCATATGACCCTCCTCTCACCAGTCCTATATTTGACAGGTTTTGCTTTCCTTTGGTCACTATCTGGGCATAACCGAGTTTTGGGGTATTATTTTCTCCTTGTCCTCAGGGTCCCATCTAAGCTGTCATCACCTCAGTGAGGTTGATACCAAGTCTTCCTGGCACAACTAATCACCTCTTCCTCTAGGCTCCCCTAGATACTTCCAAGGATCTCTCCATGACCGTGACAGTCACAGAATTCTATCATTCACATTTACATAGCTGTCTTACATGCTTGCATGCGAGTCAGAGGAGGGCTCTGACCACATCCCCTGGGGCTAGGGCAAGCACGGACATTGCTCCCTGAGTGTCTATTAGGGGAGAAATGATCAAGTACTTGAAGCTCAGAAAGGAATGACTTGCTCAAGGTCATAGAGCAAAAAACTGGCTGAGTGGACACTCAAAGCTAGGACTTCTGACTTCCAGATCTTTACTCTTACTACTATCTTAGGTACCCGCAGCCACTAAAATTCAGTCTAATTAAAAAACCGGGGCACCTACTTAATAAGCTAGGCACTGTGTACTGTGTTAGATGAGGGGGTTTTAAATGCGGGAATTACTATCCCCGGTTGCTTGCTGGAGCTCACCAGAGCCAACCTGAAATGCTCGAGTGTAGCTGTCTCTGACAAGTGAATCAACACATGGGTTTGGCATATGTCAGGCAGCTGGGGCACAAAACAGGCAATTAGGTTGAGTGAACTCTGCCAGGAAGGAGCGCTCGTGCCAGGCCAAGGGGGTGGGGGTGCGCATCAAATGAGCTGGCATTAGTCCAACCACGCTCAGGGCCTGACTGAGGTGCCCTTGCTGACACCAGTGAGGAGGAAGATCTGCCTGACTGCTTCCTGAGTACAGCGGCCAGGTTGGGAGTCAAGAGGGGAAACTGTTAGAGAGACAGAAACACCTCGAAACAAAATCAAGCAAATAAGAAGCTAACCTCAACTGTCAGTCAAGGAGGCGGGGTAGGGGATGGGCTGGGAAGCGCCCTGGGCAGGGGGTCGGTTCCTACTTCTGACTCTGGTAACTAACTATAGGACTTTGGAGAATCATCTGACCTCTCTGGACCTCCATTCTCAGCGGCCCATGTAGCTGAAGTTTTTCCCATCCTGATGTCAAATAGAATCCAATGCATGTTTAAGAATGAGAAACTTAACAGAAACCATGGAGGAAGGGAAAGGGAAAAAGTAGTTTCAAGCAGAGAGGGAGGCAGGCCATAAGAGACTCTTAAATACAGAGAACAAACTGAGGGTTGATGGGGGGGAGGGTGTGGAGGAGAGGGGAAAATGGGTGATAGGCACTGAGGAGGGCACTTGGGATAGGCACTGGGTGTTGTATGTAAGCGAAAATCACGGGAATCTACTACCCCTGAAGTCAAGAGCACACTGTCTACCCTCTATGCTAGCTAAGTTGACAATAAATTATCTTTAAAAAATATGTATAATGGTTTTAATATAGTGCTATCCATTCTAGCTCAAGTAGCCCTATCATCCCTAGCTTTAGAATCTTCATGGAGTTCATACAATCTTGATACTTACCTCCGAACTGTTCGCTGTCTATGGAAACTTCTACCTATCCTGTTCACCTGAAACCCACCTGCATTCATCGAGTGGTACCCCACACTCCCACCCCTCTGGCCTACTTTCGTAAAACCACTGGGGCAATCTTCCTCCCAGGCAGACCCATGAGCTCCTTGAAGACAGGGGCCACATCTCCTTCACCGCTATATTCTTAGCATTGGGCATAACTGATGTTCATGTCTAAGTGGGCAAAAGAGAGCCTCCACTAAAACTGGTATTTGCCCTGGAATCTGAATGCATAGCACAGAGTAAGCTCTTGATAAATTATTCATTGAACGAATAAAGAACTGATGTGTTTCTGTCACTGAAGGGGGTGGGGGTGACGCCTGAGAACTCAGAGCTACTTGACCTTGATGGGGATATGGCCAAGGAACCGAGGGCTGGAGGGGCTGGGCCTTTTTAGTTGATCAGCCCAAACTGCATCCCAAGGCTGGGTTCCTTCCCCTGGAGGATCCACGCCACCTCAGCTTGCAGTCTTTCTACCTTGAGTCTATAGCCTCCTATCTGTACCTCTTTTTCGAAAACTTAAAAAAAAAAGGAACACAAAAAACGAATACCGGAAATTAAGTCAGATTTGTTATTCAATGCCTACTATGCATGCAGATAAAGGACGATGAAGGGAGAAAAGCTGCAGCTTTAACTTTTTAGTTATTAAATGAGAACAGCTAAGGAAACTGGTATTCAGGAGAACGGAACAATCACTTGGGATCTAGGTGGCAAAAGGTAACTTTAGCTCTTCTCTGATTTAAAGTATTTGATACTCCGTGCCACTCGTTTATGAAAATCACTCCTCTGTGTTACATACTTTAGACAGATTTATATGCCTGACCTGTAAGAACCCTTAAACTGTTGTCTGCTAGCTCTTGCTGATTGACTGGCGATCTTCCCAGCATCTTCTAGACTTTATTCAACATCTTGTAAGAACCTTACTTGGGCCCAAATGAGAAACCCACTTCATGGGGCTGTCAAACCACCCCAGCAAGGGGGTTTCTGTCCAAGCCTGACCTTATCCACACTGTAGCCTCTGAGACCCTCCTTCCAGCCTGGACACACTAGCTATTGTGCTGGCCCCTCTTTCTGCCTTTCCATCTCAGGGCTCTGCCTCAGTTTCCTTCACTAGCTTTTCTAGCCTGACATCTTCCACCTATAAACAAATTCTTGGGAACCCACTGGTCATAATGTGTTAGAAGAGACCTTCCTCCTAAACTTTTAAACTTCTCACTGGGAAGGTGAGAAAAGAAAGTCTAAGGACTCATCATTTATTATCCATGGGAACTCTGGGAAAGTCACTTCACCTCTCAAACTACTTACCATCTGGCACACATATACACCCAAGGAATCGAGAATCTCAATTTGTTTTAGCTGCCTCAAAAAATCAGAGTTCACATCACCAGAGAAGGGCTCTTAAGGCTCTTTTTGAGTATATACCTTTTTTGTAAACATTTTTGAGCAGGCTTTGTGGATGTCTTTATATTTATTAATAAATTATACACATGTGCAGCCGTCATTAGCTAATACTAATCATATGCAGTTAGTGCAAGGTTTAATGGATAAAAATGCACACAGGCACACTTCCTTTCATTGTGCTTCACGGATGCTGCATTTTTACAAACTGAAGGTTTGTGGCAACCTTGTAACAAGCAAGTTTATTGGCGCCATTTTTCCAACAGCATGTGTTTACTTCATGTCTCTGTGTCACATTTTGGTAAATCTTGCAACATGTCGAACTTTTCCATTATTATCTTATTTGTTATAGTGATCTGTGATCAGTGATATTACTACTATAATTGTTTTGGGGCACCATGAACCATGCCCATGTAAGATGGTGAGCTTAATGGATAAATGTTGGGTGTGTTCTGACTGCTCCTGTCTTTCTCCTGAGCTGCTCTCCTGTCTTTCTCCCTTTACTCAGGTTTCTCTATTCACTGAGACACGACAATATTGGAATTAGGCCAGTTAATAACCATAAAATGGCTCCTAAGTGTTCCAGCATTTTAAACCAAAAACTAGAAATGATTAAGCTTAGTAAGGAAGGCACGTTACAAAAGCTGAGGTAGGCTGAGAGCTAGGACTCATGCAATAGTTAGCCAAGTTGTGAATGCAAAGGAAAAGTTCGTGAAGGAAATTAAAAGTGCTTCTCCAGTGAACACATGATGATAAGAAAACAAAACAGCCTTATTGCTGGTATGCAGAAAGTGTGAGTAGTCTGGATAGAAGATCAAACCAGCTACAACAGTCTCTTGAGCCAAAGCCAAATCCTCCAGAGCAAGGCTCTAACTCTCTTCAATTCTCTGAAGGCTGAGAGAGGGTGAGGAAGCTGCAGAAGAAAAGGTGGAAGCTAGCAGGGATTGGTTCATGAGATTTAGGGAAAGAAGCTGTCTCTGTAACACGAAAGTGCAAGGCGAGGCAGCAAGTGCTGATGGAGAAGCTGCAGCAAGTTATCCAGAAGATCTAGCTAGGATAACTCATGAAGGTGGCTACACTCAACAGATTTTCAATGGAGATGAAACAGCCGTCTATTGAAAGAAGATGCCATCTAGGACTTCCATAGCTGGAGTGGAGAAGTCAGCACCTGGCTTCAAAGCTTCAAAGAACAGGCTGATTCTCTTGTTAGGGGCTAATGCAGCTGGTGGCTTGAAGTTGAAACCAGTGCTGACTTACCACTCTGAGAATCCTAGGGCCCTTAAGAATCTCCTCTGCCTGTGCTCTATAAATGGGACATCAAAGCCTGGAAGACAGCACTCTGTTTAAAACACGGTTATTGAATATTTTAAACCCTCCTGTTTGGACCTACTGCCCAGAAAAACAGATTCCTTTCAAAATATTTCTGTTCACTGACAATGCATCTGGTCACCTGAGAGCGTTGATGGAGATGTACGAGATGAATGTTGTTTTCATGCCCGCTAACGCAACATCCATCCTGGAGTCATTTTGCGGACTCATTTTGTGGATCAAGGAGTCATTTTGATTTTCAAGTCTTATTATTTTAAGAAATACATATCATAAGGCTATAGCTGCCATAGATAGAAATTCCTCTAGTGGGTCTGGACAAAGTAAATTGAAAGCCTTCTGGAAAGGATTCACCATTCTAGATGCCTTGAAGAACATTTGTGATTTATGAGGTCAAAATATCAACATGAATAGGAATTTGGAAGAAGTGGACTCTAACCCTCACGGGTGACTTTGAGGGGTTCAAGACCTCAGTGGAGGAAGTAACTGAAGATGTGGTAGAAAGACCAAGAGAACTAGAATTATAGGAGGAGCCTGAAGACATAGCTGAATTAGTGCAATCTCATAATAAAACTTGACCAGGGGCGCCTGGGTGGCGCAGTCGGTTAAGCGTCCGACTTCAGCCAGGTCACGATCTCGCGGTCCGTGAGTTCGAGCCCCGCGTCAGGCTCTGGGCTGATGGCTCAGAGCCTGGAGCCTGTTTCTGATTCTATGTCTCCCTCTCTCTCTGCCCCTCCCCCGTTCATGCTCTGTCTCTCTCTGTCCCAAAAATAAATAAACGTTGAAAAAAAAAATTAAAAAAAAAACTTGACCAGATGAGGAGTGGCTTCTCATGGATGAGCGAAGAAAGTGTTTTCTTGAGATGGGATCTACTCCTGGTGAAGATGCTGTGAAGATTGCTGAACTGACACAAAGGATTTACGATATAACAGAAACTTATTTGGAAAGCGGTGGCAGGTGTGAGAGGATGGACTCCAGTTTTGAAAGAAGTTCTGTTGTGGGTAAAATGCTGTCAAACAGCATCGCATGTTACAGACAAATTGTTCTTGCAAGCAAGAGTCAATCAATGTGGCAAACTTCATTTTTGTCATCATTAGCATTATTATTTTTGAGAGAGAGTGTAAGCGGGAGAGGGATAGAGGGAGAGAGAATTCTTAAGTAGGCTCCACTCCCAGTGTGGAACCTGATGCAGGACTTGATCCCATGACCCTGGGATCATGACCTGAGCCCAATCAAGAGTCGGATGCTCAACCGACTGAGCCACCCAGGCGCCCCCACTGTTGGCTTGTTTTAAGAAGCTGCCTCGGCCACCCAACTTTCAGCAACCACCACCCTGAGCAGTCAGCAGCCATCAGCATCAAGGCAAGACCCTTGACCAGCAAAAAAAAAAAAAAAGAAAAAAAAATTATGATTCACTGAAAGCTCTGATGATGGTTAGAATTCTTTAGCAAAGAAGTTATTTTTGAATTAAGGTATGTACATTGTTTTTAAGAGATAATTATATTTCACACTTAATAGTCTATAATAGAATTTAAATCTAACTTTTATATGCACTGGGAAACGAAAAATTCACTTGCTTTCCTTTACTCGCACTATTTGCTTTACTACAGTGATCTGGAATGGAACCTGTAATGTCTCTGAGGCATGCCTGTATTTCAAATAGTCTTCTTGATAATGCTGAGTCTTTGGATTAACATTTTTTAGATTCTTGAAAACTTTGAATCTTGGTTACCTGTCTGTTCGATCTGATGAAAATGAACCTTATTGGTTTTCACTTGATAGCGGAGTTGAGAAGACTATACTAGAAGTACCAGCTCTGCCATTTTTGTTTTGTTTTGTTTGTTTGCTTGTACTCACACTGTATTGTCCTTGATCTGCAGCTACTCTACAAGGATCTTTCTATGGCACCGGACCATTTGATGCGTAGGTTTATTTGAAACTAGATTTTACACACACACACACACACACACACACACACACACACACACACACACTGCAGTCATGTTGTAATACACCAGAATCAACCAGCACAGGTTCACTGTCTCTCTAAGAACACCTTGTTACCAACTAACATTGGGACCAAGGGAGCAAATGAGTGAAAACCTAGTGTCCTATATGACTAAAACATTGACTAAAACATGACTTTTTAAGGTAAAAAGTCAATACAGGTAGACACTCTAATTTTCTCCCTGTACCTCATGGACCACATTGGGCACCCATCTCGGGACCACGGTACTGTGCTAGAGTTACAGTTGGTGTGTGTTTGTGATTTCTTTTAATGAAATAATCTTCAATGTGCTATCAATTATTATATTCAAAAGTTACCTTCTAGTTGTGCTTCATTCTTTTTCACTTATTTCAAAGCTCTTCCTAGGTTTCTTTCACTGACCTTAGGCCAAAAATGATAGAACTTGATCTAATCACTTAACTTTTGATGTTCCTGACTTATTGGGAGGGCAGGGAATTGGACTCAATCTTCTCTTCAGGCACCGTGTAGATCTGAGCTCCCCAACTGTCCAAACTTTATCACTGTTCTTTTACCATAGGACCAGAAACTCTGTGCTATACAAGTCATTTTCCGCAGTATCCCACTGTCTCCAGACAAAGCCCATAGTCTTCAGCTTGGCATTTAAGATCCTTCAGGATCTGGCCCCTGCTGGCCTCTGCAGGCTATGCCCCGTTTTGCCATTCTCATATCCTGTGTTGCTGCCATGTGAAATTTACGTCTCATATCGTCGTCCTGGCATGCATTTCCATGCCTCTCTGCCTTTGTCTATGCTACTTCATCTGCCTCAAATGTCTTTCTCATTCTTACTAACCTCTCCTCGAAGGTCTGCTTTTCAGTGAAGCTCTTCCTTATTTCCCCAGTACAAAGAAGGCACTCCCTGCTTTAGTGAACAAAACACAATATATTCATCCCACTAAAGTGTATTCGCTAGTTCAAACATCTCATCTTCTTTTCTAGATTGCCAGTTCTTTGAGGGTAACAACCATGTTCTTCCCACCTTTTAAGTCCAGTGCCCAGCACAGGACTAGGTGTATAGGATTCATTCAGTAAATGTTGAGGAAAGAAATAAATGAATATCACACGAATGGATGAAAGAAAATGATGAAGGCAAAAAAAAAAAATGAGTATAGTTATTTCAATTAGCCCAAAGGAAAGGATAGATACGGGTTGAGGGAAGAGAAACTCAGACAGAGGTCTGGTAAATAAAAATAGGGTTCAGTTATTGGATCTTTAATTGAGCACCTACTATGTACTAGATGGACACAGTGCTGGGTAGTATTTATTTATCCATTTTCTTATTTACTTATGGAAACTGCAGGAGGGCAGTGCCTGTAGTTTCTGTTTTATTTCCTATCGTATTCTAAGCAGTTGAATAACTAACAATAAATGAGACACAATCTCTGTGTCTGAGGAACTCAGATTCTGGAATGAATATCATTTAAAAAAAATCGTCATATCTGGAAGTATAACAAGTATGGGATAAAAAGGGATGCTGCCTCCCAGGTCATGCCAGCATGACCTACAAACTTTCCCACAGCTAGAATCGAGCACCAGGCTCTGCCCATGTACCCTGATTTTTGTTCTTCCATTTGGAATTGGGTTCAGTTCAGACTCTACCAGAGGCTTCCAGATCACCTGCTGGGTATATGGAATAAACATCACAGGGAAGTACTCCAGTTCATTCAGAAAAAGCTTCTTCTCTCAGACTATTTTGTATATGTCTAGGGAGATAGCAGGAGAAATCCACAATCTTCTTCAGATTAACAGAAATTTAATTTTTCAGCTAAGAAAGTTCCTTGCGGGGACTGAATCCAAGCCCCTCATTTATAGGTGAGGTATGTGATGTCTGGAGCTGGGCAGGGATCCTCTCTATCAGATATCAAGGCTGGGACATTGACAGGTCTGCTATAGTGCCCTGACACCACCTGGGGGCATCTAGTGACAAGACGGTCTGGCAACTGTTAGTGTCTCCTAAGCCCCCAGGCTGTGTCTCCTGCAGAGCCCAGAAGCCACCATTCTGTGACCTCCTGGCTTCATGTGGCTGTTGAGTCCTTCAGATTCTCAGGGAGCATGAGCTTTCAGGCTGCAGCTCAGATCACCAAAGCCTGTAGGCAACCTGACTGCTGAATGCTGATGCTTCGGGCTGAGTCATCTCCCACAGGAGCCCTCTGGAATATTCTGCTGGCTGACAGAGGTGCACACGAGAACAGAGCCCTTGACTATTCATAACACTCTATGTCACAGAAACGAATCCACTGGCTGTGGCAAAGGAGAAACAGTCCTGACAGAGGCTGGCCAGTGGAGATCATTTTGGAGGAGCAAGTCTCCTGCCTGGAATGTTGCTTAGAAAGAGTGGGGACAGGAACATGGAAGGTATGTGACATGTCCCAAAAGGCTGTTCTCTGTGCTTCGAATCAAGAGGTCTGCTTCTAAGAATTCTCAGGAGATGGTTTGTGCTGTTAGAAAAACTTGAGGCAACTCTGCTAAAGTGTGACTCCACATATAGTCTCTCGGTGTACAAGTCCATTCAGGGACTGTGTGTCCTGTCTTCCTGGCAGAGCACAGGACGGGTTCTGCTTTCTCCTGGAAAAGGGAGACTTCTGTTGTTTCACTCCGGAAGGGGAGATAGGGATGAACCACACTTAGACTCACTTCCTAGGTTGGGGACAATGCTGGGCAGAGATGCAGAAAGGGGCATGCAGAAAATCCACTCAGCAGACTGAGTCTGAGGCATACAGCAATTGACAGGTGGTGTTTAAAGTCAACAGTCATTCAAGGGACAGGGGAGGAGGATATGACAGGGGCATAGCCATGATGAGGTGGCTCCCAGGGGTGGCTGGATGTGGATGTCCTGTGTGTTACCAGGCAATAATGCCCAAGTTCCTGAGCAAAGCAGGGATGGAGCTCCAGGACCAGATGTGGCAAGGGTAGGAGCCTGGCAAGAGAAGGAAAGACTTGAGTCCTTGGGTGGCAGGGGTCCTGGGTTGCTTGTCTCAGGAACTGAGGCACAGAAAGTGAGGTTAGGATTCTGGGCCAGGGCAGAAACCCGCATTGCAGAGCTTGTAAGCCAATGGTCAGATAGCAGAGCATTTGAAGGACCTGAGACTGAGCAGCTGGGGCTGCTCTACGCCTTCTCTTTGGATTGGGGTTGGTGCTAGAGGTCTACAGGTTGGATGTGCGGGGTCCTGCCAGGGTGGGAGGGGAAGAGGGAGGCAGAGGTGGGGGAGGGGAAGGCAGAGGCGGGGGAGGGGAAGGCAGAGGCGGGGGAGGGGAAGGCAGAGGCAGGGGAGGCAGGTGGGCACAGCTCTCTCTTCTGCCAGAGCACTGTCCTGAGGTAGCAGCTTCTGTCCACATCACAGCCCATCACAGCCCAGCACTGCGGGGCTCACTTGTAGCCAACTTTTGATGCCTCCAGGATCAGACTGGAGGGCTGGTCAGACTCACTGCAGAGGTATTTGATAAGTCCTGACCCTAAGAACTCCATTGAGGCCAGTCTTAGTAACGTGATGCATGGCTTTCCAATGTTTTTACTTCTCGTTGCTCGAAGTTTATCAGGGTGTCATAAGTCCCTGATTTATAAACACTAGAATTACCGCTTGAGAGAGCCCTCACTTAGGACTCAGGAGAGTCCTGTTCCTACCCTGCTGAGCCAAGAGCTTTCTCTGACCTCAAAGTTTCCTCTTCTACCTGATGATCTCAAGGTCCATTCACCTCTACCTGCCATGGTGCTACGGCATTTGCATCAATTCTATAACTACACTAATAGGCTTCTGGCTCAGATCCTCATTTTTCTCCCAGTTTTCACAGTGACACTAAAACCCATACAGATACTAATGTCCTTGCTAACGCTGATGCTAACTCTTGCTATTAGTGGACAAGGGCCACTAACACTTATTGAATGCGTACTGCCCTGACACATAAGTGTTTTACATCTCATTTAATCCTCAGACATCCCCATGAGGTATGGGTTATTATCCTCATATGACAGATGGAAAAAGTGAGGCATAGAGTGAGGCTTGTTCAAGGTCATAACAGCTAGCAAAGGGTGGGGCCGGGATGCAAGCCCAGGCTACCTGCCCCTGAGGCTGATGCTCTGAAGCACACAGACTTCTTGCACATCCTCTTTACATCACGCTGTACAGTATTAGATAGAAAGTCAGGGCAAGCCGGGGTTGTAGAGTTGTAGCAGAATCATGCTGTACAGATTTCTGAACTGAAGATGCCGAGATGGCAATATAAAGGACCAGGCAGGGAACGGAGGCTCGGCACATAGGCTCCAGAGGCATTCGGCTTGGCTTCCTGCTGGCCCTGCCACTTACGAGCCCTGTGTCTTTGGCGAGGTCACTCAATTCTCTGTGCCTCCGTTTCCCATCTGTAAAAGAAGGCTGATGAAGTCCCTATGTCATCTGGTTTGGGGGGAGATATAAAGGTGTTACTACTTAGGAAATGTACACACCATTTCCAACAATGCTGACACACAGAACATTCTTGGTAAACGTTAGGTGTCATTACTGAATGTGTGCTACATGCCGGCCATCAGGCTTTCAGGTGTTTTAACTCATTTAATCTTCCAAACAACCTGCAGGGTGGGAATTGGTAGCCCCACATTACAGATGAGGAAATGGAGCCTTGCTCGCCCAAGGTCGTTTGCTCTCATTTGCCCGAAGACTTGAATGCAGTCCCTCCCCACAAAGACCCCGAGTGGTTCTCGCTTAAGCACAGCATCCTCTGCTAATGCCTCCTGTGATGGACAGCTAGGAGCCGGCTCAAGCTACCAAGCAAACAGAGATTGTAATTCGGTTTTGAAATCAATAAAGGGATGATCAAGTGGCAGAGGAGGAGTTGTTAGCTGCTCATCAGGATGATGTGAGAAGTTGCTGCCTGCATCCTGAATTAAATTCACCTAGTTGCTTTATCATCATAAACATTCATTTCAATGTGGGGAGGGATTTTTTAAAAACCAACATGAATAATATATAATGGCTGGCATTTTGGAGGAAGCAGGATCCTTCCCTTCTTCCATCTTCCGTCAGGGTAATTCATCATTGTCTTTCTCCCTGCCCCCCTCTCCTTAAACTGATGGGGTAGCCTGTCAGCTCAGCTTGTTCTGAAATGCAGGAGTATAATTCAATAATAAATTCACTCAGAAGCCAGCTGTCAGGAAGCTGGTGTTTATTTGAGCTCCATTAGATGGTCTCTACTGCTCAGCCTCTCTGAGGGCTGGCTGAGGGCTGTCGAAGGCCTGGGGCTGGGGGATGCGGGTGGGGTGGCACGTAAGTGCTTTTCTGTAACTGCTCTGCCACTGATCCTTGCATGTCGCTTTATGTCTGCAGTGCACTGAGAAAAGATGATGGTGCAGACATGATCTTTTTTCCCTCCTGTTATTTTTTTTCCCCCTTGGAAACCCTGGCTTTCAAAATTCCTGGGAACTTTGTGTCTTTTTTCTCTTTTTAAATGTTTATTTATTTTGAAGGAGAGAGAGAGAGAGTGAGTGAGCAAGCATGAGCTGGGGAGGGACAGACAGAGAGGGAGAGAGAATCCCACGCAGGTTTTGCACCGTCAGCACAGAGCCCAATGTGGGGTTCGAACTCATGAACTGTGAGATCATGACCTGAGCGGAAACCAGAGTTGGATGCTTAACCAACTGAGCCACCCAGGTGCCCTGAAACTTTGTGTCTTTATAAAGGATCTGAAGGAAATTCTGAAGACTTACATGGCACCAAGGCTATCTCACTTCTCTTTATAGCCAGTTTTAGGTCCTGAGATGAAAAACTCTGTTCTGGCTAGTGAACAGGTGAGGGGCTGACCTTTCTCAGTTCTGTATCTGTCTCGCTGCACAGTTCCCTATGTTCTTCCTTCTCCCACACGCCCCTTCTGTACACCAGGATCATATACCCCAGACTTCCTAAGACCATCTTGATTTCAAAGGTTAGAGAACGTCTCTTGACTTTGGATTTAGAAAACAGTATCACCATCATTATGCTCCAGCCACATTAAAATTCTCTCAATTCTCTGATTATCCCAGAAAGTCATGCTGGTTCCTCAGTCTAGAATGCATTTTTAAGTCCTGTTCAACTGAAGCCAACACTAAGCAATGCAGTTTATTCAGGAGCGTGCACGTGCAAACATACGGACAACCACGTTTCGTGCAACACATATCCTCGTCACGGTGCTGCACTAATATTTTCCATTCCACTGTACCCCATTTCCGTCTAAATTTACTTTTTAAAAAAAATAGTTTCGACTCACTACATTGATTTCATGATGCACTAATGGGTTGTTGCGAGCTGAAGCGGGATAAATAATGTTTTAATGGCCAACCACCCTCACTAAAATCTTTGTTTCAGGCTAAAGGTCACGTCGTGCCGGAAGCTTCATTCATTAGTTCACCTGCTGGTTTGTTCATTCATTTCCAGACGCAGCCCTGAGGTGTGCAGCGGGAGTGATGGCCATGCTTTTGAACTCGTGGGACGCTCTGTCTCTACTTCTCTTCAGGCACTCAGCACTGGCTGATTGGCTGATTCATTCTGCGATCTGTGTGGTTTAGTTTGGGCCAACCTCTGTGCTTGGCACCAGGGGTTCAACAACTAACACAGTATGGGACACGTGACGTGCCCTCGAGGTAAGAGGGCATAGATGCGAATCTTTTTCTTGCAGGCCTTGCACAGAGCAGTATTTACCAAGCAGAGCTTGTGTTGTGTGGCACCTCTGTTCCCCTCTGGGCCTGCCCCGTGTCCCCTCTCCATAGGGTCTGACCCTCTCCGTAGCACATGATCCTGTGCCTCCTTTGTGATAAATGACCTTATCACCCATCCCTCCTTTTTCTGAGTCCCCTGACTCCTCAAGTCTTTTCTCTTTGGGCTCAGTGTGTCCCATCAGCTGATTTTCATGGCAACTGCCCCTACCCAGCTTCCTTACCTGAGTGAGCTGATAACCTATTAGACTTAGAGGGGCCCAGGAAGGCTTGACAACATCACGTTTCTCTCATCAATACAGCGTCCTCAAACACACTGTGAACTGATATTCAAGTAACTCAGGGTTGATTCTTTTTTGTCAGAACCTCTTCCTATAATCTGCTAACCTGTCCGGCATTGGCAATCCACAACTATTTGCTGAAGGGATCTGTCTGCCCTATGTCCAGCCTGTCCCTCCCAAGAGGAGATGCATCTAAAGTTGTGTCATACAGACAGAGCTGCCTTGAGTGTTCTCTGAGGAAGAAACGTCTCATGCTTCCCTCCTTTTTCCAACCATCTGGCTCCAAGCTCCACACTCTGGGTCCTGTTACCTGCCCTCCCTGTATGGACGGTCAGTTGGGGATCCATCATCCACCTACAGACCTGAGTGGCCCCTTCCTTCCCACGCAGAGGAAACCCTACACTGTATTTTCCCCGTGACTCCAGGTGAGGGCCTCCACTGAGCAGATAGGGTGTGGGCCTCCAGGCTGGGAAAGAAAGTCGGTCTTCAAGCCATCTAATCTGGCGATGGCGGTTCTCCTGTCTGCTCTGTCCCCTCCTACTTTAGACCCGCATTCGATCAGCTGAAGCCATTCACATCTCTATCGCTTACGTGGAGTTGAGGACGACAGAGGCAGAACGTCAGGTAGAGCTACTGTATTCATTAAACCCGTGTAAAACACCTGCCCTGGGGACACGGAAGAGCCACAGGAGGCCTTCCTTACTCCAAGTCCTCCTGGCGGTCCTTCTGCTGCAGTTCTGAGTCAAGCTCTGTGCTCTCCTCCAAGGAGTCCAGCCCAGCTGAGCGCCTACTCTGCTTGGCTGGGGCCCTCGCTTGCCGAAGCGCTGCTGTTCATCCTCCCCTGAGCCTGCCCCCCCCCGCCCCAGGGGCTCTGACGCCAGCAGGGGTGCCGCACAGAAACGTAAGGGACCCCGCACGTGTCAGCCGTGGCTCTGGAGAACCTCCTGCTCTTAACTCGGCCCCGGGTCAGGAGCCTCCGGGCTGGGAGGCTGCAGCCTGAAGGAGCAGCATCTCTGGGATTGCCTGTCATTGCTGGGCTCAGCGATGCCGCCGGGTCTCTGGGTGACAGCCTGCATCGTGAAGCCTGTTCCACGGACTCGCACTCGGACTGTACAAGCTGTGCCACAGCATACGGGGTGCAGGAGAGTGTGGGGTTTTCTGTCAGGCCCAGGCCTCGTTACTGTTGCACACAGCCACCAGGTCGGGGCCGCCTGCCCATCAGAAACCCCCCTCTCTGGAGAAGTGCCACTAGATTCCTCCCTGACAAGGACCCCAGCTGACAGCAGGCTGGCACAAGGCTGCCTTTTCCCTTCCTCAAACAAGGATTCAACACCTCGCTCCTCTCTCGGTGCCTGCTGGACGTCCCTAGAGGGCAGGTCACTATCAAGCTGTACTTCCAGTTAAAAAAGTGGAGTGGGAAGCTCTTTTTCACACCATCACCACCACCACCGTCATCATCTTTGAATTAGCCGGCGTTTTTTGTGTGGTATCAGGTTACAACTGTATGTACTTTGTGTGTGTGTGTGTGTGTGTGTGTGTGTGTGTGTGTTTCATTCATTTAATTTTCCTGGCAACTCTGTAGACATTATTACCCAGCTCTTACGGATGAGGGAACTGAAGCTCAGAGAGGTTAAGGAATTTGCCCAAGGCCACACAGCTAGAAAGTGGATGTAACAGACTTTAAATCCAGTTTTCTGATTCCAAAGCTTGTGTTTCTTTCACTAGGCCATGCCACCGCCATAAACCTACCATTTACTGACCTCCTAGGTACCAAGTTCTACGCCGGATGCTTTATTTCAGTTAACCCTTTCAATGGCATTCACGAAATAGTCACTGTTATTGCCAACTTATAATTGGAGGCCCATGCACAGAGGTTACATCGTTTCCTCTAAGGCCACACAGAGCTGGTGGGAGGGAAAGCCACGATTCAAACTCTGGGCACTTTCTAGCACTTTCTATCAAGCTGCCTTCCTTCACACGAGGGGAAGGAAAGTAAGCAACAACCCAAACTTGGTATCAGGTGTTTCACTTATTCCAACTATGCACATGAGCACTAAATTGCTGGCCCAGATCAGAAAACGGAATACCCTGTGGGCAGTCCAACGAGAAAAGCATCTGATGCCTCATGTTTCCAGCTTGGGCTTGTTTTACATAAAAATCTGTCTGGAGATACTCCGTAGTGATAGATAGCTGCTCCTTGTGAATCTAGACCAGCGAGGAGCACAGACATAACGACGTGGCAAATATTAGCTAAAAGGGATTTTCACAGTAACATTTAGAAGCTTCCATTTACCCATTCATTTGTAGAGTGAATCCCATATTCCAGGCCCTGCCCTAAGTATGACAGGTTTGGAGAGATGAATGGTCTCTGCCTTCAAAGCATCTGTAGTTTAACTGAAGGTGACAGATCCATAAACAATGATCTGGGAGCCGACTTCTCCTGCCTCTGCTGCTCATCTGTAATATGATTTTTAGCAGATGATTTAACCTCTCTGGACTCTGAATCCTCAGTCCCAAATTAAGGAAAATAGATAATGTATCCTCCCATCCTTCCTCCGTCCACCCCTCCCTCTCTCCTTCCTTTCTTCCATTCCTTCATTGTTCAAGGCGGTAAGTATTTGTTTTGAGCATCTACTGAGCGCTAAAAATGAGTAAGATGTGTTCCTTTCCTGGAGGACTCACTTTAGAGGGCTGGGAGACGTTCACATATTCGTTTTATTAAGTCACGTGCCCAGAGCCACGGATCCAGCGGTGGCAGAGCCAGGGTGTGAAACACCAACTGGCCTGACTCCGAGGCCTATACTCTTCCCTCATGCTCGGAGGTCCATTTCTCCCGGTACAGGTTTCTCAAGCTCCCTGCTTGACAGGCACCTTCAGGCAGGTCAGACCCGCCAGAGCAACATCCTGAAATCCCCGTGTGGGTCCCACCGTGATCTGTGGCACGTCAGCAGCAGGCTTGGTGCATCACCAGAAGACATGCAGGGGACACGGTCCCTGCTGGCACCGACCAGGATGGCATGGTCAGGGCACTCCTTAGGCACAGCAGCCACGGGCAGCCAAGCGGCCACAGTCCTAATCAGATCCCATAATGGGTCTGCTAAAGAAAGGCTGAGCAAGGACTATTCCCCTTGGTAGGAATAATCTTCAAATCTCCAGTTGATTAAAAGAACGCTTGCCACGGGAAGGCCCACAAGCACACAGACAAAATCACGCAACTGAATAAAAGAGCGGGAAGCTTCCTACCCAGGGACAAAAGCAGCGTTTCTGACCAAGATCAATGAGTAGGTTTCTCCTCTCTCTAGCTCAGTTCCTGGCTCTGTCACTTGACCAGCCTGTGAATTTGGGAAGGTTATCTGACCTCTGAGGTTCTCAATATTCTGTGGGTAAGATGACAGATTTGTTGGAACAGCAAGCATTTTCATCTCTAACAAGGTTTCACTTTGAATGCTTTTACCCACTCCTGTGATGCCTCTTCCGCTGGCTCGGAGTGTTTCCCCCACCTCACCTTCCCCATCCTGTCCTTGTGGGGAGGGGGCTGGGGCAGTGGGAGGCCATGCCCTGGACCCCCCCCCCCCCCATGACCCCCTGGGCCTGTGGCGTGAAGCCCAGAGCCAGGCCTCCTTCCCGTCCCGGTAGAGAGGCCTTCTTCTTGCCTTCCCAGTTACACTCTGGGGATGATACCGCCACCTCCCAGGGTGGCTTCCCCTCATTCCTTCTTAGTCCCTGCTCTTCTCCCCTCACACATTCTCCTGGAGCAGACTGCTGTGCGCTCCTGGTCTCGACTCCTGCTTGTCGCTGGCTCCCAGATCGATAACTCTAACGTCCGTGTGAGCTCCAGAACTGCTTATGAACTATGAACGTGTCTTGGGGGTCCTACTGAGGTGTGTCCCTTCCTTGCCCTTAGCATGCTCAGGATGGAGGTCATCACCTTGCTCCCAACCTTCCTGCTGCTCTCAGGTCCCCAGCCTGATGGAGAAGGCACCACCATCTATCTCCCGAGGCCTCTGAGTAAGAGACTTCTTTTTCCTGCATTCCTCAGGCCCAACTGATGACTAAGGCCTGCTGATTTCCCCTTTCATTATTAATTTTTCAAAGTTTATTTATTTATTTTGAGAAAGAGAGATAGAGAGCAGAGGAAGGGCAGAGAGAGAGGGAGAGAGAGAGAAAATCTCAAGGAGGCACACTGTCAGCACAGAGCCCAATTCGGCTCAAACTCACAAACTATGAGGTCTTGACCTGAGCTGAAATCAAGAGTCGGACGCCCAACCAACTGAGCTACCCAGGCACCCCAACTGCTGATCTGCCCCTTGAAACAGAACTTGAGGATGGCCTTCAACCTTCCTACCCTTCATTACAGCCCATTGTCCCTGCAGGGCTGGAACTCTCTGGCATGGAAGTCACGGACATAGAAGGGACACACTCTGTAACTGCTGAATTGAACTGTGCCGACTCCTAGAGAAAGAGATGTCTCTGTATTGGAAGACGGTCAAAAGAAATTATTATAAGTAGCTCCTTCTTGGATACTATGTCTCATTCACAGACTCTGGTCTGGGGAGCAGAGAACAGAGAGCTATCTTATGCTGGCTCCTGTGCCTTTTCAGGCCCCTGGTCTCTGCACAGCTGTTCCCTCTCCCTGGAACACCCTTCCTTCCCTGGCCAAGAGAACCATTTCTCATCTTTAAGACTCAGTTCTTAAGTCGTGGTTTCCCCCCACCCAGGAGTATCTCCTCTGTGTTCCCAGAGTACC
The DNA here is from genome assembly GCF_016509475.1 of Prionailurus bengalensis. Lineage (NCBI taxonomy): Eukaryota > Metazoa > Chordata > Mammalia > Carnivora > Felidae > Prionailurus > Prionailurus bengalensis. The sequence continues at coordinate 53,692,372 of NC_057346.1, read as the reverse complement.
CTGGGGGCACATTTCTTTCTGGCCTATCACACCGGGGCTCTTTTCATCCCCTTAGTGGACTGTAAGCGACCAATGAACAGGGACTGTGCTCTATTCACCTCTGTGATTCCAGCACGGGATCTGGCACAGAGTGGACTGCAGCAAAAAACTGTCCAGTAGGGGACACAACTGAACACCTGTGAAGGAATGCATGGGCAGATGGCCTGAGATGCCAGTGGGGGCGCCCCCACCCCCACAGCCTTCTGGACGGCAGCTCTGAGGCTGAACAGCGTTAAAGGGTTTCCGCTCGTCTGGAGCCTGCAGAATCAGTAATAGCTGACTGCAAAGAGAGTATTGATCCAAGATTCCCTTTGGACCTTTGATTTCTCACTCTCTCCATCTATCACCCAGCGGGAACAACAAAACTTTGCTCATTAAAATTCCAAATGCCTGGGATAGCAGTTTTCTAAATGTGGGTACCTGAGGCTGCTTCTCTGCTTCCCCTGACATTCCATCAAGAACCCTTCTGGCCTCCTCCCACCTCCCACCCACCCCAAACATGGCCCTCGAGGCGATTCAGTTCTCCCGCAGACAGTCATGGCTGGATCTGAGGCCCAGCGGACTCACCCTCCGTCAAAGGGGTTCTCTCCCGGAATGATGTGTGTGCTGTCCCTGCCCACGAGGAACCTGATGCGGTCGTAGAAGGAGTGCAGGTTCTGCTGGGACACGGGGGCCTGTGTCTCCTGGATGATGTCCAGAGGGTCGGGGGAGCCCAGGCACAGCGGGTTCACGTGACAGAGGGGCTGGAGGCAGCAGTCGGGGTCCATGCAGTCCATCAAGCCATCTGCAGGGGAGACAGAGCATGAAGTTGATGGTGCTACGTCCCACCAGCCACGTTTGTCCACAGTGCCTTCACGTGCTTCTCTATTTGCCACTTGCTGGAAAACTTTAAGTGCCTGACATAAGCCAAGGCCTTTGCTGGGGACCAAGGGCATCCAGGCACTTCAGATCTGCTCCCACTAGCCTAACAGGAGAGACGGACAAGCAAGAGTACAGTGTGACATGCGTTTCTTTGTTGTTGTTTCCTTAAATTTGAAGGAATTACATGAGGGCCCAGAGGTGAGAGAACATACTGAACGTCTGAGCTGCTACACTCAGCTCAGAAGGTGAGGGGCGAGCACAGGAAGGGGCCGTTGATGCTGGCCTGAAGCAGAGGTGCCGGGGACTTGGGGCAGCTCAGGCAGTTTGCATTTCACCCCCGGGGGACGGTGGGAGCTACTGGAAGGTTTAAAGCAGGGTGACATCATCTGATCTGCATCACTGAAAGAACCGTCCCTGTAACAGAGAGAAGGGACTGCAGTTGGCCTAGAGCGGAAGCTGGGGGTTCCATAGTGGCGAGGGCATCTCTGAGGTTGCACAGAGCAAAGGTAGTGGGTGCTGAGACCAGAGCAGTGAACAGTGGAGGTGGAGATAAGCGGATGGTTTTGAGAGGTATTTAAGAGTTTGCTTAAACTAACTAGCTTTGGGGGTGAGAAAGAGGCGCTGTGATTCCCTGCATCTCTGCCGGCTGCCATGTAAATACAGGGAGACCCAGCTCTGCTTTCTGCGGGAGGGAGTCCCTGCATTTGCCTGTTGGCTTCAGGTCTCTGACCGAGGGGCTACTAGCAGGGAATGTCTTTGCCACATGGACGAATTTCTTCAGGACTGGAAATTGTATTACGGCTTCCAGCTTCCCAAAGTACAAAGAAAGAAATCCAATCAAATCACAGATTTTTGGTCACATTAGTGCTTTTACAGGCACCCAATAGCATAGCTTACAAAGAGTAACAAACCCAGGGATTAGAGGACACTGCACCAAGTGGGGGACAGGGAAAGCCCAGGGTGACAGTCTGGGTGCTTTGTGGGCAGAAAACAGTCTAAGGACTTGCATTCCTCTGGGTTCAAATTCTGCCTCTCTTGCTTTATTAGCTGTGTGACTTTGGGCAAGCTTCCCCACCACCATGGGGACACAGATCCTGCTCTGGTTATCTCTGTTGTGTCCCCAGCACTTAGTACAAGTATTCAAACATGGCTGTTAAATAAATAAACCAAAGAGAATGGAATGGATTAACAAATGAAGCAGGGGATGAAACCAAATGACAGTGTCCATAAAAGCCAGGAAACCACCCGCTTCATTCAATCCACTTAAACAGTGCGGTATGGTGGATGGATCATGAGGCCAAGGCTGAAGTTCAAGTCCCAGAACTGTGGCTAAGAACGCCCCTGGATGAATTCCTGCACTTACTCTCCGAGCCCCAGTCTCCTCATCACTGACATACCTCCCTCGCTTCTGTCTCCCTGGGTTTACGACAGAGGTGCTGCCCAGCAGAGCACTGCATTTGCACTGGCCAGATTTGGTGCCCCACGCGGCACCCCTAGGCCCCCTTCCCAGCCTCAGAGGTATTGCGGCCTCGGGCAAGCTCCCTGACCTGCCTGAAATCCAGTTTTTCCCCTTAGTCAATTAGGGACAAAAATCCCTTGTCTTTCTCACCCACTTTTGCATGGTATCCAAGACTTTATAACTTCCTTGAGGGCACCACACTGCAAAGTGCCTGGATTTCAGGGCCCAGACTGTCTGGGGCCAAATCTTGGCTCTGAAACTTACCACTGTGTGGCCTTGGGCAAGTTACTTAAACTCTCTGGCCTCTGTTTCGCACATGTCTCATAAGGGGATTGTAAAAGTGCCACATAAGTGTTTGTTACATAAATAGAAAACATAGTATATGTCCCCAAATCTAGCAGAGTACCCCATAAACAGTAAGTGCTTACTAAGGGCTTGTTCCCCTTGCTGTCCCTGAGTCTACGGCACGGCTCATCAAAGAGAAGGGCCATTTGTTCTTTGCTCACCTGCCAGATTCATCCTGAGATGTGGAGGAAAGGGCTCCCCTCACCCCAGCGCTGTCCTGGGTCCTAACTTGTGGCTCCTGTCCCAGCTCCCAGATACACCCGCTAACTGCCTCGCAAAGCACCTGTCTTCTCTTGCATCTCCTCCATCACACATTCCCACGCTGGCCCTGTCAGACGTCGCTTAAACACATAATTACAGCCCAAGCTGAGGGTTATTTGCATTCTGCTATTGATGTTAGCATGACAGATTCAGCCGCTGCATCCATAACTCTGCAGAAATGCTCCATTATTCAATCCCAGCGAGCAGGGACGCTGACCATTAAATCAGCCAGCACAATTGAAGGGCTGTGAAAAGTCATGGCTAATTTGAAATTTTATTAGCTATTGCCTGCTCTTGTTTACCAGCGAGAGCAGACCCTGGAAGCCAGTCTTTTACCTCTTTATAAACACTCTGCTCTGTGGCGCCCTGGAAGAACTGCTTTCTTTTCTCTAGTCCTGGGGGAAGGTTAGCCAGGAATTACTATTCTTATTATTTATATTATATTCAACGATGATGATCATGGACGTTGTGCTAAATGCTTGGCAATGAATGCTTTCAAAGGACGTGTCCTCGAATCTCTCCAGCTCTGTGAAGCAGCCACTGTTGTCACCATCACGCTCGTTTTACAGAGAAGGAATCGGAGGCTCAAAGTAGTAGAGTAACTTGGTCAAGGTCATGTGGTCAGAGAAGCTGTCTTGGAATCCGAGCCCAGTTCTTTCTAAGTATGAAAGGTTGAGACTTTTGGGAACTATTTTTTCTTAAGTGGAAAACATGAATTTACGCGTCTTGCTGAAATGGCACTCTTCCGTGCCCTTCCGGCTCAGGGCGACCTCCGTCACAGCACTCGCCCCCCAACCCTTGCTCTGAAATTTTGATTTTCTCTGTCTCCTTCCCCAGACATCGAGCTCCTGGAGATGAGGGCTGCCAGACTCCTGCCAGTAGCCCTGTGCCTCCTGCACTAGCTTCCCACTTCATCCTTGCTTCTGGCATCCCCATACTCCTTTTTCCTTTCCCTTTTAAAAACAAATTGTTGTTTCTTGTGATCAGAGGGTCTTTGCAATGATCCAGGTGGCCATTCTGCTGGAAATGAAAGTCTCAGCAAGGGCCCCGAGCTTCAGCTGGGCCCGTGTGTAAGAGGCACAGTCAGGCCTACCTCACGGACGCTGAGGGGAGTGGGTGAGATCATGGGTGTGGAGCACTTAGCGTGACGACCAGCACCTAAGGACGCGCTTGCTAAATAAGAGTCACTGTTAGCTCCTTGGCTGGGTGCTTCCTTGGACGGCTAGCCCCGTAACAGGCCTGTCCTGGGTCCCCACTCCATCGCACACTTCAGGGCAGCCCTTTCTGGCTGCAGCCTGGCTGTGAAGAACTGAGGAGACAAAGATGGCCTAAGAGACGCACCTTCAAGTTAGGGAAGCAGAGACCCAGGGGACTTGAAGATCGGGCTTCTCTGAAATGGAGCCACGGCACACAAACAGGGCTCTCGTGAGGGACCTGGGACTGTGCAATTGCTCACTGTACGCTTCACAGGATGGACAGACGCCAGGCCAAGAGTTCTGTCTGCCGACGCCTTCCCAACTATTCACTTAGCAAATATTTGCAGAGCAGTAAACGTGGCCTAAACCTTTGCTAATAGAGACGATCATCTTGTTAAATGAGGCACCTATTTCAAAAATGACTGGGGCCCACAAAATTCTTATCAAAGGCTCAGTTTACAAGGTGAGCTTTCATGCAAACCTCTCTATTTTCTTTTTTTAAGTTTATTTGAGAGCGAGAGAGAGCAAGAGACAGCATGTGTATGTGTGAACAGAGGAGGGGGGAGAGAGAGAGGGAGAGAGAATCCCAAGTAGGCCCATATGGAGCCCCAACACTGGGCTCGACCCCACAAACAGAACCATGAGATCATAACCTGAGCTAAAATCAAGAATTGGACCTTTAACTGACTGAGCCAATCAGGCACCCCCCCACCCCCGCCCCCATCTTCAAACACAGCATATGGCAGCCTGATACAGTGCATGTGGCTACCCCGGAGGGAGATAGACTCTTCCACACTTTTGTTTTCTTAGGCATAGATGACAGATTTTAGAAGAGTCATGTTAAGAGGAAAAAGCATGCTTTGGGGACAGAAAAGTAAATTTGGGGGTAGACTAGAAACACATCAATGTATAGTTTTCATGATTCTCTGGTTTGGCTAGTTTGGAAACATTTGCATTTTCCAAGGACTTCATAGTTTACTTAATTGTATATTATACAGAAGTTGGCTGGCTCATATAATGTCCATGTTTCATTTGTATGCTATTCCCATTGAGAGACCCTCCTTATGGCAAACAGAAAAAAAAAAAAAAACAGAAAAATAGTATTTTCCTGTTTCCTTAAAATTTTCAGTAAAACCCTCTTGAACTCTAAATATTACCTTTTGGGAAAGAACATTTTTTTCTCCAGAAATATCTTTTTTTCCCTCTTCTCTCTGCGTACATGGTGAAAGTAAAGGGGGCAGAAGGAAACGTTAGACGCCATTCGGGCTCCTGGAGGTCGGAGGGCAGCAATGCCTCCAGAGGGACTAGAGGGCAAAGGAAAGAGGGAAGGAAGTATCCAGAAAAAATTCAGACTAGAGATTAAAAAGAAAGATATAAAAGAGGGAGGGGGGGAGGGAGGAAAAAACCAGGAAAAAAAAAATGCAGGTCTCTGGGCATACTAAATGAACATCCCAAAGCAGTTCAAGTACATGTGACCTTGAACTTGAAGCCCTCCAGGGCTAAAATGCTGCATGGTCCACTGAGCGCTCGCTGCCTTTTGCCAATATTTCCATCTAAGTGCTACCCACTTGAGGATGAGGGCTACGCTGTTTCCTCTAGCCCCCTCCTCAGTGCGTGCCCTGCTGGTGGGTGTCAAGTGACCTTGAGAACTGGGGAGTAGGGAACATGAGAGAAAAAATAAACCAGTCCAGAAGCCCAAAGAGCCAGTTCCTTCCCTGGCTCTGTCACTTTCTGGGGGTGAGACCTTTGGCACTTCCCTTCCTATGTCTGAAATGTCATTTATTCATATGGAACCAGGATAATAAGCTGTATCAGTCCCTCAGGATTGCTGAAGGTTTCCTGGGTTGTACAGAGTAAGTGAGTCATTCACTGAGGTTCTAGTGTCCTCCCCACGCCTGTGGCTGGTCCCTGGAGTCTCCTCTGCAGACCTGTGCTGCAGCCCAGGGCTGGGTGAGGTCCTCTGCCATCAGTCACCATCCTGAGTGGCAGCGGCTTTCTGCTCATTTTGTGATCTTAACTGCTGCCAGTGAGTGGTGGGCCCTTGGGGGACTCATCCCCCCATCTGATGTCAGTGTCCTCCTCGGTTAGACAGAGGGTAGATGGGGCAGCCTCTGGGGTCTAACCTGCAGGACAGCCACCTCCTGGCCTTTCTATGCAGCAGGCCCATCTCCCCTGATGGCTGGCCTACAGAAACTTCCATAGGAAGTGAAAGGTGTGCCTGAGGGTCCTTTTGAAGTTGGTGACTCAGCTAGCCTTCTTAACTTTACCAGGGAGGACCGTGGGGGCTCAGGTTAAATGAGTTACTCAATGTCCGAGTGCTGGTGAGGTGTGGCAGAGTTGGGAATTGGGTTTCTTATCTTTCTCCAAATCCAGCTGTTTGGCACTATCCTATAGTCTACATCTTTATCAATGCTTTGGACATTCTGGTCCTTCCACAGAGGGCAGGAACTGACTTGTTTATTTCTCTATCCCAAATGCATAGCACAGAGCCTTGCACACAGTGAGCATTACATTTGTTGAATGAATGAACAAACGAATGAATGATTATATGAGGACTCCGAATCAAACAGCTCAATCACGTTGGCAGGCCCATTGAGGGCCGTGGGTGTGGTGGAAGCCAGTCCCCCCAGTAGGAGTTCATTCCTCTCCTTAGAAAGGAGGCATGGGGGCAGGCCCTGCACCAGGCACTGGACAAACAGGGAGAAAATGGTCATGCCTCTGCAGGAGTCGGTGTTCTGGGTCAGCCAGGGACCAAAGAGCACTGGGAAAGAAGGTCGAGATGGGGCTAGGGAAGCCTGGAGGTGGGAACCCAGCTTGGGCTGAGGGCTGGCATATTTCCTGGAAGACAGAATGCTTAAACTAGGACTAGAGGGGTGGACGTGAACAAGCCAAAAGGAGAACAGAGCTGAGAGTGGGTCCGGGAAATCCACGAACTAGCAAACTCTTTGCATCACAGTTGTTTGCACGTTCCTTACACTCATGGACCCTTAACTCCTGCCCCAGCTCCACAACCCAGCAGCCAGCCTCATCTGGCGGTTGTCTGTAGTCTGGCCGCACAGCGGCTTCCAGGGAGGACCTGGGCGTGGGGGGTGGAATATGCCTCCCTCTCTGTACACATCGGGAAGAAGGTTTTGTCATTTGCTATAATAAATTCTGTGCCTTCTTTGAAAAGGCTTGCAAAATCTCTATCTGCCCCTTGGAACACAAGATTTTTAAAGGTCAATTTCTCTCTTGTCTCTTATCACAAGAAATGTGGTTTAGAGATAGTCTGAAGGGTTTCCAAATTCTATGGCCTTATGTGAGCTCTCCATTCTAGCAATGGGAAATGGGGAGGAGGAAGGAGGGCAGAGAGCTTTGTTCTCTGTTTCCCTGAAACTTCTCCTTCCAGGTGGCATCTATCAGTGATCCGTATTGCAATCCATGATCGTTTTTCATGGGGCCGACAATACCTGAAGGGCTTATCACACCTTGAAGCTGCTTACAAATCCTTCATCCAAAGGGTCTGGTTGTTTTAGAATCCAGTGGATTTTATATTCTGGCTTCTTCTGTTTTAAACACCCATTCCATTCTAAACCTAGCTCTCCTGCTGTCACTGTGTGACACTGGGCAAATAGCTTCAGCTCACTGAGCCTCAGTTTCCCTGCATGGAAATGTCTGTCTTGCAGGTTTGTTGTGAAGGGCTAGACATCACGTCCACAGAGCATCCAGTACAGTGCCTCGCACTGAGGGGATGCTCCCTACATTATGGACAGTACTTTCCTTTTTGAACACTTGAATTATTTTCTTTCTAGCAATGAGCATGTGACAGTTTGGAATACACATTTTAATCAACAGATGAAAAAGGTTCGAAATACATTATTATATGGAGAAGCATTATAATTGTAAGTAAAATAAGTAGAGTGTAAAATTTCATAGACAGCATCATTTCAATTTTTAAAAATAATTATTTATAGATGGCTATATATTTATTTTATAATAAATATCATGCTTCTGTGCTTACAGATGGAAAGGCACAGGAGAATGAGAAGTGATATTTGCAGGTGAGGGACTGAGGCTTAGAGAGGCTGAGGAGCCCACACAGGGGCAATGCAGCAAGCATGCTGGGGTTTGAATCCAGAACATCTGGGCACAGATCCTGCACTTTTTAAAAAAATTATTTTTAAAGTTTATTTGTTTGAGAGACAGATCGAGTGGGGAAGGGGCACAGAGGGAGAGAGAGAGAATCCTAAGCAGGCTCTATACTGACAGCACGGAGCCTGATGCGGGACTCGAACTCACGACGGTGACATCATAACCAAGAGTCAGACTCATAACCACTGAGCCACCCAGGTGCCTGCCTCCCCCCTCCCCCACCCCGCCCCAATCCTGCACTTTTAATCACTGTGCTGTGTTGCCTCTCAGGCACTTCGGGATTTTTTTTTTTTTTTTTTTGAGAAGGAGAGAGAGAGAGAGAAAGAGAGAGAGGGAGGGAGTTTGTGCGCTCTCGTGCATGGTAGTAAGGGAGGGGCACAGGGAAAGGGAGAGAGAATCTCAAGCAGGCTTCCAACTGAGCACAGAGCCCTACGAGGGGCTCTCCATCTCATGACCTTGAGATCACAACCTGAGCCGAAATCAAGAGTCTGATGCTCAACCGAGTGAACCACCCAGGTGCCCCTGCCTTTCAGCCACTTTGAATACAACATTTACAATCCTCACAGTGACCCTGTAAGGCAGGCATTAATTACTAGTCTCATTTTACAGTCACTTCGCACCTTAGGGCCACAGTTCACCATCCCTGAAATGGACATGAAATGAGCAACGCACCCCCCCCCCCCCCCATCAGAGGGTCACTACGAGAGGGACGAGAGGATGCATGCGACAGCACTTCCTGAAGGGTTTCATAGCTGGTACTGTATGAAGAAGGCACCTCTTGTTAGGTGGGGCACACAGAGGAGTTCACAGTGAGTGTTAGGCCTGGGCCTCTGCCTGCTGGCTTTGCTCGGCCATCTTACCAACCGGTGTTCTGGTGACATCTTGCAGGCAGGTTAAGGGTGAAGGTAGCCCCAACAGAGGATCAGTGCACTGGGAGTCACTGTGTCACATTCAGGATCTGTTTTCTGGTTTTATACACCATGACCACACATGAAAACAAAAACAACCTAATAACGCTAAACCCAACTCAGCCATACTGTGAACTTTTTTTTTTTTTGTCTCATAGTTTAAAAATACCTCAACAGCATTCTTCATGAAGCTTGAAATTCAAGTTTAATTTAGAAAGGACTGCCTTAACCCTAGCAAATTGGGAGAGAAGAGAAACCAGAAGTTCTCAGATAACTTGAAGAGCTGCAGTTGGGTTTACCACGGAACCACGCGTCTGAAGTCTGGGCACACTGAAGAGATAGCGTGGCCAGACCTCCCAGACTATGACAGTTTCTGCCACCCATCAGCCGTGTGACTCGGGCAAATACTTCCCCTCACTAAGCCCCAGTTTCCTCATTATACAGAAATAGTAAGGGGATAATAACACCACACACCTCGAGAGTTACTGGGTGGATGCATAATTGCTCTGCAAACTGTAAAATGGCATACAGATTATCATTCTCAGTCCCTCGTCGGCTTTGGGAACTGTAGTAGCCTATTTAAATTTGAGTAAGCGCTCGCACTGCATTTCTAGGAAGAGGATGAATTGCTAGAAGGCAGAAGTACTGTAGGGTTACGAGGCCACATGGAATGGCCCAAGAGTCTTGGGCCCTAGCACAGGCCATGTTACTCACTTCCTGTGTGATGGAACACCCCCTCTTTGGGCTCCCGTTTCCCTGCCTGCAACACGCAGGGAGGAGGAGGAGGGAGCTGCAGTGTCTCTTCCAGTCCTGTTCCTCGACATTAAACTCTGCCATTTCCTTCTCCGAGCCCCCGTGTCACATCAGCCGAGAACAACACTCAGCTAGACTCTAACGCTTTCCCTGCCACCCTGCCTTATTTATCTGGAATTATGCTGCATTCCACATCGTGGCTGAAAGAAAGGCACGTATTCCATTCTGTCTCCACTAGATTGGGTTGTTAGGATAGCAATTTCTTCCAAATGACTGTGGGCTTCCTAAGGGAGAAAGACTGGGCCACGTTCACTGGTTCTTTCTATCCCCTCAGAAAGGAGCATGGTGTCTTGGAGACGGTAGGAGCCCAGCAAATGTGTGCTTGACAGAACTGAAAACAGCCCAGTGCTAAATATGGCTCACTCTGCGATGCCTTGTATAGCCTGCCCCATTCCTCCCCCCACCAAAACTGCTCCCGTTTGGCCAAGACTGAGGGTAATAGACCAGTGAGGATAGGCTTGCCCCTCCAGTACTAGGGGACAGTCTACTCCCAGTGGCTGTTTCCTCTGTGCTGCCCTGCAAAGCAGGGACCTCATGCACCATCTCCTTAGCGCCCCCAATGGGTGGAGAGCCCACCAAGCTGAAAGGACCCTGGGTAAGACATTTCCTCATTTTACAGTTGAGAACACAAAACCAAGCTTGCTTAACAATCTGGTCTCCCAGGCTAGCTATCTTCCCAACCATGATGACCCATGAATGTCTTCCTGGCTAGACTGGAGGCCTCACAGGACAGGAAGCATATCACAGTTCCCAGTAGGGTGCTCAGGCAAGTGATAATATCAGTTGAAAGAGTGGATACTCCTTCACCACAGCAATTATCTTATTGCAATGCAATTGCAGGCTGCTTATCTCTCCCTCCAGACCATGAACTTCATAAGGGCAGGGACCATGTCTTATTTGTCTCTGAAACTCCAGGATGCAGGACAGGGCCTGATGCATAGTAGACATTCATTTAATGTTGGTTGAGTACGTGAATGAGCTCAGGTTACGATGCTACCATATGGCTTTGTTAAGAGGTATGTAAAAGCTCGTCCCAGTCTGTAACATGCTCCATAAATGCAAGAGGTCTAATCCCTGTACTTGAGGATTTTCTGGTTGTTCTTTTCTAGTCCTTGCTGGTTTATCTCTCAGAGCGCCTGGAGGAGGCTTCATTCCTCTGGGGTCTGGATCAACCCTGTTTCCTATGATGGGAAGCTCTTTCTCCCACTGAAGCTGTGGCGCTTTGGGCTCTCGTGTGCCCCTGCCCCATGCAAACACTGGCGAGTTTTAGCCCTGGGAGGGCAGGCTGAAGGATGGTAAACAGGATACACAAGGGTTGCGCTTCACGTGAGGCAAGAGACGAACCTTGTTTTATAACCTATTCTTGTATGTGTGCCCTCTCCCCACATTTGTCAAGGACACACGGTTCCTTTGCTGCCCAGATGCTCAACAGCTGTTTGAGGGCTTTGGCTAAGACCCTGCATTCCTGACAGGGGAATGACTTCATGGTGCAGCTCCTGTCCCCTTCTCTTCTAACTACGTGAAGTTATTGTTGGCCATTGGAATTGTGTCTACAGGCAAAGTAAAGGAGAAGGCTGGGGAGTGATGCAGATAATTTAGGCTGACATCTCTTTCCTATGAAGAGCAAATATTATCGCACTTCTTCTTGCCTGAAGACAAGGATGCTTGGTGCCCTTCAGTGCTTTGCTCTGCCTTTGCCCAGGATGATTTCTCTGAACAGAAAGCCCCTTCCTTTCCAGGAAACACCTTCCAGGTGAATGTTTCTCTGCTCCCACACCGACCAATAGAGGACTCTGTAACAGTATCCCACTGTTCCACTAGCACTTCACCTTGGACTTTTCTCCCCCATCTGAATTCCTGGAGCACAGGGACAGGACTCTGTCATCTCTGTGCCTGGCCTGGGACCTGGCCCCACAAGAGGAACTCTGGATATTTATGGAACACAGGAATTAATGGACTCCCTAAGTTTCAGATTGATTAAGGGACATTTTGACCCTGCAAGTTCTCAAGAGGAGAACTTGAACCTGCTGTCTCTGCTTATCTGCCAAGGCCCAATCCTATGAGCTCCTTGTTGACAACTATTCCACAAGGCCCTGACTGGCACATAGGCCTGACCACCTCCTGGATGCAGGCAGCAGGGAGATGGACTGAAAACTGGTTCAGACAAAGACCAGTGGTCTGAAATAGCCCTTTCCAAACTGCTGTAGCCAACTGAAAGCAAATGAACCAGAATAATCACAATAAACCCCCACATGGCCTTTTAATCTGTATGGTGCTCTGAGATTGTAGAATCACACTAAGTAGAAAATTCCCAGAGGTTGGGATGCTGAGTTTCTGGCCTGCTGATTTCCTAATCCGTGCTGTACATTAGAAAGTCCCTTAGTATAAATGCAAAAACACATTTGGATTAGGCCAGCTGTTAGGTCATCGTTAGAAAGAAAGGGTCGACTGTTTCCTTTTTTTTTTTTTTTCATTTCTCTGTTTTTAATCTCTCCTACTAACCCCCTGAGATTAGGAGAATTAGGAAGAATCAACCTATCTTCCAGGAGAGAAAGTAGGGCACATCGTGATTATATTTATCCAAGGTAACACAACAGAAAGACAAAGGCTAATTCTAGACTAATTTAAGGGCTGGAATGGTCCTCATGATCCAACTGCCTTATTTTATAAATAGGGAGTGTGAGGCCCAGAGAAATCAAGTAACCTGCTTAGGGATACACAGAGGTCAAAGACAAATGGAGATTGTCCTGTCTCTTCTGTCTCAGCTAAGAAATGTTCCACAAGACGAGGCCACTCCTCTTTAGGGGCTTGACTGTGTAGCACTTGGGAAAAAAAAACCTATTAACTAAGACCAACTCTATTATAAACCCACGGGAACACAGGATGTGGGGCAAGGTGACTCAGTGAGGGGATTACCAGAATGAGGGGAGAAGGGGCGTCAACCAAAGGCAACTCAAGCTCCCTCCCCTGGAGAGGCGTCCTTTCTGCCACTTTTTGTAACACAAAACTGGATGGCCTCTTCTTGTCCGTTTCCAGTGAGGGGGACTTCATGACTTTGCCAGGTAAATCATCCCACTACTGAGTTGCTAGAAAATTCTTTCTTCCATATGCCTTCTCCCCTGCACTTGCTGTCAGATGGCAATTAATTTTATTTACATTAGTTCATTTAAATTAATTAAGATGGAACAAGTGGAGATACGTACTTATTCCTTAGACCACATGTGCAGTTTTCTGCCTGCCCTGCAGGCCTCCTTGACTGGACAGCTGGTATGCCAGGGGTCTGTGGCCTCGATAATGCCCACCCGCCACCCCGTGGCCCCACCCCGACCCCCCACTGGAGCTGCATGGGGCCCCTGGGTGCCGGAGCCTTACCTCCATCGTTGTCTTTGCTATCACCACAGGCGGTTTCCATGGATGTGTCACAGCCCGCTCCTCTCCAGCCCAGCTGGCAGACACAGTGCCACCCGTTGAGGTCCAAGGTACATCTGCCGTTGCCATTGCATAACCCAGGGCAACCCTCTGCAAGGCAAAGCACGCAGAATCGAGGTCTGATCATCCGCAGCCACCTGCAGTCACACACACTCACGCTCTTCCTGCCTGCTTGGAAAATGCTCTCACATCCTTCAGTATATCGATGCCCCTGGCACCCGGGGAAGATGGATCGCTAGGCACTGCCACTTTGCTGAGAGGGCCACTGAGATGCAGAGGCGAAAGGACTTGCTAGGGCCACACGGTTAGGAAGTTGGAAAGTGCTGGGGGTAGGTCTGAAAGTCACGCCTTCGGCATCTGAAATCCTCCCTTTCAAAAGTGATCAGGATTCCCAAGGGTGGGTCAGTGGATATGAGCCTGTCAGAATGTGAGTGGTGGAAACTTTTGCCTGATCCTTGCTCCATGTTCACTCCTGTGTATCTTCCCGGTTTCTGGGGGGCTGTTTGGAATGAAGCGATCATCCCCCCCAGTATACTCCTCATGTTCCCTCAGCACTGCTGGGTCTCATTCTAAAAGGGCTATGCTTTTTTCAGCACTGGTTACTGGGTCAATCGTATTGGACCCTAGGCTTCTCATTTACTTTGTCCTGTTTTCTCCTAAGCTGTCTTTGCTTTGAGGAAGAGTCCTTAGGTCTCTTGCTTCCCATCTTATCTATAGCCCCTAAGAAGAGGGTTCGGCATGCATAAAAGCCCCGGAGACTGCCATGAAGACAGACTAACTAGGGCCGTCTGTGTTTGCAAATGCAGGTACAGGCAAGCTGCCCTTCCCTAATGTAGTTCATCTGTACATCTGTGTGCCTGTCTGTCATTTATTAAGCACCTTCTCTGGGCCAGCCCTGGAGGTATAGAGATGAATAAGACCTAGTTCTTATTCTTGAGGAGCATGCAGCCTATCAAAGGAGACAGATTTGTATAAGCAAAATATTTCACTGCTACGTGCCCTCGGGGAGATGTACAAAATATGGTGGGAACCTGATACAGGAGTGACCATCTGTCTGGGAGAACCTCGGGTGATTTCATCAAGAAGGGTCAGGCAATGTTTAGACTCTGCCTCGGTTCTGCTTTGCCCAACAAATAAGGTGGGGAGTTATTATTACTTGTCAGGTAGATTTACAGGTTTTTTATTACCACCTTTTGAAACCCTTCTGAGTTTGGGGCTCAGGAGTCTATGTCTGAGAATCTGCTAAGTTACACGGTTCACTTCAGCTTCTATTTTGCCACTTGGTTTTCATTCAAGTCCTCATTTTAACATCCGCTAGCTCCTTTCTCAGAGCAGCTATCAAAAAACAGCTTTCGCTGGCATGCCTTCTGCGTTTTCTCTCTACCCCTGCTCGGTCTCAGGGAAAGGTATGGACGCGAAAGTCATCTATAAAACTTAATTCATTATTATGAGCAGCAGACTGCTACGAATATGGCTACCGACTGAATTTTGCCAGGGAGTAACTGAAAATTGGCCCATTATTCTTAAATGGGACAAATGTGAATGTAGCTGTTCAGTAAAAGACGTAGGCCAAGGTACGGACTCACTGAGTGAACCATCAATTAGAATATAAAACTTTAGTGTTTCAAGGACCTTTGGTAGTTGCCTTTTATTGCAAAGTAAAAGAAAGGAGCACGTTCCTTTGTATTTGAGATGTTCAAACAGCAACCAGTCCATCTGGCCACGGTGTTTGTCATTCAAAGGAAGGAACATTTATTGACCATGCACTCCAAGCCTAGCAGGATCCTTCCAGAAGTTTAGAAGCAGTGCTGTGGTCTTTGCACAGCAGAAGCCTGTTGGGAAAGGTGGGAAGCCACCAGCATGGTCACCCCAAAAGTGATCGAGAAAGCAGTCGTAAAGGCGCAGGAGCAGTGCTGTGCATGCAGGTGATTACCCAGCCATCTTGACCTGACCAGCTGCCCTTCCTGGCCAAAACCATTGCAGACTCCCTCTTTCCCCAGTCAGTCCCATTTAAATGTTTATCCATCCAGCTGGGATTGCCTTTCAATTGAGCCTCATTTGTATTCGAAATCAGTCTTGGAGGAAGGACGTAGAGTCCAATTGTTAAGAATGGTAGTGGACCGCTTTCTCTTGCTCCAAGATGTAGCCTCCTGTGAGATGCAAAGAACACCTCTGGTGCGAGAGCACGGACCTGGAAGCCCTATCAGTCTGGTTCCGTCACTCAGTGGCTTTTATGACCCAAGCACCTTATTTAATTTCTTTGAGCCTCAGCCTACTTATAAAATGGGGCTCTTCATGGGATTAAATAAGATAGTGTATGCATGAAGCACAGAGTCTGACATACAGCTTGAACACAATATCTGAGTCTTCTACTGACTTTTTTCACCTTCTATTTTGAGTAAAGGGCACACAGTATCATAAGTCGTACCCATAATCATACACAGGGCCCACAGAAAGGCAACACAGAAACCTGAGGCACTTGTCTAGATCAGAGTCAGACAACTTTTTCCGTAAAGGTTCAGATAATAAATATTTTAGGCTTGGGAGCCACATGGTCTCTGTGGCAATTAATCAAGCCTGCTATTGTAGCTGGAAAGCAGCCCGATATAACTTATAAATGAACGGCTGTGTTCTGATAGAGCTTTATTGCCGAACACAGGTGATGGGCCAGATGTGGCCTGTGTGCTGTAGTTTGCCAACGCCTGGTTTAGAGGCTTCAGGATGGTAATACGACGACAGTTGCCGTCTGCTGAGGGTCTACCGTGGCTAGCCGCTCTGCTAGACACTTCACACATACTATTTTAAAATAACTTTTTTGTTATTTTTTCGGATCCTGGTTTTCTAAGGCAGTTACAATTTCACACCATTTGATCCTAAATTTTAAATTAAAACCATGTGCTGTCACATGGTGTGGACTTTGGGACTGGGCAGACTTCAGTACAAATCCCCATACCACCTTTTTACTTACTACCCATGTGATGACTGGCAAATTATTTAACTCTCCAGGCCTCAGTATTCTCATCTGTAAAATGGAGGTAAGGCCTAATTCAAAGAGTTGGTGAGAAGATTAACGAGATAATGTACGTCAATTATTTGGCACAGTTATGGGTAACATAAGCAGGCATTCAATAAATGAGAGCTGCTATTATGATTATTGAATTGATTAGCTTTAACATTGTAATAACTTCACTAAGAAATTCACAAACCAGAAATAATCCTTTGCCAGTCCCCACTGTCTCAGTTTTGGGTCAAGAGCTATGGTCCTCATAAATACGAATCTTGCCAAAGAGAGTTGAGACAAGGCCAGCAATGTGGTCACGGGAGTCAACATGCATCTCCCTGGGAGGCAGTGAGATGGGTTCAAGGCCACGAGTCCCAGCCTGGCAGGCCCACCACTTCATGCTTTCCTGGTGCTCTGTCCTCCCTGGAAGCCAGCGTCCCAAGTATACGTAAATTATTCATTTTGCAATTAATGCTTATTCCCTCCATTGGACTATAACCACCATAAGGCAACTTTGGACCTATTCCCTTGCCTTGCACGCAGCACATACTTGATGGGTATTTGTTGAAATGAATCAATGAGGAAGACAGGAGACCTAAGTTCTGGTAACTGCTGCCTAACTTGTGGGATCTTTGGAAAGTTACTCTTCCTCTTTTGGCTTCAATTTTCTTATCTGTAAAATGAACGTTCAGATGAGATGACGTGTTAGGTCCTTCTGGTGCAGCTGACCCAACAGAGAGGGTCAAAGCAACTTCAATTTTGATGATATTGTTCTCAATTCAAACAAACTTTTCTCAGCACCCACTGGATGCCAGGCAGGTGTGTGTTAATTCTGGGGCATAGAGAGATTCAATGTATCATCCTCTGCCCTCGATTATGTTATATTCTATTTACCTATACCTTACTTTGTTCCAGGAAGGATTTAAAATGGGTCTCGTAATCTCAAACGATACTCCTCAAAGTGAATTTTGTACAATGCTAGTACTATGAAGTCCTCAAAAACAAGCTTCTGTGGTCAAATTTGGAAACTATTTTATCCTAGTTCTTATTCCATAAAGTCACATGGAATATTAATATATTAAAGGCTCTGAGAAGTCTTACAATAAAGAAACTTGCTTATTTTTCAGAACATTCTCCAGTTTGACCTCAGAACATTTCCCCCCATAACCACTTACAATAACGTGAACCATTCCATTCCAAAAACCCCTCTTTGGGAACCCCTGCTCTAGTGAGCTCCTCTTAGCACACGATGCTCAGCGCACACGTTCGGTGCTGCTTGGAGACTGCCTTGGAGGGGCAGGTGTTCTTGGGGAGGGTCAGCTCTACACGTGAAATCACAGGAATGCTTTAAATACAGTTAGTTTCTTCAAATGCACCAAGATCTACCCTCAGGGTCTGCACTGTCCTATCAGTCTCAGGGTTTCAGAGGGACTTTGAGTACCTGGGGGTTAAATGAGGTTTGCTCTCAGTCAGCAGTTTGCTTCTGGAGTAATCACACCCCCATTAGCCAGCATGAGGAAGCCTCCTCGGGGGTGACATGCTGACTTTCTTAAAGCAATATGCCTCCTTACCCACCACCAATGCTCATTAATTCCACCAGCTCTGAAACTCATCAATAATTCAGGGAACCCAACTGACATTAACAATCCCCTCTGGAAGGACTCACATCAGGCATTTGCTAGAGCCAAAATAATGTAATTTTAAGGTTTAGAGAAGGGCTAAGCTTTTCAAAAGAAAAGATGCCCTTTAAATGACAAGGGACCACTTTATCTTCAGCCCTTCTGCTGAAGCCGATGAAGAAGTCCCCCTTGAAGCTAGCATCAGGTATGACAAGAAGACTTTCAGAATCCTTGAAGGTAGTTTTTAGTTATGTGGCAAAGGGGCTATGTAATATCCCTATCATGTATTAAAATGTCCCGTTTCTTTCTGGTTCTCTTTCTGGTCCTCTTGTCCTTTTTCATCCCCACAGTCACTTCACTTCCCTAGATAAGGTCATCATCATCTCCCACCTAGATGATGGCAATAGTCTCCTAATTGGTCTGTTCTGTTTGCCCCCAAAGATTCCCCCTCAATTCTTTTTCCTCAATATGGCCAGATGGATCCTTCCAAATCACAAGTGTCATCACGTCATTATCCTGCTTTTAAAAACCCGTAGTAGCTTTCTCCTATGCTTCTGCTGAAGTTCACAACGTTGGTCTATAAGGTGCTGCCTAAATTGGGGGGTCTCATTGATAAGTGGCCCCCGGAATTCACCTGTCATAACCCTCATCACACGTCAATGGAATTATTTGTTTTATTAGTGTCTTCCCTGCCAGACTGCTGGCAATACAGAAGTAGGAAGCATTTCTGTTGTATGGTATCCACATTTCCTGGCACTTAGGAGGATTCAACATATTCGTTAAGTGCATGTTGTATTTTTAGTCTCTACCAACCCAACTGGAAAACAAAGCGCAAAAGCCAGCTTATCTCTGAACTGCATGGTACTCTAACAAGTCCTGAGTTTGTGCTGTACGGGTCTCTAAATTCTTTTTTGTTTTTTCAGGATTGGTACCCAATGTACGAGAAAGTCAGCAGGATGGTGGCCTGGCTCAAACCTAGATTTTGGTAGAGAACATCTGTCCTTTAAAGCAAGTTATGATTTATTGGCTTAATCCAAATAAAGGTCTGATGATATTTTCTGAACTAAAGATCGGAACGGGTGGTTTCAGAGAGGATATACATCACTTCCTGGAGAGGCTTCCAGTTTGGAAGACATAGTTTGGAGGAAGAATCCTGGAAACTATGGGACATTCTTGGTGAAAGGGGACAGAAGATAGAATGCTGGAAATATGGATCAGGTCAGGAAATTCAAAGTCCTGGCTCCGCCACTCACTAGAAATGTGACCCAGAGTGGGCCTCTCAACTTCCCCAACTTCAATGTCCTTTTCCAATAAAATGAGAGTAGTTACATCTGCTCCCTTACAAAAACCCAAAGGGCTTGCTTAAGACTAGATGGGTATGAAAAAAAATTGACATAGTAGGGAAAGTTCTACCAAATAGATGGTTAACATTATGAAATTTAATCTATGCTGAGGACTCCTCTGATAATGATTATGTGTGAAATAAATTCCTGTTTTAAAGAAGCTCACAGATACGACTCTCTCTTGCTGGAATGATTGTATTCTCTGTTGAAGACCAGCACATGAAATGCAAGGGACTTTGCTTCTCAACACCAGGCATGCATCTCATGGGCCCCAGTAACACCTTGGCTGTATTTCGCAAAGATGTTCCAGTTGGAAAGTATTCAGTCATTTATGTTTCCCCCAAACCCTTTCCATAAGTTTTTAAATAGCAGTTTCTATCTCTTATTATAAGCCAATTTAGCTGTTTTCTTTACAACTTCAAAAATTAGTCTGGCTAATGAAGTCCTCCAAATTAAGGGTGAGAATAAGAATATAATGATAAAATAGCATAGCTAACATCTACTGAGCATCATCCCTGCCCGTGTGCTAAGCACTTTACATTCATTATTTGGCTCAATCCCCATGCCCACCCTAGGGGGGGTAGATCCTGTTATCAAGTTTATCTTAGAAGGACTCTCAAGTGCAGGGAGGTTAAGTAACTTGCCCAAGGTCACTCAGTTCATTAACTGCTGGACTTGGCGTTCAGGCTCAGGCAGTCTGACAGTGAAGTATTTGTCATTAACCACTGAGCACGTATTCTGTGCCGGGTGATGTGTCACGACTTCGGGACAACAAGACGAATATGGCGTGGTATTTCTCCTCAGGGGGCTCGGAGCCTTTTTTAGGTACACACATACCTAATCTTTCTCAGACACATTCTTAGAGTAATAAGGCCTATTTGGAAAATTAGGCACTACCTAATTAATTAAGATGTTTAAAATGGAATGACTTTGCCTGTAGGGAACACTCCTCAAAGATAAGACTTACCAAACTTGGGGCTTCTCTGAAAAGGGGAAAAAAAAACCCAAACAAACAGACCATCCACTCCCTGAGGTCAGGGGTCTGTTTCCCCAATTCTCCAGAGCCTATCACAGTATCTAACACGTAGCGCTAGCACCAGTGGGTGCTTCGCATGCAGCTGTTGGATGAGTCAACACGACAACAGCAATGTCATGTAGTTGTTAAGATTCCTTAGCTTGCTCTGGGGCCCCTTCTTTTCTCAGGCCACCCACCCTGGTCCTCAGCATCTTAATTCTGATGGACCAGGGTCTGTGTAAGGGATGGGTAGGGTGACGTAAGATGGGGCAGAAAGAGTGAGTGGCGTATGTGTGTACGGGGAGGGAAGGAGGACAGCACAATGGTGATGTCACAAACAGACTGAGCGCTTTAAGGGGAAGGATGACACTCCAGGTATATCAACCACCGTGTGACCAAAAACCCACCCTCTGGGTAGTGGATGCTGTGACAAAGCTGGGGATGTGGCAGCATCTCGACACCATGCTTTATGGGGTGTATATACATTTCTTATATACACATTTCTTCTTTTATGCTCATACACAAACACACACACGAAGACAATAGGAAAATAGAGGAAGGAAGACCATACCTTTAACTACCCTATCCAGATAGTGCGCTTGGGAAATAAAAGACAGGACATTTAAGGTAGGATCAAGTAAGTGCAATACTGCCTGCCACATAACCATGCCGGGTGCTAAGGAGACACAGGGGATGCACCCCACGTTTGGGACAGACCCGCCATGGTGGCGAAAATAAAACCAAAGACAAGATGACATGAGAGAGGAGGAGGGAGAGCAAGCACATTCTCCAGAAAGGGCCAAAAGGAACTTCAATACAGTCTACGACCCAGGAGTTTGGAATTGCGATCATATATAAGAAGACACAGGGACGGGGAAAACAGGAGAAAAAGGAGGATGGAGAGCTGCAAAAGTGGCCATGCTCCTGCTCTGTCAGGTTTGTTCCACTTTATGGAAAACTAGAACTTGCCCTCTGTCCACCCGGAGCAGCACCCAACCTCCCTTTGAGGGAAGCAGCTGCATGAGAACAAGGGCACCCTGTCTGGGCAGAGGGGCTCCCAGGGAGCTGGAACTTAGAGCTATGCAAAACTGGAACCATCTTTCATACGGGCTGGGGAAGTGGGTTGAGTCTTTGGTCAAATATACCACTAGATTATCTGTTTGCCATTCTGGAATTTTCCACAGACATATGTGCCCACATAGAATGCAGAATGCCTGGTGTCCCAAGTAAGATGCATTTCTCCTTTGTGCATCTTACACAGAATGTAAGGTGCAGGTTGATGGATGCCACTGTGAAAGACAAGAAAAAGAAAAGAAAACCTGACCACTTCTCAGTGCTCATTACCTCAAAACATAGAATGATGTTGGCTTTGTTTTCCAATGGAGGGGTTGCATCCAAGCATTGGCTTACCTGGGCTGCAGTCATAGCCCTTAGGGGAGCTTCCTTTCCACCCCTCTCGTGACAGCTCCCCTACGTGCACCCCCACAATGGCCAGACCAATGGCCCTCTCCTGAAGGGCCTGATGCTCTCTGTCAGGCTGGCCTCCACCCTCAGCTTGATTTCACACACGAATCTAAAGCACAGAAGTAGGACTGGACTGCATGGTGGGGCCTTATCTGGAAGCCCTGGGGTTCTAGAAACTGTTGGAACATTCTTACCCCCCTCATGAAAAAATATAAATTTTATTTTTTCAGTCCTCTGACAAGGATAGACACCGTTGCTGTTCATCAATATATATTTGCCTCAAAAGACTGGTGGATGAGAGGCTACGTTTGGACTTTAGGTATCCATACGGTCTCTGTTTCAAGACGAAATATGCTTCCGGAAGGCTGCATAGCCAAGTGGAAAATTGGGAAGAGGAGGTTTTAACTGGGCCTGCATGCTTCCCCTTCATGCTTACAGATGCCACGGAGTCCGTGAGATCACAAGATACAAGAAAGGAAAGTGGAGGAGAATGGCTTATTAAGGCAAGAGTGAATAAATAAAGCTGTGAAAGGCTGAGCAATGAAAAGTAGGGCCAGCCCACAGGTAGCGCGGCCCGGGAAGCATCTCTGGTGAAGGTGAAGGCTTTCTTGATTCTCGGTTCAATCTGTCACGCTTGTTTTAGTCAAGCTCATTCATCTAGATTTTCAAAGCGATCTAAAATTTCTCAGATGTCACCTCCCACAATATGTCATCACATACAGCATCTGCGGGACCTCCTGGCTCAGGTGGTGTGCTTAGCTTTCAGATCTGTGGAGTTTCACAGAGCGTCATGAGCATAGACTGCTGTCATAACTGAACCCAGCTATAGAAGCAGTGGAGTTTCTCTCGCAGGGTTGGAAGGGAGCCACCATCAGCGGGATCCAGGTGGCCACACCATCATGCAGCATCCTCTTTGAGGGAGTTCTCTCACAAGAAAAACCTTGCTCATCTCCAAACTTAAGGGTGATATCCTGGCTGTGGTGACGAGTACAGATTACCTCTACTCTGTCGGCTTAATCTTCCCAAGCCTAAGGGCTGACTTCAGAGAACTCTCTTCTAATGCCATTTCTTTCATCATCATTATTATTATTATTATTATTATTATTATTATTATTATTGCCATTTCACTTTTAGGAACAATTTAGTAATAATGATCTCTTTTAAAAGTCAATATGTTTCTAATATCTTTAAAAAATGCTTACTAATTTCCCAGGACACAGAGTGGGGGGGAAGGAGGGAAGGAGCAGGAACAACAGGCAGTGGAAATGACTGAGGCAGACTCAGGTTGCAATCGATGCTGTGGGTTTCAGAAGACAAAAGTGGGCATTCGATACCTCAAATTCCAGCTCCACAAGCCACTCTGTCCTTTCATACCCAGTGATCTTGAGCCACACCGTGCATACAAAAGCTGATAATGGCCAGTCAGTACCAAATCCCAAAGTTTTCTGGGAACAGAGTAGAGCTTCCTTGTCTCTGGCTATTAAAAATGGAAAGGATAGCTGGGATCTCTGAAGTCCAATGCCATTTATTTATAAAAGCGATATGCAGGATGGGGCGCCTGGGTGGCGCAGTCGGTTAAGCGTCCGACTTCAGCCAGGTCACGATCTCGCGGTCCGTGAGTTCGAGCCCTGTGTCAGGCTCTGGGCTGATGGCTCGGAGCCTGGAGCCTGTTTCCGATTCTGTGTCTCCCTCTCTCTCTGGCCCTCCCCCGTTCATGCTCTGTCTCTCTCTGTCCCCAAAATAAATAAAAAACGTTGAAAAAAAAAATAAAAGCGATATGCAGGAGTCCATACTGTCGTTCACGCTTCTATTGTTTGAAAATCTTGGTACATTTGCCCTGGAACGTAGTCACTTAAGAATCCATCACGATTTTCAAACAGTAACTTTCAGAAAAGAAGGTACAAAGTCCATGAGTTTGCACTGCGCGTGGTGGATTCAGGACTTCACCAAATTCCTTCAATTTTCTCTTCAGGAGAAATGTTTCTTATGCTCTGTCTCTATTCCTGTCACTCTGCAAGAAACTAGAGATAGTGGTGGCATAATGCTATTCATGCTATTCATGATTCATGATATTCTGAGCCTTTGGCATGAGTCTGTGAGGGCTTAGATACCTTTAGCACTTCTATGGCCTCCAACATGCAAACCTCTTTCCTTGACTCGCTTGTACCAACATAAGTTTCCAAAAGTTTCTCTTAGGGTAATCCCAAGAAGCCTCAGGGGCCCCCTGTCAAAGGCTGTGGAGAACATGGCATGAGGCTTTTCATTCTTATTCTCCGGGAGCCCCTGCTGACTCTAACAGTTGTACTGCTGATACACATCAGGCCAGATTAAACAAGGGTCATTATAGCAGGTGATGGTTAGGGTGGTTATGATCGTGTGACCTTCTTTAGATGTTTGACAAACCACTGAAGAGATGTTCTTGTTAGGATCTTGGATACATTAATTCCCTTCTCTCTTTGGATGAAGGGTCAATGAGTAAGTGGCCAGTGGCACCAACCCGAGAGGGAAGCACAAAGCCCATTAAACCTCCTTCCATTTCCTACCTCTACCACCTGGGGGCTAAAATCCCCCAGAACCATTGACTAACCAAGTTCTTGCTCTGATAACTTGGGGTAGAGGCCTGTCCATTTTCTCTTGTCCTTGCCAGCATGTGTCCTCTCAGGTCACGGGTGCTGTTGTGAGAGAGTGCTTTCAAGGACAAGCACAGGGTTGTCATACAAGCACTGACACTTTGCGGGTCTCTTATAAGCTCTCAGTTAAGGAATGTCTGATTACAAACAAGAAACCTGAGAGCTATCAGCCAACAGTGGACAAAGAACTCCAGAAGATTTTGTGGCCTTTCTTTATAATTTCTCTTCATCGTGAAGTCTGGCTTTGCTCACTGGAGTAATTGCATCATCCGAGTATTATTTTGATCTTTACTCCCAGAGGAGGATTTGTTTAAGAATCCAGATTTATATGATTGGACAGCTCTCCTGAAGCCTAGTAAATAATTCTGTGTATCTGGCATCTTGAACAATCACAGCTTTGGGGTCAAGGTTGGAATTTTACAAATGTAATCAGAAGCTAGCATTTCCCACATGTGTTTTGAGACTTTAAAGACAAGGGGGCACTGAAGTGAATAAAACAACTATCATAAAAGTGACCAAAAATGTTAGTACTGGTTTCAAAGAAATAGGAAAAAATTAGACACCTTCTCAAATTTAACTATGATTTTTAGCTTTCTCTACAGAATTGGGAGGTCAAGGCCCGGACTTGAGACCCATGAAATTCCTGGAAGAGACATCACAAAATAGGTTTTATGGCTCTGGGTTGACCACGTACTTGAGAAATAGGGCCGCATCAGTTCATCTTACCTTAACTTCTGGATTAGGAAAACTGGGTTTCATCTATGCAAGTGGGGGCGTTATTGACGAGTGAGAGTGAAAAAGAAAAATCTCTTCTTACTTGGGGGATATATTTAGGATTGGGGTAACTCAGTTTTGGGATGCTGGGTGTGCAGGTCTGTGGGCAGTAGAGGAGGAGGCTGTAACGCCATTCCTCCAGAGGCCTTCTCGGGCACCCCCATTCTGTGATCCCCAGAGGGAGAAAATGAAGCCCCCAGTGGCCATGTGGTCTGCCCATGGGACTTTCGCCAAGATGCAGAGAGACAGACAGTTCCTAAGAGAAGGAATTTGGATTCAATGTGAAATAGTCTTGCTTGTTGACAAAAACATGGTCATTAAAGAGAATGCCATTGTCCATTTCCCTTTTGCTCTCAAAACCAAGCTCTTTTGAGAAAAATTAAGTAGTTCCATAAAAGAAAAGATGGACCAAAGCCTCCGCACAGAGATAAATTCCTATTATAATAATCTGCCCCAGGAAATGTCACTGGGGTGAAGAGATCCTTCTGCCGGGGACTTGACCATAAGGAGCCCAGACTTGTCTTACTGTTTAATGCCAGCTGGCAGGTAATCAAATCATTCTTTCCTGTTTACGGAGGGCAGTGGTGTGTAAATAAACAGTCCCTCTGCTCTTGCTTCTACTGTATGGAGGTCTCTGAATCAGTGTTGTGGATCCCAGCTTTTTCTCTGGGATGGGACATCACTAAGCTCCAGCACACGAGCTAGCTGTGCTATAGTGACCTACTGTATAGTAATGAAATCTGATAACAAGAGAACATCTAACACTTTGGATTTCTAACTCTTCACATCAACAGTTTTTGTCTTTTCTTAAATGATCCTGAAACGGCGTGAAGTTCCCTGGAAACAGAAGGAAGCCCTTCTTGTCACCATCAATGATCAGAAAGGGGTCTTTCCTCATTTCTATTCCAAAAGGAAAACGAAGGCACCGCTGCTGTTTCCCTCATTTGCATCTCCTACCCTCCTTCCCTTACACTGGACAAGGTTACTGAAGGGTTCCTTCAGCGCTAGGGTGTTGGGTTTTCACTGGGGATGCAGCTGGCCACAGACAGAGACCCACAGAGAGCAAAGCTGCCATGCAGGGAGATTAGACAGAGACACACGAAATGCTCACCACAAAATGAAAGGTAACAGAATTCTGAGCCAACGTCCTTTCATCTGAGCCACTATGACTTAGTCCATTACTTCTTCAATGTCCTGTGACATTTTTCTGGTATTTAAGACTGTCGGCCTCCCTCTTGAATCATGCGCATTTACCTGGAAGCGTTTCTTATCTGGAGGAGAAAAAGCATCTGCAATCCCAGAGAGGAGCTGGCTCTTAAAGAGTGACAATGGGTACTTGGGTGTGCAGGGGAGGAGAGGGCAGGTGGGAGTGGGGTGGGATGGTTTGACTTTCTGGCATCAAAACAAATGGGAAATTCTTCAGGCCAGGCTGATGTACATCTATAAGACACTAGACACAGCACAGCCTGCCCACCAGCCCTGTCATGAATCATCTGTGATTGAGCTGAGGGAGAACTTCCTGAAATCCCTCATCATCGTTTGACTAAGATGAGATGCTCTTATCTTACGAAAGTCTGACATCCATAAACTTGTTGGAACTTGGTATGGTGAATTGAGGACTCTGTAAGCAAGTGATAGAAAACAGAATGCGTTCTCTCTGGGCTCTGATTTTGGTTTTAAGAGGGACGGGCCCCCTTCTGGGCTGGCAGACTGAAAGAGCAACCTGTCCCCAGTCATGGTGAAAGTGAGGGTGTAGGGAAAGTGGGGTTTAAGGAAGAGGGCCCCGTGGGTGACTAGGGCCACTTCTCATCAAGGGACATCCAGGACCCTTGTAAGGTAGGATGACATTGATATGAGGAAGCCACCCAGAAGTGTGCAGTCTCTGCTAGGGACAAAGCACCGTGCACTGTGGCACCCTCTGCTAGGGACAAAGCAGGAAGGGCTGCCGTCGGCTCCAGGATGGCTCTGTTAAGAGTACGGGGTAGGCAAACCAGGTCTGCAACTCATAATGAGAAGGCACAGCCTCTGGGAAGGAGGTGAGCCAGATGCCTCCGTAGCAAATTTGGGCTTTGCCTTGAAGACTGCACAGCAAGCAGCTGGTGAGGAGCCTGGGCACCAAGGCTCAGAAAACCAAGCCTCAAGTTCCAGTTCTACTTCTTAAAAGCTAAGTGACCTTAAGCCTCAGGTCCCTGAAAAGGAAGAAATAATATGTGTGTCTTCACAGGGTGACCGTTGGGAGCAGGAGTATGAAATAATGCAGTTAGAACCCTCAGCACATGCTCGGCACACTGTAAATAATCAAAAATTGGAAGCCATTCTTATTAATAAGTGCAAGGAATCCCACAGCCATTTACAAACAGAGTGATGCTGTGGGGGTGGGGAATGATGAATACAGACTAATTTCAGATCACAAAACAAAAGGAATGGAGCCCAAGGAAAATGAGAGCAGTGGCTCCATTTGCTCCAAATTTCTTTGTCCCCCAAAAGATCTGGGGCTTGTCTCCCAGGTTCTGTAAGACCCAAGAGGTGACTTTCAGAGTCAGAGAGACACCCGGAATCCTGCCTTCCAAAGCCATGTGCTCACCATCTGATCACAGACCCCCCCTTTTGAAAAAAATGGAAGGGGAAGAAGTTAAAACACACACACAAACCAGTTGATTCAATAAAGAGCTTTTGGTGAGTGCTCTTTCCAGGATAACAAACCAAGCAAAACGTCTGGCTGTGTTTAAAATCAACAAAAGCAGCAGGAAAGGCAGGAAGAAGGGAGGGGAGTGATGAGCTTGTGCCGAGAGCTGCCAACGGTGCTGCTTCAGCAGGAGCCATGGGAGGAGCCCCAGGAGAGGACAGAGGAGACCAATGCAGACTGGATGGAAGCAAGGACAGGGGAGGCAGGGACGGAGCCAGGCCCAATGGGAGGCAGAAGTGGTGCTGGGGCCCGTGGGAAGCTTTCCCCAGGATTCCAGGCCTCTCTCAGAGCTCTGGCCTAGGTGGCCAGGGGGTGTGGGGGCCTCAGAGCTAAGCCCAAGCACTCCCAACCAGATCATGAATTTGATAATAACGGCCACACTTACTGAGCACTGTACCATGGGCCAGCCTGTGCTATGCTCTTTATATGCAGTATGATCCCCATTTTATAGGTGAGCAAACTGACGCTCCAAGAGGCACTGGGACAGCCCACAGCTAGCTGCCAAGTGGTAGTAGTCATGTGCCTTATTCCTGACCCCCAGCTTCTTAATACAGAGCCCTACCGCGTCAGGCCCAGGAAGGGTAAATAGCAAGGCACGCGAACCAGCTAACAGACATCTGGGAAATGCAGACTGGGAGGGAAAAGGTTAAAGATGGCCAGTTGTGAGCTTAAGTCCAACTGATGCTGGGAAAGGCCAACCATAATGTCGCCAGATGAAAGGACGTTTTGCCCAGCTCCCACATGCGGACAGAGGCACTGTGCCACCCGAAGCAGGTCCCACAGCAGGTCCCGGGCCTGGGCCCGCCATACCGATGGTGCAGTGTTCGCCGTTCCAGCCGGGGCTGCACTCGCACTTGCCGTCGCGGCACGTCCCGTGCTCCGCACAGCGCGGGTGGCAGGCCCGCTGGTCGCAGGCCGCCCCCATCCAGCCTTCCTCGCAGCGGCAGGTGCCCCCCACGCAGACTCCGTGGCCGCCACAGTCGGCAGCACAGATCTCTGTGGGGAGGGGGGGGGAGGGGGGGAGGGGGGGGGAGAGGGGGGAGGAGGGAGGAAGAGGGGGGAGGAGGGGGGAAGGGGAGGAGGGGGAGGGGGGAGGAGGGGGGAGGAGGGGGGAGGGGGGTGCAGGGGAAGGGGGGTGCAGGGGAAGGGGGGAGAGCGGAAGGGGAGGGAGGGGAGAAAAACAAAACACATTTTGAGCCAGTCATTGTTGGGAACAAGGGTCACACTTGGCTACCCACCTCGTCTCCTGTGTGGCTCGGGAGTCGAATCTCCCTGAACAGTGTGACCCTCAGATGAGAACAATTCTCCGGGCAAAAGCCTGTCCTGACCCGTTTCCCTACCAAAATAGGGCGGATTGGAGGGCTCTGCTCTGTTTGCTTTCCCCTATTGCCAGCCTGTCCCTGCTCTTGCGCTTGCCACCTCCAATGGGGACGGGCCTTCCAAACAGATGTGAGGAAAAGTCAAATTTAATTAAAAACTGGTTATGTGTGAAAACAAAGTGAGGACGAGTCCCCCATCGCCAAGTGAAGTGCTCGTGGATCTGGCTTGGGCACGTGCAGGGGGCCTGGGGTCTGCATTTCATTCTGGCCTTGACTGCGATCGAGGTGGGGTGAAAGGGAGGCCAGTGCCCCGCACCCCGGCGTGTTTTCTAGGGGGTGGCTCTGTGCTTCTGCCACCTGTGCTCCATGCTCCACCCACTGCCCTGTCACTCCCACTCCAAGCACCACCTCAGTGGCCCTTCTGATCCAAAGCAAAGAGTTGGGGGACCATCTCACAGCCAGAGAGGGGTTGCCCAGCCCTTCGCAAAAGGCCTGTGAGTCGGCACGAAACACACACGGCCCGATTCACAAGCCGCTTCGGCTGGGGGCCAGTGGCAGCCTCACAGTAACACAGGCAGAGGTTGTGAAGTCTCGGAAACAGGTTTTAGGAAACTGGTTGAGCAGCTGTGGCCACTGATGCTCTCTGCCAGCACTGTGACGGAGACCCTGCCTGGAGTCTGGACCTCGAGGCCCCACGGTCTTCAAATGAAAATCCCAACGCTTTTATTCTTTTTCCAACTAAATTAACTGGCACTGTGTCACGCTGCATTTGCCCACAACAGCTTGGAATCTTCCAAGCTGTATTCTGGTTTAGAAGCTACTAAGAGTCTAGCTATTTTTGAAAAAGGAGCTAAATCAAAATTAGATCGCAGAGGCTTAGACCTTTCATATCAACCTACAATGCAATGGCTACAATGTTTAAGAACTAAATACAAGGGGCACATGGGTGGTTTAATCAGTTAAGCGTGTCAATTTCGGCTCAGGTCACGATTGTGTGGTCTGTGAGTTTCAGCCTCGCGTCGGGCTCTGTGCTGACAGCTCGGAGCCTGGAGCCTGCTTCAGACTCTGTCTCTCTCTCTCTCTCTCTCTGCCCCTCCCCTGCTTGGGTTCTGTCTCTCTCTGCCTCTCAAAAAGTAAATAAGCATTATATATACACACACACACACACACACACACACACGTATATGTGTATGTGTGTGTGTGTATATATATATATGTAAACATATATACATAAATAAATAAATAAATAAATAAGACTTAGAATCAGATGGGATTCCAAATATATGTTCTGCCAGTTATGTGACCTCAGGCTACCTATTCCATTGCTGAATTTCGCTTTCTTCTTCTGTAAAATGGGGGTGGTGACAGCATCCCTTCGGAGGGTGCCTGATATACAGTATGTATCAATAAATTCACACTGACCATTCATTCTTCAGATAGTACTGCATGCATCCCTACTATGCGCTGAAGACTGTGGCTGTGTCAGGAATACGGAGAAAAACTAGACATAATCTCCATCCTCTGGGAGATCACAATCCAGACAAAGCACAAACTGATGTTGGAATCCAAAGGGTATCCAAATAATCTACAGCTGTTACTGCTGCACCTTCTTGCTTATACACAGTAAATAAAAAAACCATGAATTTTAGGATCAGATAGATTTGGGGTCCACTCTTGTTTTGTCACTTATTGGCTGGGTGATCTGCAGGTTGCAGGTTATGAAATTCATTGAGCCTCGCTTTCTATGTCTGTGACACAGGCATAAAAAAATTCCCATTTCACCATCTCACAGGGGTGGTGTTAGATCAAATGAGGTAATGTGTGGGAGAGCCATTTTTGGCTTAATAACTAACACTTATATCAGGTTTTAGAGTTTACAAAGCACTCTTCATATGCAATTTCTCATTTAACCTCGACAACAATGCTGTCAGAACACCCAGCTACTATCTTTCTTAGAGGTGAGGCTACTGAGACCCAGACAGTATGAGCGAATTCTACAAGGTCATGCGGTTCTCCTGGTGCTTCTTCCTCGTTTGGACAATTCTCAGGGCAATATGCAAGACAGACATTTTAAGATTAAGGAAACTGATCAGCAAAGAGGCAGGCTCTCCTCTGCAGGAACCTCCTGGTTCTTCCAGCGGGTCTGTCTCCTTTCCTGGCCCTGTTGCTTATCTTTTGTTACATCCAAGTCAGCCCCTGGATATATGTGAAATGAAATGAGATCCCCTCTGCAGAATTTCCCAGACACTCAGTCTCACTTTTGTCATCTGGAGACTGCTGGGCTGCCCATCCAAATGCAGCATTTCCTCACCATTTTACACCAGACATGCTCTCCTGGCATGAAGCTGAAGTTGCCTGGTGGTTGGGCCCCTCTCCATCAGCCTTTTACAAGCTGGGTTGTGGGCTCTTACACGTCTTAATGCAAGGGACCTGAACAGGGTGACCTTGATGTTTATGGGATGCTAACTGATGGGAACACAGCCTGTCAGTGTTCAGGTTCTCCTCTGCAGATGGCCTCTCCGCCTGCGTGGGAGACTCACTGACTCCTGATGGGAGCAGAAACCAGAGATGCTACTTTATCATTTGGTCTCAAGTTGTAGGTCCTGTTGTGATTTTTCTTATGTTTCTCTCTCTCTCTCTTTTTTTTTTTTTGTCCTTTATATAAAAGGAACTGCTTTCGTTTTCCTTCTTGATTTTTGCTTTGACATGAAAACAGATATAACTTCCCAGAGTGGTTGCTGGAAACCAAATAGGATGGCACTGAAGAATGTGCTTTGACAGCTCATCTATCCTTTATGTGATGTAAGTGGGATTCTGTGAAATGTGGGTCATGGCTCCTCTCCAATCCCAGTTTCCTTGCTTGTAAGCCAGGGATGACACTAACCACTGGACAGGGGTGGTGTAGGAACTGCTTTCACTTGTCTCCTCTCTCGTGTGCCCACTACGTGCCAATCCTACAGCAATGGGATCTGATGGTGACCATGCCAGGCATGGTTCTTTCCTGACCTCAAGGAGTTGACATTCCAGCATGGCAGACAGACATAACTGATATCAGTTACACGAGTTCACATGTGCAGAAGTAAAACTTCTAGCATAGCGTCTGGCACGTAGTCAGGGTATAATAAATTGTGCTCACACGTACTTTTGTGAGAAAGAAAATGATGTGTAGTAGCATATGCACTGGACTGACGTCAGAGCATCGGATGTGAATTCTGACTCTGTGACATATCCAATACAAGTGAGCATTTGATAAGTTCCTGTTGACCTTCACCTGATACACATCAGAGCTTTCTGGCTGATAGCTGGAGGGGCTGGGATCTGAGAGGAATCCTTTGAAGTACTATGGAGAACACAATCCGTAGGGTAGACTTGGGCTCCGATTCTGACTCCCCAGCTTCCTTGGGTCCTTGTAGAGTCCTCAGAGAATTATTTAATCTGGGTCACACTTCTGCACTCCCCAAATGAGGAGAGTAATAATGGTCCCCCACTGGTTGAGTGGTGATAATGGAAGAAAAGGGTGCATGTGGAAGGCCCTGGGTAAGCTGTGCTATGAACACAACTCATTGCTGAGGACTGAAGACCTCTTGTGTCATCAGAGCTGTACTTCTTGAAGAGGAGCATCTTCTTGAAGAGCAAAATATTAGCTTTGTAGTGATTAGCCTCAAAATTAAGGTATGCTTTGTCTAGTTACCTCGCATGGCACCATTGACCAATACCATTGAAACCCAGGAAGAAGCCGTTTGTATTTACAGCCTTGGCTTCCTCTTGAAATCACATGAAAATCCCAAGCTGTCTTACAATTTTGATTCTAAGCCTGTAAAGTTCTTGACTGAAGCATACAGGATCTTGGAGATGAACCAGGCCAGGCCCAAGAACACATTAGCTCTTCTCTGAGGGAAAGCCATGCCTATAGCTCTTCCCTTCTGCACCTCTGCCTTGCCTCACCCCTGTACATGCCTGTCTTTTCTCCAGACCAACAGCTCACCTAATGGCAGGCTTTAGCTTTTTCTCATCTTGGTCCCCCCGCAGCAAGCACCAGGCATGGCACAACATGAGATTTCAACAAATATTTGTTGAAAAAACAGATGAATAAAGAAACCCCCCAAAACCCCAAAAAACAAAACTTCACGGAAGAGGTGTTAAATTACTTGGGCTTGACTCTGTCTCAGGGTCATATTGTACAAGAGTTATTTAGTTAGATATATTTGCACAGGGGCTCAGTCCCCTTTGTGCCTAACTTTCTTAGAAACTCAGCTGCAATCTCTGACTGAGAACTCTGTAATCTTAAAGGGCCTCAGTCCTTACACTCTCAGGCACACCTTTCTTCCTACTGCTTCCCTTGTCATACCCATTCTCCTTCCATGACGTGGAAGTGAGTAGGCACATGAGGAAGAAGTGAAAAGAGTAGGGAAAGATAGCAGGTTTGGCTATTGGTTAATTGTGCCCCAAAGTGTATACATAAGGGAAAAAGCTGCTCCAGGCTCCTCTCATTAAATGTTAATCCCTATACGAGCCTGGATGAAGCCTGGGACCTAGCACAGCTATGTTTTAATTTGTCTGGACTTATTTTACAATCCTGTTCATTAAAATAGCTGGTACGGGAAGCTGTGGCGTTCCCCTAAAGGGACAGACTTACATATATTTTTCTCATAAAATTTCTGCGACTTGGAAAGATGCTCAAAATTGCCACAAGTGAGGAATGCAAGGGTCGCCGCCCAAGGATCTGTGGGCTTTCCTGCTGAGCAAGGAACAGAGGCAGGTGAAACAGAGTCTTGGCCCCATGTGACCTCCTGGAAAGTCCTTTAATAAGTCCGTATTTAGCACTAAAAGGGATAATAGGGAAAATTGTTCTATTTTGCTTAGGCCTTGAGGTTCTTAGAATGCCCTTAAGAAATTTTAATAGAGGGTTAAATAATTTTAAATGATTCCTGCTAGGATTTTCTGTTTTATCACTAGCTCTTCGGAATTAGTGCACAGCTCAGGAATTTCTCTGAAATTCTGGTACACGTTAAGTCTAAGCCACGCTATTGAAGCAGAAATAAGGAGAAAATGTAGAAGCCTTGCTGGTGGCCCACAAATAATATCTCATTAAATCCTCACAATGGCCCTGCAATGGTATTTTCATTACTGTATCATAGCTGGGGAAACAGCTTGGAGGGATTAAGTGACTGGCTCAAAGGTAACTTAGCTAGAATGACAGGTGGCTATGATTAACACAGCTCTTTGGCCTGTGACTTGTGTGACCAAGTTGAGGTGAAACCTCAGTTGTAACGTGACACATTTCAATGACTGTTAGTTACATATTAGATCATTACCCCAGCTAGAATACAGGATCTCTGAGATCAGTCAGAGAGGTGAGGGTCCTTCCTCACCCTGACCCAGTGTTTACTATATTAAGTACTTTTCCTTTTGTTTGTCTGTTTATCTGTTTGTTCACCTTCCATATGCCCATCTGTCCATCCATCTATACAATCCACCCAATCATCTAATCATCTATCCAGTCACTAGGCCGTCAGCCTGTCTGTCCATTCATCCATCCATCCATCCATCCATCCATCTGTCCATCCATCCATCTATCCATCCATCTATCCATCTATACGTCCGCCCATCCATCATCCATCCATCCATCCATCCATCCATCCATCCATCCAGCTATCATCCATGCATCCAGCCATCCAATTGTGTGACTTGGACAAGTCACTTCACCTTTCTGTGCCTCAGCTTTCTCTTCTGCAAAATAGGGTTTATACACTAATATCTCAGGTTCATCTGTGAGGCTTAAATGGACACCTTACAATGTGCCTAGTATCATACACATCTTTTATAGAGTAAACACTGTACGGCAACTATATCATGTTTATGTGCTAGAAAGATCCAGGAGAAGGGAGAGCTTAATGATTCTGGGGAGAGCAAGGGGATGATGTGAACAACCGAGGCACCTCTGAGCAGCTAGAGAGGACTAGATTTGGAGCATAATCTGAGGGACAGCCCTTTGAGGGCACCTCATCTTCTGGGGAGGGATATGTAGGCCAGGACCTGTTTAAGGGACAGGCCAGGATAATGGTAAAGCACTTTACCAATGGCTTCAATGTTCTCAGTGAGGTCGGAATCTCTGCTGACGGATAGAGGTGGACATTTAAAGAGCCCTTTTGGGGAACAAGAGCAATAACTCCCAAAGTATAAGAAGGATGCAGCTGGAAGGGCCCAGGAGAGGCTAAAGATCATGAGCATGAGGTGGTTTGGCTTCCAGTGCTCAGAAGCAGGCTGTAAGCTGAGGGATGGTGAGTGGCTGGGGTGGGCCTGGGTTTTGCAAGGTGGATATGGACAGAGGTAGAGACAAGGGAGCTGTGAGTGATGAAGGAGAACAGCTGGAGGTGAAGGACCATGGGACTAGGGGAAAATGATGGCGAAGGAGGGTGTTGGAGCTGGGCAGGAAGTGGCCTGCTTCTGACCAGGGCATTTCCCTCAGGTGGGTTTAGGGGTAAGAGAGAAAACAAGGAGAAAAACTTAGAGGACCAGTTTTTGTGATGAGAGCGTAAGAAGACACTTCAGAGATGCTTTAGCCATTCTGTAGACAGGAAAATGAAGGGCCAGAAGAGAGGAGTGCCTTGTCTGTCGTCCCATAGGGACATGCGTGTCAGTGTTTGAGCAAGAACTTAATGGCTGACTTAGGAAATAGTCACATAAGGGGCCAGCTAGACAAATGGCTGAAGCGGGGCCTTACCACACACTGTGTCCCCTCCTCTGTGCCTCTGTACAAGCTGTTTCCGTGGTCTGGGTTCCCCTTTTACCTCAATCTTCAAATGTTCAACTCTACATTGGCTTTGAGTTCTGGCTCCTCCTCTTTGAAGCCTCCTTCTAGTGTTCCATCTGGCAAGAGTTTCACCTCCTGCCTTCCCAAAGCACTTGACACGAACCTTTCTTTATCAGGGTAATTAGTCTGTCTTGCCTCCAGAGCCCTCCCGTCACCAGATTGATCTCTACATTCCCCAGTGAGTCTTACACAGGAAATGTATCTTCTGACTGCGTCAAGGTTCTACCATTTTGCACAGAACAGAGGCTGGGATTCACAGAAGCGAGTATAAGGGCCTCCTCTGCTACTTCCCAGCTATGGGAAACAAATGTAGCACCCCTCTGAGCCTTCTCTTTGTCATTTAGAAAATGACAATAATGATACCTAGGTGCCAGAATCCTGAACTTGATTTAAAAACATACTGAGCACCTACTATGTGCCAGATACTCCTAGAGGCTGGGGATTCAGAAATTATATTAAATTATCTCTAGGCTCAAGGAACTGAAGTCTACCCATATGTGTAAAGGAGCACGAGGCTACCACCATGCCCAGCACACAGTAGGGTAATTACAAGGTACCTTTTTTTCCCGTAGACAGATACCTCTATATTTTGAACAAAAGGGTTTCGATGTAGCACCCCCCCCCTTCCTCCTTTTCTCACTAAATTGGGAAGATGGCTTTTTAGTCTCAGTGCAGGTTTCAAGAAGCAGCCAGAAGGGGAGGAAGGTACAGGAAAGGAGCCTTTGACTTCCTTACAGTAATTAGTGTCCCCTTGACATTGAGGTCAAACCCAAGCCACTCTCCCATGCTTTTCAACTTCCATCTCTATCACCAGAGGGTCAGTGCTGCTCCCAGCCACCGCTCCATCCCACAGATCTAGTTGGAGGAAAGCTAATGAGCCTTGGAAACCACATGGCCTTTCACCTCACCGGAGGAGCTCGGGAAGCTTTCAAACCAAGCAGGAAAGTAGATTCCAGGATGTTGGTGCATAGCACGCTCCACACCTATTCCCCCAGGACCAGAATTTCAAGCTTCATGAAGCACCTATCACAGGAAGTAGTAAGCCACTGCCATTCATCTTAATTGGAGGGTATCAGGTGTCCTGATTGGAGGAGTTCAAACTGAGCTTGAGGGAGGCCTCCAAATAGGGTCTGACTTTGCAGAAGGATAACAAGGCAGGAAAGGGCTGGTGAGCACAGAAGCCACAGAACATGCCCAGGATGTGGGGTTTTGCCCAGGGCTGGAACACTACCTACACCCCACAAAAGGGCCCAACTGGATGAACTGAAGAGGCAGTGATGTTCGCTCCTCTTCCCAGAGACCCCCGGCCCTGCTATCCTTTATGAAAGGCCCATCTCTCCACCCGATCACGTGCCCACCTGTCTAACTGGCTCCTGGACATATCCACCTAGATGTCCTCCTGGCGCCTCCAACTGCATGCCAGTGTTAGAGTATGCTTTCCAAAATCAAACCTCACATATCACACCTCTGCTTAAAACTTTTCAGTGGCTCCCACCGACAGATAAAACCTAAACTCTTCCGAGGCCATTCACGACTGGATGCCTGCTAACTTCGCTCACCTCTTCTCCCTCTCACTACTGCCACCAATATCCTAAGCAAAGCCACTCCAAACTACAGGTCTTCCCTGCAAATGCCATGTGCTGTCGCATCTTTGTGCATGTTGCAAATCTCTGACTTCTACAATGGGATGCTGCAAGATGCTTGTCTCTTCCTTCTATCTCTGCCAACTCAAACCCACCTCCATCACCCACCTTAAATCCTGCTATTCTCCAAGAAGCCCCCTGATCACCCCGGCTGAAAGCAATCACTCTTTTCCTTGAACCCTTGTAGTATTGCCAGTTTACATGGTTCTTGGCACTGGTATCCAGTGAACTGATACCTTGTGAACCTCATACCTGAGTCATCAACGGGATCAGCATAAACCTTGGAAACAGCCAATGGCACAGTTATGTAGAGGATAAATATGGGCTCTGAAGTCTGAGACGGCTGGATTTGAATCCTTGTTTTCCCAGAGTGTCTCTGGGCAAGTCCCCCAGGCTCTCTGAACCCTGATTCCCTGGGAACAATACCATCTGCAGTGTCACAAGATTCTTATTTGTTGTCTGAATAAATCATGAAGCATATACATGAAGAAGCTCTGTAAAACGTAAATAAAATCTCCATTCAGAGAGCAGTTATTATTTTAAAATTACAAGTTATATACCAGCGGTTTGATTCAGGAAGACAACCGAAGATTGTGTACAAGCCATCGGCTTGGGCGTCCAAACAGAAACCTGATTCTGAAGCCCAGTTTCAGGAGGGCTTATATTTACATACTGAAGAGCTCCAATTCTGATAGAAAATGTTCTGGGGCTGTCAGGGGAAATTCTACTAAATTACAAAGCTGCCAGCTCCTGGTTTATCAACCTTTAGCTCTGGCACTATTTAGTACTACGCCTGTCTGGGCCCAATTTCCCAGTCTTTGATTAAATGTTAGGAACTGACCATCTCATTGTGTCTGAAACTGCATGCTACTTCCCAGACAACTGGTGGGCTCTTCTCTGCTTCCTTCCAATGCCTTCTCTTCCTTCTCTGCCTCAGTGTCAATCTCTCAGATATTTATTATTCTGAACTTTGATTCCAGGCTACCACTTGCTGTTGGGAAGAGGTACAGGAAATGTCAAGTCTCAATGGATATTATTCCTCGGCTGAAATTCTAACCTCGGGTTCCTCTTCCTGTAACATACCTATACAGAAATAGCCCGGCCTGATCATTTCCTTTTGATGTTTAATTGGATGTCGGTGCTGTGCTTTCTGGGCTGAGAAGCTAATGCTTCTCAGAGAGAGAACAATTCCGGCTATACACACGAGACCTGTAGCGGGGAGAATGCTCCGCGCTGAATGTAATTTTCTCTCCCATCCATGAACAGAAGACAATTTCTCTGGCATTAAAGCATCTCACTCAGTCTTTCTGTCATTAATAAGAATCAAATTCTGTTCCCTCAAATTTAAATGTAATTATATTTGCCTCGTAAATAAAATTGAATTACCATTTTCAAAATTTAGCACTAATGCAAATGCTATATTTAGAGCTTTAATTTTTTTAACCCTGTTACTACTTTCGACTTATTATTATTATTTTTTAAACACTGGGCTTATTTTGCTGTCAGCTGTGACTTAATTTGATAACAGAGCGTCTCTGTTCCCTATCTTTCCAGTCATATTTGTTGTTAACTATGCTTCGTGGTTAGCTTGTCTTTTTGGTAGGGGAAGAGAGTAATAGAGAGGCAACTGGCAGCTCAGAGGATCTGAGTTTGAATTCTAAAAGGTCCACCCTAAGCGAAGGAACCTAGGCCAGGGTGGGCTGAGAGAGCTAAAGAGCGAGCCCTGACATGGAGTCTGAGAGAGAAATCTTCACTGTGCATTGGAAATTTTTTTAATCCGAGATTTGCAGCAAGGCATTCAGTAGACCCCAGGTCTGGACCCTGCCTGCCTTTCTGGCCCAACTAACCGCCCCCCCAACACCCCCCCCCCCCCCCTGCTCCACCGCCCCAGAGCTCTGAGTCTCCGGTCAGAGAAAAGATCTTCCAGAGGCCACTCCTACATATCTGTGTACTTCGCACATGCTGTTCCATCTGCCTGCACTTCCCCTGCCCCTCTCATGTTCTGGCTCACAAGTCTCCTCCCTGGGAAAGACTGTCTCAGCTTCTGGCCCCACCATCTTCTGGCTGAGCTCACTGCTCCTGCCCTTGTGCTCCCAAACCCCATGCACATACCTCAGTCAGAGCTCTTATCACACCACTTAACTAGGTGTCACTTCCCGAGTGGGTGAGGTTCCCTGGTCCTGGGTGCCCAGAACAGCGCCCAGCACACAGGGAGGCCTAAAAGGGTCATAAGTGAATGAGGTGGATATCTGTGCCTGTCAGGGGCAGGTGCAGATCTGGAGCTGTTCTGGGATGCTCTCTCTGTGAGGCTGTATTCCACTCTGGAATTGAGCTCAGAAAGCTCATTATGGAAGCTGATGCTAATGCTGTTTGGCCCTTGTGCTGTTGTTTGGGGATAAATATGTCAGCACATTGATAACTTCATCTAGACTCAATGACCAGTGATGGCAGCTGGTGGTAAAGAGTCAGAAACCACAAGGAAACTGAGCCTCTGAGAGAAAGCAAAGTTGTTCAAGGCTACATAGACTCAAATCCAGGTCTGGCTCTAAACCTTCACTATATAAACTGTCCTCACTTAAATTTGCAAGAGTCTAAGGGACTATTTGGATAATTTAGATTTAATCATGCATTTTAAAAACACACTACTTATTGACTGCTTACTGACTGCCAGCACCATGCTAGGCATATTATACATATGCATTAAAGCTAATTTAAAAAACAACCCTGCAAAGCAGGTACCATTAGCCATATTCTTTGGATAAACTCAGTCTTAAAGCTCTAGCTTGGTCCCACTCTAAATCCCATGCAATTCTTTCTGACCGCATATGCTACCTCCAAACCTGTACCACAGAATCTCTAAAAGATCTCTACCTGTTCTTCCATGAAACTCAATTGCAGTGAAATGATAAGAATCATAAACCACCAGCATGGGCATTTCACAGGCAGAATCTCTGCCATGTATCGCTTCTATGAGCCAGCAACCCAAAGGGATAAAATGCAGTGAGAGGACCCTCTCAAATAAAAGTCATTTATGGAAGATAAGATTGGAGAGGGCTCACAGAGCAGTGGAAATGATGAATGAATTTATGAAGCTGAGGACGGAGGCTACTGGGCTGGGGTGGAGGGGAAGGAAGACCCGAGGGAGAGCCAACAGAGGGGCAAACGATGAGTCTAAGTGACCACATTTGAAATGGTATCCTG
This sequence comes from Prionailurus bengalensis, assembly GCF_016509475.1. Classification (NCBI taxonomy): domain Eukaryota; kingdom Metazoa; phylum Chordata; class Mammalia; order Carnivora; family Felidae; genus Prionailurus; species Prionailurus bengalensis. The sequence goes on along the minus strand of NC_057346.1, from coordinate 53,651,421 downwards.
GAAAATGTCACAGAGCTTGAAATCCTCTTTAGAAGTCCTGAGGCTCTGAAAGAAAGGTAGACTCTTCCAATTGTAAGGACGGTCTCAGAGAGGTTAAATTCCTTCCCTTTTCTAAGGCAGCTCAAAGCCAAGAGGATGAAAAGCCAACTAAAGCATATGGGGGAGGTGGGAGAGTCATTCTGCTCAGCAAGGCTGCTGAGTGGGCCCATTTTATGTAAAAGCTGATGAGGCATCCAGCCCAGCGTGGCTGCTCCCTGGGGAAGATGGCCTGAAGGAGGTGACATGATGCCAGCTCCTGTCCAGGAGGGGTTCCGGCCGGCCGGCACGGCACACGAAACTAACATGAGCTAGGTCTGGAAAGAGACAAAGAAGGAGCCAGGGATTTGGTTTTAGCCCTTAGTGCATGCGTGTGTGTGTGTGTGTGTGTGTGTGTGTGTGTGTGTGTGTGTATGGCGGTGTGGGGGCACACTGGGGTGGGGAGGAGGGTCCTGAGAGAACAGATTAGACCGGTAGTGTGCTGGGATCTTCCTGGGCAGAGCCAATAGCCTTTTCTTTGATGTGCCACTGGGTAAGTCATCGAATAATCATAGAGAACCTAACCCAAGACAGGCCCTGCACTAGGGATACTGGCAAACCTTGACCTCATGGAGATCACGCTTGGCAAGAGAAAGGCTCGATGATAATACATTGCTCAGTATGCCACAGAGCTTGGCAGAGGCCCTAGAGCCATACCTGGTGTGAATCTGGACTCTGCCACTCACCGGTGGGGGGAAACTGGCAAGGAATTGAACTTTTCTGAGCTTCAGTTTCCTTACCTGGAAAATGGAACTAGTAATACTTTCTTCCACAGGGGTTTGTAGAACCTTAATTAAGATAATGGTTGTAATACACTTAGTTCAGTTGGTTTGGTACATGGTAAGTCCTAAGAAATGGGTGGCTCTTTAAGTGATGCTCCATCCTGTGGCTTATCAGGAAAAAAGATAAGATCACTGATAAGGAAACACCTTTGGATGGAAAGGGGGCTTGAGGCAAGAGCTGAGGACTTAGCTTTAATTCACACTCTGCCACTGCTAAACTGATTTACTCTGGACCAGTCATTTCATCTTCCCAGCTCTTTAACCCTCTGTTAAACCACAGCACTGGCAATCACCATCACCATCACCACTACCACCATCCCCCAGAGACCAGAGAAGCCAAGTCCTGCTGTGCCCGGAGTTGAGGACACAGGTGTGCTGAGGGTGGGCCACAGGCATTCGTCCCAACAATTATCTTACACTGTTTGTCAGGAAGGAAGATCACTTGAATGAGGCAAGATTGGGGGAGGAATTTCTGAGATGAGATTGGAAGCCAAGCTACTGGGAACTCAGGGGCCTGAGTGAATACTTGTGTAAAATCGGACTTCACTGTTTTCACAAACAGTAACCAAAGTGCTGGGGAACTTTGTCGGCTCACATTTCATCACAGGCTGGTCGTGGAGTGCGGGGCGTGTCGATTTCAGATGCTTTCATTAAGTCCCGTTCTCTGGGCCAGTGAGACATCTCTTCCTTCCTATGAGGGCCATTTGGTGATTTCTGCCAACTTCACAACCCATAGTTCGTGCCGATGCTATGAGGAGCACTGAGGACGGGCTGCAGGCCTGCGGCTCCTGATGGGAAGGCTCTGGGCAGTATCTGTGCCAGCCTGGCCGTACCAGGGGCAAATAACACCATACGAGGAGAGCTGCCTCTCTACAGGTGTCTGACTTGGGCCAGGCACCGTGCCGACCACCATACCTACACTTTGTCACTGAATCCTTACAACAATCCTTACAACAATCCTGTAGGTGATTTTACCTTTATGATAGAAGAAGACAGAATTCAGTAGGCCCAGAGGGGAACATTAGGACCTGAGGTTCCTGGGTGGGGAAAAACATCTATTTTGGAATAATGCTGGGAGTGTCTGACCACAGCAAACTTCCTCAAGCACAAGGTTCCTCTTAAGAATGTTAGGGGCGCCTGGGTGGCGCAGTCGGTTAAGCGTCCGACTTCAGCCAGGTCACGATCTCGCGGTCCGTGAGTTTGAGCCCCGCGTCGGGCTCTGGGCTGATGGCTCAGAGCCTGGAGCCTGTTTTCGATTCTGTGTCTCCCTCTCTCTCTGCCCCTCCCCCGTTCATGCTGTGTCTCTCTCTGTCCCAAAAATAAATAAACGTTGAAAAAAAAATTAAAAAAAAAAAAAAAAAAGAATGTAACAGATCTCCCCCATTCCCCCTCAGGCTTCCTGCAGGAATTTGACAAAAGACCCAAGCACGGCCTTAGGCCACCACTCATGCAGTGGAACTGAGCCAATCAGGAATGGACCACCCAGCACCTAGAGCTATTAGGCCAATAAGGGTGGGACTTGAGAGGGAACAGGGAGTAGGGGAAGGCTGACCAAAACCTTATGACAAGGACCCTTGCCTACTGTCAGGCATTCACGTCCTAACGTCCCCCCTCTGTAAAGAGAGCTTTCCTACTATTCTTTCTTCCTGATCTTATACTCTAATAAAATTTTGCCGATGCGATGCTCATTTTGTGTCCACCTCTTCGTTCTTTGAGGGAGCAAGACAATGAATCCCACATACTGTGGTAAAGAGTCCTGCAACACCTTCAAGGAAACTAACTGCAACTTGCTGCAGCCATCGTACTAGCGGGGAGCAGATTTTCTGAAAGTCCAGTGCCTGTCCCACCACCATGTAGCTAATTCCCCTAGCACAGAGGCGGTCCCTCAGCTCCAGCACCACTCAGTCAATAAGGCATCTCTTGCTTTGCTTCATGGCCAACACTCAACAGCTTTCAAACAGCTTCCACTCAGTGCAAGTGCCCTTGGAAGGGAGGTAGGAGAAAGATACCAAGTGCTCACTCTATCTAGGCACTCTTCTATGTGCGTGCACACATTGTATAATTTAATGGTCACATAACCTTTGAGGTAGACACTGTTATTATCCCATTTTCAGATAAGGAAGCTGAAGTCAAGAAAAGCCAGTACCTTGCCAAGGTCATCCAGTTAGCACATGGCAGAGCCAGGACTGAGCTCAGGCAGGTACTGCCTATACAAAGCAGGGTTGCAAGAGAGAAAACCACCTTCAAAGTGCTTCCACTAGACTTCAGACTGGTTTCTGGAGGGGAGGTGACTGCTGAGGAGGGACAGTGGCCTGTGGAGAGGCAGCACAGAATACCAGGAAGTGGGCTGGGCCTGGGCTCCCAGGCTGAACTTGGGCTGCCAGCCTCATAGGGCACCAGAGTGCCTTAGGCAAGTCTGCACCCCCCTGAGCCTCAAGGTGAGAATGGGGATGATGTCATAGCTGGCCACCCTGCCTACGGGGCTGTTGTCCTGTGTGTGTGTGTGTGTGTGTGTGTGTGTGTGTGTGTATGAGAGAGAGACAGAGACAGAGAAATATCTCTGTATGCTGTGAAGTACTCGGCAAACACAAATTATTATTTGCTATCGCCAGGGGAGACGGTACTTTTGAAGCCATCTTTGAAATTCCTGGCCTGGTGGCAGTCGTGACACTGTTTCAGTCAGCTGCAGGTTAGAGATTTACAAACTATAATCCACATTTCTGAAAGGGCATATTTCTTCTTGCCTCTATCAAATGTCTTCATTAATATCGAGGGCTCTCATCAATGGCTGTTTTAATCATAATTGTAATAGCAGCTAACATTTACTGAGCTCATATTACGAGCTGAGTAGCATGATAAGTGAGTTTTTAATAACATCTTAAACAATTCGCCACATAATAATTTTCCAAATAGTGACTCCAGAAGGCAGGTCCTGTTAACCACCTCCATTTTACAGCGTAGGGAGGTGAAGGAACTTGCCCGAAGCTAGAACTAGTATGTAGGGGGGTCAGCGTTTGGACCAAGGTTTGCTGGGATCAGGGACGCTTCTCATCACTCCTCTGACCGTGCGCAAGAGGCCACACACAACTGACACCAGTTATGGGGAGCGATACACACGGTGGAGGAAGACAAACTCTCACGATTCTATTTAAAGTCCCTTCCAGTGGGTCTGCTGTCTCCTTTTATGGGACCAACTGAAGAATACTTAGTGATCTCACTCAAAGTTACACGTACCTCTGTGAAAGGCTGTGGCGTTTCATCAGGGATTAACAATGCATGGACACTTATATACCTATCATAAATTAGCTTTGTGGCCACATAACAAACAATACAACCCAGTGTAGCTTTGAGAGGACCATTTATTATATCGCTATAAACAGAGCTATATAAAAAGAATTATTCCTAAGACCCTGCGCATCTGCGTTTGCAATCACGTCTTAACACGAGCTTTGCAAACGAGGATAAAAAGTCCAGTTTAGACTGCATACTGAACATCAATTCTCCATTCAAGGGGGCAAGGTAGTTCAAAGTATTCCAGAGGCACAAAGGCTGCATGGATCTCATTTTTGCCAAAGGTCCTCAACCATCTTTCCTGATCACAAAGGGGACTGCACACAACATGATAAGCTCATTTGGGCTTCCTGTCGTTTAAACAGTGTGGTGTGGTAGAGAAAGCGATTTAAGTAAAAAAACAAAAACAAAAACAAAAACAAAAACCATAGCTAGAGATGCTGCCACTTTTTAGCTGTGTGTCCTTGGGTAGGATTACTTAAAAATTTTCTGTGCCTGAGCTTCTCCATCAGTTTATTTCTCTTCATTTGTTTGTCATCTCCACTCCCTTCGTCCTTCAATGCAAGTGTGACAAAGATGGGGACTTTCTTATCTCTTTATATCTCTGATTAGAAGAGTCCCTAGTACACAGTAGGTGTCCAAAAGTATTCATTGAGTAAAGGATTCTGTAAATCAGTCACACAGGGGCGATGATACCTTTCTCACGGGGTTTTCACGTGTCTACTGTTTATTTTTTAAAGTTTCTTTATTTTTGAGACAGAGAGAGTGAGCAGGGGAGGGGCAGAGAGAGAGGGAGAGAGAGAGAGAGAGTCCCTCCGCTGATAGCGTGGAGCCTGAAGCAGGGCTTGAACTCACGAATCATGAGATAATGACCTGAGCTGAAATCAAGAGTCAGACACGCCACTGACTGAGCCACCCAGGCGCCCCATGTGTCCACTGTTTAAATGAGATATTAAAAGTGAACACACCTGCCATGTACCAAAACTGTGGTAGGTAATTCACAAATTGCCATTTAATCATCATTTTGAGAGAGTCTATGCTTAATTGATTGAGCCACCCAGGTACCCCAAGGGTCTAAAAAATCATAAAGTGCTTACAGACAGAAGGGTGCCAATAGAATTATCCTTTGGAGGTTAGATGTATAAACACTGTGTATATGAACCAAACAGTAAAACCAAAAACACATTTAATCATGCATTCATTATCCATTCATCAATATTTATTGAGCAGCTGTAGTGAGCCAGGCCTGTGCTGAGTCCTGGGCATGTAGGGTGAATAGACATGTTTGTTATCTTCATGGAACTTACGGGCTAGCAGGGGATCTGGCCACAATGGCAGGTAGGGACTAGGTCACAGAAAACCTTAAATACTACACTGAGTTCAGACTTCATTCTGAAGAACGGGTGAAACTAAAGGGTTCGGCACCTGGGACCTGAGTCCTTTAAAGCCCCATCCCTGCAGATCTCACCAGGCATGCTGTTCCCCATGGCCCTGCCTCTAGGGATGACCACCATAACATGGGAGATGAGATTTCAATCTATTACTGTAATTCACATGGTTACAGGGCAAGGGTTTGACTCTGGGTTTAAGCGATATGAAGATTAGTTTCTGAATCCTCTGCCCATCTAAAAGTACGGGTGCCGAAGGATGGAGTTCAGGGAAAGAAGAAAAGCACGCAGAGATGTGGGTCACCCCACTAACACATGACAGAGAATAGGGTCAGACCACTAATACTGACAGAGAATAGGGCATGAACCGTGAACATGTTACAGCGGAAAGCCCCCTCCTCCAGCCACGCTGTGCCCTTCTCCCCACACTCACCAATGGAACAGTCGTGTCCAGTCCAGCTTGGGTCACAGCTGCAAAGGCCAGTGTCTGGGAAGAAGGTTCCGTGGCCTGAACACTGGTCCAAGCACGTGGCTCTGGGCGTCTCACAGTTGGTGCCTCCCCATCCCACGGAACAGTGGCACTCGCCTCTCACGCAGACACCCCGGCCTGAACACGTGGGGTCCATGCAGTCCACTGTGACACAAAGCAAAGGGAACACAGGTGAGCATCTGATCAGCAAAGGTGATGCCTCTTTAAGTGAACTACTACACTTTGTAGTAGAAGGGCTTGGTAAGAGGACACAGATCTCCTGAGGACAGGCCACTTGATACAGTAAAGAGGAAGGATTTTAGCAAGTGGTAGAGCTGGGTTCCCGGCTCTATGGGTGGCTGGCTGTTTACCAGTCAGAGGCTCGGTTCCCTTGCCTGTAAAAGGTGGATACAAATCTCTAACTTCTTGGTTTGTTGGGGTGATGGAGTAAGAAATAAGTAAGATGGGTGCCTGGCTGGCTCGGTCGGTAGAGCATGTGACTCTTGATCTCAGGGTTGTGAGTTCAAGACCCAGCATGTGACCTCTCGATCTCAGGGTTGTGAGTTCAAGCCCCAAGTTGGCAGTGGAGTTTACTTAAAAAAAAAAAAAAAAAAAAAAAAAGAAATATTTATCAAGTGTTCGCATGGTGCCCCGTGCCTGCTACGTCTGTAATAACTACACCAGTTAGCGGACAAGACGTTGTTTTGTTCACTTCTGTGTATCCACCTCCTAGAACAGTGCTTAGCACATAGGTCCTCAAGAAATCTTTGTCAAATAAACTAATACTGTTTACCACTTCATAATACAGTCTTAACATGAATGTGGGACTAAAAGAGATTCCTTAATTTAAAAGAGAATTTATTTTGCACTTAAATTCCATTAGATTTTATCATCTTGCCAAAGTTCTTGTGACTGACACAAACTTTCAAACCTCACTTTCCAGAGGGCAAACATTTCAACGACTATTCAAAATTACATGTGGGAGCTTTGCACAGATTCTCCTCATGTAGTGAGTGAACTATATAGCTGTAGCTCACAGCCAGGCAACCCCTGCTGGGCTATTAGAGCCTAAGGTCAAAGTGGTCTCAAGAGATCAAACCAGGAAGAGAGAAAGGAGAATAACATTATGGGTGACCTGTTCCGTGCCCGCACTCTAGGAAGTGCTTTACATGTAATATCAGATTCAGTTTCTTCCATAACCCAGCGAGGTACAGATGAGGAAATTGAGGCTCACAGAGGCAAATAATTTAAGCCAAATCATACAGTTAACCCTGCCAGAGAGGAATCTGAAGGCGCGTCTGTCTGATTCTGAAGCCAATATTTGTTCCTGCGGCTGATTTTCCTAAATCAAAGCTTTAGCTACGGGGCTACGCAAAGTTAACAGAGACCTCTAATCTTCCAGAAAGCACTGCACAGAAAAAACAAAAGGAGAGTAGGCAAAGGTTGGTCCAACGTTATGAAAAAGTCGTTGGATCTTTTATTTTAGGAAGGCAGGAGATTCCACTCCTCTTGCAACTGTAGGGGACAGTGGTGTCCTGGCAGGGGGCGCTGTGATGGGTGTGGTCAGCTTCCTCCTGGAAGGAGCTCATGAGGAAGCCCTATCGATGCTCCACAGGAAGGAACCTGGCATCCGGCCTCTGAGGCCCTACGTCATGGTTCCATGACCCGTGTCAAGTCCTGTACCTCCTCTGAAATTCCCATGTCAAAACTATCAACACCTCGGTCGCTAATGAGGACACCGAGGATCTGAAAGGACTGTGTGAACTGTAAACTGGTGGCAAGAAGTTACTTTTCCATCCTGTCAGGATATTCAGCAGTGTGACGTGGGCAGACTGGTCAGAGGTGCTTTTACTTTATTCATTTATAATTCAGACAAGCTTTTTGTTCATTTAGGAATTAAATTTCTTTTTTTTTTAAAAATTTTTTTTTTTAATGTTTATTTATTTTTGAGACAGAGAGAGACAGAGCATGAATGGGGGAGGGTCAGAGAGAGAGGGAGACACAGAATCCGAAACAGGCTCCAGGCTCTGAGCTGTCAGCCCAGAGCCTGATGGGGGGCTCGAACTCACTGACCGTGAGATCATGACCTGAGCCGAAGTCGGACGCTTAACCGACAGCCACCCAGGCGCCCCTACGAATTAAATTTCATAACCCCACATATTTGACTTTGGTGCAAAAGACTGGGAAGCCTGGCCTGCGGATGTTAAGGGTCAGACACAAACGGACAGAGACCGTACAAACGGCTACCTTCTGGGAACAGAATGTCAGCTTATCAAGACAGTTCTTTTACTTTATAGGTTTTGAAAAGGGATTTCACCTTACTGGCCTAAATGAGAAATCAGAAAGTCAGAAGGGAGGAGCAATCATTTGCTAAAAACAGAGTTATGAGAACAACAAGAGCAACAACAATAATAATAACAACCAGTATTGAGGTAGTCCTTCTTCTGGGCCATATTTTGCTATTAAACCTTCTATATACATTATGTCATTTAACTTTAGCCACAATTCTTTGAGGTAGATACCATTACTATCCCCATTTCACAGAGGAGGAAATTAAAGCACAGAGAGGTTGAATAACTTGCCCAAGATCACACAGGGTAAGTGAAGGGATTTACATTGGAATCACTCTTTCTTGGTACACATCTCTTGCTATTTCCTCTGTAATCTTACTGGTTCAAGAATATACACATACGTGTATACGGACATAAGTGGTCAAAACATAGAAACAAAACCAAAATAAAACAAGAAAAGAAACAGAACAAAGTGGAGAATTAATAAAGCCAAACGAAGGCAAAGAATCTTCTCTTGCAGTTTCTGCACGCTACTTAACAATGGTTAAAGCATGGCCCGTTGGAGTTCCTGGTAATTAAAAATCATAAAAATAATAATAGTGATATATTTTCATGACTAGCCTCACATCTCAGAACCTCAGAAGGATTATTCTGGCCCATTAGGCTACTATGGTAATTCCCTAGATCCAGAGAGCTTTCCAATTTGACAGGAAACGACTCAGCAATTCCTATCCCGAGGCCTATAAAGGTATTTCCCGTTCTGCGAGCGCCTGGGCCGGCTTCGGGTTGAAGCAGTCTCCGAGGCGCCCTCGAGGTTGAATCTATAAATCTGCGCTGTTAGCGAGCAAGCCGGGAGGGCGCCAAGTTTAGCAAGAGGCCCTTGGCGTCACGGCCCCATTCCTCAGACACAATAAGTCTGACAGGGACCCAGGAACCAGCAAAACCAATCCCACGCTCTCAGAAGATGGTCTGGGCGGGGACGAAGGCACTGCTGAAAGGACTACCTCCAGGCAGTAGTCATTGTTTCTGAAGGTCCACCTGGAAAAGTGGGTGGGGCGTGTGAGGGGAGTTTCGAGGAGGACGGAACCTCCAGGAAAGGCCTTTTGGCTGAACTGGCCGAACTCCCTGCAGGGAGGACAACGTCCACAGCCATGATCTGTGCCACCAGGATGCTCTGCAAGAGATGTCCTCTGTAGACTCTGGATCGGCTCTCGCTTTCTGGGGCCTCTGGTTGATGAGAACCCTCGGGTGGGATTAAAGTTGTCTTCTTTCTATCCCACCAGGGCAGTTGCACAAATGACGCTTATTTCCCTGGGAGCGGTGGGTGTCACGGGAAGAGCCAGCTGGCCAGGGGTTAGGGAGGTCTGTGCCAAAGGAGCAGGGGAGAAGTTGGCAGGGAAGTGGGCTGAACTTTGTGTGGAAGACAGTCTAACTCAGTGTCCGCTTGGAAGAGGGGCCAAACGGTACATTTGTTCTCCTCTGCAGAGCTTGGCATTCAAGCCAACATTTCTGGCAGAAGCTTAGCCCATTAATGAAATGATGAGGCCTGCACGAGCTGCAAACACAACTCTTCCCCTAACACGGTCCCCGCTTCAGTGACCACACCAGCCATTAGCCGCTCTTCAGGACCACAACACAGTGTCTCACTCTGCCCTGCAAAAGGCCTGAGGTGGTCTCTTCTGCCCCTCCCCCGACTCCCTCCAAGCGTCCTGTCGGTGCGGTTTTAAAAAAAATAGGGGGCAATAAACCTCAGAAGGAGGAGAGAGGGGAGAAAATAAACTTGTTAGCTGATGTTTTATAAACACAGTGAAAGGGAGGAGGAGAGAGAGCAGCGGGGAGTGGGGGGCAGGGGGGGAAGGGCAGGGAAGACCCCGAGAAGCCCCCATTATAAACACAAGGACGCTGCAATGACGCTTCAGCAGAGAAACAGAAATAATAAAGGGAATCAGTACCAGATGGCCCTCCTCAGGAAAGAAAGGAGTGAAAACGCTTCTTTTCGAATAGATCACGTACATCAAAGAGCTTAACAACCTTTTTTCCCTCTTTGTAAGTAACCCTGCCCGCTGGGGCACTGCCCAGTGCCAGCTGAGCCGGAGGACGGTCTGCCTCCTTGGCCCACCTAACACGGTGGGGTTGGGGGAGGGGGGCGGCCCCACAGCCTCAAGAGAAATCTCTTTGTTTTTCTTTTCTTCTCGGGGTCTTCGCCTCAAGTGGCTAAAATGAGAAGGGAAAGCCGATGAAGGTCACCGTTGTCAGGACGAGAAAGTGAAGTTGCTTTGTTCCTGAGGCTGGCGCTCCTCCTCTCTCAGACGGCCCAAAGTAATCCCCAATCCAAGTTAATAGGTCTGAATCGGGACCCCCAGGCACACTTGGGGTTTACAGGCAGCCTGTCTCCAAGAGGCACTGCTTTTCAGACACTAATCCCTTCCTGTTCCCTGCTCCTTTAAAGTGGGCCCTTCTATCGGCTCTCCTTTGCTTGCTTCTTTTTTTAAGAGAAATGATACTTTGAGAGGGGCCTGTGTGTTAAATCCCAAATGGGTTAGAAGGCCAGCTCTCCTTGGAGCCTCCTCCATCCACGGAAGAAGATGCCAGCGCCCTAGATGGCAGGCAGTGGGAGTGAGGGCCGTTAGCTTTGTCCACCAGTTTCAACAGCGACATCCCCCCGTTTCCAAAAGACCTTGGATAAAGTGAGTGGGGTGAAACAGGAAATGTGCTTCAACTGTCCCCAGAATAATACTAACAATATAAGAGCTAACATTTAACGGGGCATTTATTATGTGTCAGACACTGAGCTAAGTGCTTTACATGGGTCATTTAATTCAATCCTTATGATGGCCCTCTGAGGAAGGAATTCCCATTTTGTTGATGAGGGAAGTGAGGCTAGTTTGTGGCACAGCCGGCACTCAAACCTACATCTGGTTCCAGAGCGTGTGCTTTTACAAGCCACCCTATATTGCTTGTGAATAAGACCCCTCTCATCTAGAAATCCCATGCAGTAAAAAAGAAAGAGGGCTCTGAAGTAGTAAGACATGGGGTGGGTCCCAGCCCAGCCACCGGTTAGTTCCATGACCACAGGCCCACCATCAGTTAGCTCCATGACACTGGGTCTGCCACCAGTTAGCTCCATGGCCATGGATGGGCCCACCCCTGGTGAGCTCCATGACCATGGGCCTGCCACTGCCTCTCCCTGGGCCCCGGGATCTTCATTTGTGAAACGAAAATGCTCACTTACCTCACCAAGTTAGACTGCCTGGGAAAGTAATGGCAACACTGTTAAAGCGACAGCTCACTGTCTAGCCTCCACTACACGATCATAGTTTACTTTATGGAGGAAAGAGACATACTCACGAGCATCTACGAGCCATACAACACACGCCTGGGCTAACAGAAGGCAGAGTGTGAAGGCCTCTAACGGATATGCGGAGCACATGAGCTTAAAGGGGAGGAGAAAGAACCTGGGCTGAGGGACCAGAAACACTGGGCTCAAACCCAGCTTTGCCACCTACCAGCTGTGTGACCCTGGGCAGGTCATCTGACTCTCTGAGTCTCGGTTCCCCTAAGTATAAAACAGAGATATTACCCTACCCTGTTGGGTTTGAGGTTAAATGACAGAAGGCTTCTAGGACAGAGCCTTGTGTATAGGACGGGCTCCACATAGGACACTTCTCTTCCTTTCGCTGCCTAGGACTCTGATTTGCCCGTCCTCTTCTGTGTGGTTAATTCCTGCTGCTGATGGGGGCCTGGCTTGGGGTGTGGTCCCAGGGCTGTCCGGGAGCTCTCCTCTGCTCCCTGAAGGCCCTCCCCGCGCTGTGCGCTGACCTCTGTCTGGAGCAAGGTGCTGGGCCGCCCGCCCGCCATCCTACCTTCCTCGCAGCTCTCGCCCTTGTAGCCAGGGTTGCAGATGCAGGTGCCCATGATGCAGGTGCCGTGGTTGCTGCAGGCCACGTCGATACACTGGTTGGTGGGCACGTCGCACTCGGCGCCCTTCCAGCCGCTGTGGCACAGGCACCTGCCCTTCATGTACTGGCCGTTCCCACTGCACAGCACGGGGCAGGAGGCTGGGGAGACAGCACAGGAAGTCTGGCATGAATCAGCACCCTGCATACCCCACCTGCCTTTGTTCCTTTCTCCCTTCGGCCTGGAGGCTTGACCAAGAGCCTCAAGTGCTTTGCTACAATTCCCATCTGTCCTTGTCTCTTGCTTTGTTTCACTGTAATTTAAACACATCCGGAACTGTAGGCAAAGGTGTGCAGTGCAGGGCCTGGGGGAGCTAGTGCCCGGTGACCACCGCTTTCCTCCATCCCCGCATACTACTTGTGCAGCACGGTGGTCACCAGGACCCTTATGCAGGAAGCTTCCATCTGTTTCTTGGTCTTACCGGGAAAGACAGCAGCTAGGCCTCCCACCTGACCCAGTCTCTCCTCCAGCACCCTCCTGACAGCATTCCATTTTGCTCCCTGCCCCCCTACCTACAGCACCACCTACTGTCTCTCCAACCCAGTCAATCTCAGCTTTTCTTGCCTTTCAGGCTCCACCTGAGCCCCACACACCCCACAAGAGAATAGCTGAGCCCAGCTTGGCTCTCTAAACTATTATCTTTCCATTCTGCCTCTTAGCGTCAAGTGTTTTGTGATCATCTGTATGAAGGACACTATATAAAAACAAATTATACTGCATTGTGCTGTAAGTACCTACCAGCCTTACCAAGATGCAATAAGGCTGTTTTATATGTGACTCTTAACTTTAAGTGCATATGGGATGAGACAGTAATTCTTGTTAGAAGGAATGACTCATCTCTTCTCTCTGCACCACCCTCCGCTGGTCCCCGCCTTGCTTCTTTCCTTTTACAGGCACTGATCAGGTAATCACTGTGGTTCCTCAGCGCTGCAGCTCTGCTGTCTCAAACAGAGTGTCTTCCACATCAGGAAGGATAAGAAGAATCCCCCAAACAGCATCATGCTGTATTGTTATTTGTAGGGCACGGTGAAGAACCATCTCTGCCTTCCTCTGATGAACAACTATTCAAGCATCAGGTCCAGGTTCCAATGGCACCCCACCTGGGGGGCCTTTTCTGGTCCTTATGGTGTCCAAGCTGAGACAGCTAATGGGTGCTCCCCAATTTAACCTTGCTCTAGCATGTTTTACTTACTAATGATGGCTTTGTCATCGTCTACTTACTCGTCTGTCTCCTCGACCAGACTGAGAGCTCCTGGGACTGGGGCTTGCTCAGTGCTCTAACCCCAGCACCTTGCACAGGAACAGGCCCTAGAGGGCACTAAGCAAATGCCTGCTGAATGAGTGAAGAGGTGAGAAGCCCAGAGGAAGGAGCTGTGTTAGTTTCCCCAGAGGACCGCCAAAGCCTCAGGACTACAGAGCTCCTTTGGCCTTTGCCACATTTATTCTTCTGAGAACAGGAACAGAGGCCAAGTGCACAGGGTGTATCATGGGCAGCCTTTAAGCCATGTTAGTAGGGCTGTATGTGCCCAAGTATGAGGCAACATTAGGGTCCTGTGTGGAGAAAAGCATCCTTCCCTCCTGAGTCTCTCCCCTCGGTGGTCCCTGCAAAGAATCTGGCAACAATGGAGCACTAATGCAGGCCCTGCCACAAGGCCAGAGTGAACAGCAAAGAAAAGACACTTGGTGCGTGTCGACCATACTTCAATAATCAAAAAACAAGTGAAACAAGTCCCCCCCCCCCAAAAAAAAACCACCAAAGACACTTGGCAAAGGCTGATCACTCCTCAAAAGGGAAATCAACTTTTTTGAAAGACCCTCACTGTCACTTCCCCTGCCCCCGCAGCAGACGGGAGGTTCACTGTACCTGCCCTTGTAAAGGCTGGCCCTCCTGAGCTCTCCAGTCATGTCCTTGTGGACAATGGGGCTGATGTGGCCTTAGCTCTGCTGGCAGACCCCCTGCCCTTGGAGCTTCCAAAGAATGGCTCTGGGGGGTCCTTTTTGTGGGAGGCAGGAGGTAGTCTGGGGTCCTGCGCTTTCTCCGAGAAGCAGGATGTGAGCCCCCCACGGGGCCAAGGGAGCGGGCCTCACATGCACACACGCACACACAGGTCTCACCTCTGCCACAGTCCGGGCCCAGGAAGCCCAAGAAGCAGTGGCAGGTCCCAGAGATGCAGTCGCCGTTGCCATAGCAGTTGCTGGGGCAGTTATCCACCGACTCTGGAGGGGGAGAGAGGGAGAGAGTTGAAAAGAGAAACTTTTTTACCCAGACCGAGGGCCTGCGTATCAAAACCTCAGGTGAACCAGGGCCCACACGTTCTAGCTCTTCTGGCCCAGTTGCTGAAAAGAACCAACAGAGTTAAAAATGACGTATGTTGGTTTTACTCTTATTGCATCTCAAATGACACTAAGAGACGTGTTCTGGAAAACGTCTGCCGCCACCAAGTTTTTATATATCAAGTTTGTATCTACAAACGCGTAAGAAATTCTTCAGCTGAAAACACTGGGGACGACAGTGCAAGCTGTTCGTGGTGCTTATCTGTGGATGCTGGGGTATCATCGGGAAGTCCTTGCGGTCTTCTTTATGCTTTGCTGTGCTTTACATTTTCCTCTTAAAGGGCTGATATTCCATTCACTTTCTTCTTCTTCTTTTTTTTCATAAAGCTCCTGGCATTTGCAAACCTGTCTCTTCCCGTCTCAGATAGCTCACCTATCGGTCTGGGTGCACACTGTCTTCCCCAGGGCTAACACAACGGCCTCCTGGCTGGTCTCCTGTTTCCTCTCTTGCTCCCCACCCCACACAGTCACCACCCAGCAGTCTGAGTGATCTCCGGAAAACCAATCTGATCCTGCCACTCTCCTACTTAAAACCCTTCAGAATGGCTTCCCATTTATTGAGACCAAAAAAAAAAAAAAAAAAAAAAAAAAATCCAAGTTCTTTCAAAAGGCACAGGGGTTTTCTCTTGTCTTCCCTCTGCTGTCCCTGCATCCCTGGCGTATGCTGTCATGCCCACCTTTTGCAGGGATGGGATTTTCTCAAACTCTTCCTACTACTTTTAGTATACTCTGTGTGACGTGACAAAGGAATATGGCATTTATTTCAAAAGGGTTTTAGCAAAAAAAATAGTCAACGTTTTGTAGCATCAGGTAGTCTGGTCTTTTAACCTAGAAAATCTGTGTATTTGGAACAGCCTATTTCTCAATAATGCTGGATGTGGAATAAAGGAAAGAAGCCACTATATACTGAATATCTTCTTTGTGTCATGTATTTCCACAAAGCTCATCATTTCACTGTCACCAAATCTGCAAGCGTGTATTGTTATTCCTATTAAAAAAAAGAAAAAAGAGGAGGCCCAGAGAAAGATGAAGTAACCTGCTGAGAACCACAAAGCCACTGAGTCCTGGAGGCGGGATTTGAACCCAGGACTCCAGGCCTGGTCTTCTTCAATGAGACTGTGCTATCTGGGCCTTGAAGGAACTCACTCCACAGCAGGAGCCCGGGGGATGAACGAGGTGACAGATTTATGGCACAGCGAGGCCAGTCCTGAAGACAGCAAAGGATCCCCGCTAGAAGGCAGTAAACTCCAGAAATTTCAGGGCTTAAAGGGATCCAAGAGACCACAGCCTAATGCTCTCATTTAACACTGAAGGAAACTGAGACCCAGAGGAAAGGCAGTGACTCAACCAAGGTCTCAGAGTGAGTCAGAATAGAAAGCAGAGGAAGGGTAAGGTGGGACAGAGTTAAGGGTTTCAGCCTGTTGTCTTAGCTCACAGCTACAAGTCATGAAGCCAAGACTAAGGCCTCTGTTAAATGAGATGTTAGCCTAAAAGACGTGAGTCTTGCCCACAGGAAATCTGCAGCCTAACTGGGAGAACGAGAGGACAGTTGTCACCCAGGCAGCAGTACAGGGCATGGAAGCAGCTTTGCCTGGAGGTACAGAGACCTGGTTCTGGGGTCCATTCTTCCAGTACCATGCTGGGGAGCCTAAAACAACTTCCTTCCCCTCTCTGGGCCTCACCTCCTTCATATGTGAAATGCAGGTGAAGGCAGAGATGACCCCTAGCACTACCCCCTGTTCTAAAATTTTATGAGTCTACAATTCATAAGAGAGCAACTGTGCAGAAAAGACATCCAGACAAGGAACCCTTAAATGTGACAAAGCACTTAGGGCCAATGCAGTGGGAATTGATTGAACAAAACCAGGACAGGGAAGGCTTCCCAGAGGAGGTGGGCTTGAGGAATGACCCAAATATGGATAGGTTAGGGAAAAAGTTGGGGGATGGTGAGGAGCTCCTAGCGTGGTACATTTCCCAGACAGGTCTCTTCCCAACTGTTTGCCATTATTAACTTGCAAACTACTTAAAAACGTTTGGCAAAAGAGTTCAAATGGGTAGTTCCTTTGGTGAATGGGTAGGAAATCCCATTCCCTCGATGTCCCCCTGCTAACAAGGGCAGTGCTAAGAACAAGAAGGTCCAGTCTGCCTGGACTCACTGCAGCACAAGGTAGTCCGGGTCCCGGCAGAGCGAGGCTCACAAGCCAGGGCCCTGGGCACCTCTGCTCTCTGTTGACTTTGCCTGGAAGAATCCACGTTCCTACTGCCTTAAGGTTATAAGTGTCTTTACAGAGAATGACTTGGGAACTTTCATTCTGAAGATGCTTTTAAAAATAAGAATTGTGAGTAAAGTTTACAGCCAGATTATTTTCACCTGAAGCTACTGGTTGACAGTACAACAAGGGAGGGTGGGTTCCACCCATGGCACTGCAGGAGGGGCACAGGGCAGAAGCAGGAGGCCTGGCTTCCGGGTCCTGCTCTGCTACCGAATGGCCGTGGGACCTTGGCCGTGTCACTTGATCTTTCGGCACCTGTTTCCTCATCCTTCCACTTGTTCCTCTTTTGCTTCCCTGCGTGGCAACTCCTAGTCCTTTCAAATCCAGCTCAAATGTCACCTCTCCTGACAAGCCTTCCTGATTTCTTGAAAAGGCTAAGTTACTCCCAGGACTGAAGGTAAGTTATTCACCCCTATTGAAACTCCACGTAGTCTACGTTGTTGTTACCACTGAGAGAATTCAACCGGATGATCTCAGAGAGCCCCCTTAGCTCTAAAACTCTCTGGTTCAGTCCTTCTCAAACCCAGGGGTATAAAATATGCCTCTTAATAAACTGCCACAGTTACCAGTTGCATTTTTAACAAGATCAATTGCAGATAAGTGTTACACACTGTCTAGATTTTGATTTATGAAGTCTGCGAGATACAAACCTGTTAATCATCTGCCAAAAAGCCTTCATAGTGAAATGGTGAGGAAAATACATTTTCCGTGACTGAGTATAGTGTTGTTTGCTGAATCTGACAGAATAGAAGCCTGTTTCCTTCGAAATTTGCCCCAGGCTGTTGGTGTCAGGGGAGGCAGAAGTTTTAAGAGACATGGAATAATTTTACGACAGCAACGAGGAAGTGGAAGGGAGACATTTAGAGAATATTTCCTTTGGACGAAATGTTTAGGTCTATAGTTTTTCTTCCACTTGGAAGGCTTTCAACTACCCCACAAATGAGTCTCCACTAACCAGATATCTCTATACTAAACATTAGGGCAGAAGTGACACTCATTGGCTCAGGAGAAGTGTGAACTTTATTGCATACATGTTATGTTTCCAATTAGTGTTTGGTGAATTTCTTCCCCTTATAGTTCCTTCCTGCTTTGCTCATGTTCAAACTTCAGCTGCCTTCATTTAGCAGAAGGTGTACCTTTAGACTGCTCAGATCGGAATTAAAAATTTAGCTGCCTGTGAATAACTGACTTTCATAATCAGGGTGTATGGTATGTTGGAAAATGGGGGCCTTTTCCCCTCGCTTTTGTTTCTCTATCACAACAGTGGGTCCTGCTAGGAGATTTAATTTTCAGGAACTTGTTTTTCTTCCACAAATATTGGACTGTAAAGTTTAAGTGTTTCCTTAGCTCATTCTCTGGATGTGTGTTGTGAGTGGTGTGAGTGGGTGTGTTCTCTGGATGTTGTACAAAATATTTTTCGAAATACAAAGGGGTGTCTGCAGAAGGAAGAGAAGGCAACTCTTTTTCCTAGAGGAGATGTGGAAACCATAGAAGCCTCAGTGAACCCATTACAGTGCCTCCCTTTGTCTGCTCACTACCCTTTTCCAGACCCAAATCATTAGCATTGCTGCGTCAGGGTGAAAGAGGAGCAGAGTTGATAAATATGTCCTCCTGGTCTGGGGTTGATGTCCAGGAAAGCCTGACTTCATTTTCCACCTTCTGCTTTCCTTTTAAAAAAAAAAATTTTTTTTTAACATCTACTTTTTGAGAGACAGAGAGAGACATAGCACGAGCCAGAGAGGGGTGGAGAAAGAAGGAGTCACAGATTCCAAAGTAGGCTCCAGGATCTGAGCTGTCAGCACAGAGCCTGATGCGGAGCTTGAGATCCATGAGATCACGACCTGAGCTGAAGTTGGACATTTAACTGACTATGCCACTCAGGCGCCCTTCTGCTTTCCTTTTTTGGGATCCCAAAGCCTCCTTTTGTAGGAAACAGGGAGAAACCACAGAGGAAATCCCACCAGGGAGAGGAATACTAGTTCACAGGGGCAGTCACACCAGAGGAGGAAAGGAGGCCTTTCTCCTCCACGAGCCCACCAGGGTGTGAGCGCACCTGCTTCAGGCCCTGGTCTGGTCAGGCAAACCTCCAGGGTCACAGGAGCCTGCTTATGGATTCCAGCAGCAAAGACAGACAGAATCCGCTGTGAGTGAGGCTGGAGCTCACTGGCCATCCTCAGTCCCTCTTTTCTGCTCATCCAGTATGTATCCCTCGCTCCCAGCCCCTCCTCTGTCTCTTGGTCCCCTGTGATGTGTTCAGCCAACAGAAGCAACTCCTTCCACCGCTTCTCTCATCTCTCCTTAAGTTGTAAGTGTGCATGTCGGCATTTCTTTGGGAGCAGCAGCTCGAAAGACCAAAGTCTACCTATTGGTAGACCTATTGGATCCATCCTTTGCTTCTTCCTTTTGGCTTCTCTGTAGGAGGACAGATGCTAATGCTTCCAGCAAGAGCCAGGAACTTGGACTCTGGGACAGCCAACGGGATGACTGGGTACAAGGCCTTGACCGCAGCTCCTGAAATTTATACTTTAGGTTACATCTATTACATCTTCCTTGATTCTGAAAGGGGATTGGGTTTATTATGGGCAACCAGGAAAAGAAAGGAAGACAAACCAGACAGCATAGCTAGGATTTAATTCCACAGCAACTCAAGGTTGAGGAAAGACTCTAAGAGAGATCCTCTCATTCCCTCAAATGGAACCATGAAAGGTGTATCACAGATTTTAATTTATTCTTCATAATAATTACGAGAAATAGTACCTTTGCCATCATTTTACACACTTACACCTCTCAGATGGAGACTGTGAGCTGCAGTCACTTCCTCAAGGTCACATGGCTAGCTGTAAGGGCAAATCTGGTAGGAGAACCAAGCTCTGTCTGAAGCCAAAGAGGCCGAGTTTGTGATAGACGATCTGAAGCAGAGTATGGGCTCTGGAGCCAGGCTGCCTCTGGCTGGCTATGTGCCTTTTGGACAAGTCGTCTCTAAATATCGGTTTCCCCATCTGTGAAATGGGTTAGTAACAGCCACCTAAGAGAGCTATTTTGAAGAGCTAATACTGTAACACTGGGCATGTAAAGAGGTTTGCTCAGGACTTGGTAGAGTGGACACTTTGGTTTTAAAGAAGGGTCACACAAGCCTTCCATTTATGAACCGAAGCAATATACTAACCTGGTCTAACGAATCCAAGCAAGGCAATGTGGGCTTTGGGAGGTAAACATATACACACACACACACACACACACACACACACACACGCATAAAACACACAGAAACTCCCCATGGTAAAACAGGAAAACAAACAAGCATGGTGTTGAATGTGAAGAAGGCAGGGCGGTTGGGTAGATTTCCTCCTGGGGAAAAGCACTATCAAAACAAATTAAACCTGTTGTCTCCCAGAAGCCCAAACACAGGCAGACTCGTGCCAACATCTGAAAGAACTTTTCTCCCTGTGCACTCTAGATTGGCACTGGGAAGGTGCCAGGTGCTGGAAAGCTGTTCCATGGCCTGTGAGGTGTCAGTCCCTGTAGGTGCCCCAGTGATCTGTGCAGATGATGGGATTCAAAGGCCTCCAGTCTGCAACAGTCGAGGTCAATGCAATGACAAAAATCTGACAAAGCCCCTGACAGCCTGGGCTTGAAGCCAGTTCTGCACTGGTATGTTAACTGGGAGGTCTGTTTTCGATCAGACCCAGAAGTTTACCAACCACTCTTAAGAGCAGCTCTAAGGAGGGGTCTAGGAAAAATGATTATTCCCTTGACTACATTAAGTGTCGGTTCTTTGTTAATTATTTCTTTGGGGGCAAATAGAATTTCTCCAGTAAGACTATGAGCTCCTTGAAGACAAGCATCACATTTGGTTCTCCAAAGAGTCTGCTGTGTGCTACACACACATAGCCAGTACTCAGTAATATTCATTGTGTTGAGAAATGGACCGAAATACAAAGAGGAGAATGGAGGAAAGAGGGCAGGAGGCATGGGATGACGGTCAGACTCCAGAGAATGGCTAGTAGTTGGCAAACAAAGCCACTGTTTCTTTGCCCTACAGGTTTAGATGTGCACTGCCTAGAAGAAAGGGGCTGATAAGAAGTGCAACTCTGTGTTGCACTCTCAGACTGTATCTGGAGTTCAGTAGTTCACGTCCAGGAACCACATTTAAGAGACAGATAAGATGAGCTTGAGCAGGTTTACTGAAGAGCCATGAAGACAAGGATAAGAGAACTTGAACACACATTTCAAATAAAGAATTCCTGAAGGGATTGGGAATTTAGCTTACTCTGGGGGCATGACCTCTGTTTAAAAATATCTGAAGGGCTATTATGTAAAACAAGGATTGGACTTTTGTTTTGTGGCCCTAAATGAGGTTGATTAGGTCCAATGAGTAAGGACTATATAGTCCTTGGGAAATGGGCTTAGCTCCAAAGAAGAAAGAGTTCTGTACAAGTCAGAGCAGGATACAATTTACTATGTTGGATTATAGTCTATTAAGTTGTATGGATGCACCCAAATACTGTATTCTTCTTGAGGGCAGGGAATGTCATTCGTTTCTGAATCTTCAGTAAACAGTAACATCCTTGGCTCACGGCAGGCGTTAAATGAATGTATGTTGGCTGAGTGATGAAATGAATGGACTAGGTGACCTATAAGACCATACATTTTCAGTTACTGGATGTATTCAAAGAGAGGGCAAACTGATGGCTGGCAGAGATACCGCAGGGGGATTCAATATAAGTTGTATCGCATCATCTAAGCTTGAAATCTTCTGAAGCTACAAGTCACGTGTGAGGGAACAGGCCTGGACTATATTGAGACACTTGGGTTCTAGGCCTACTCCTGCCCCCAGCGTGTTAGGTGACGCTGGCCAGATCCCTTCCTCTCTCAGGGTCTTTCTTTTCATCTGCGAAATTAAATTCATTCAGCAAATATTTCCCAAGCATCCAGTCTGGCTCAGGAAGTGTTCCAGTGAAGTGGATGGCTTGGGTGATCTTTCAGATCTAACACTCTGTGATCTAATGAATCAACCCAAATTGTCAGTCGTTAGCTACACAAACAGATGAAAGAGCTGAAACATGATGAAAATCATCATGTTTGGGATTTGAAAATGTTTTTTAACATTTATTCATTTTTGAATGGGGGAGGGGCAGAGAGAGAGGGAGACACAGAAACAGAAGCAGGCCCCAGGCTCCAAGCTATCAGCACAGAGCCCGACGCGGGGCTCAAACTCACAGACTGCAAGATCATGACCTGAGCCGAGGTTGGCCACTTAACCGACTGAGCCACCCAGACGCCCCTCATGTTTGGGGTTTGAGAGGAGAAAAGGAGGCTTGCTCACTTAAGGACTGACTTTGACTTTTTACACCTTCCTTCCGAGTCTGCGGATAACGGCTAGTGAACATCATGTTATCCTCAGGCTGTGAGACGGGCAGCAAGGCCGAGTCCTCAAGACAAGGCTGGAGAGGAGGCCTCAGGCTGGGAGCCCCCACTCTGTTCCCGGGGCTGTTGGTGACTGCTCTCCCAGGTGTCAGAGGCTCCACTGTTGGCTCTGGTTCCGCTGCCTTGCCTGGAGAATGCTGCACATGTGGTCTCCTACCATGCCCCACGAGCATATGCCAGAGAGGCCACTGAGACACTCAAGATGTGCTGATGAGGCTCACAAGTGCTATGCTGTTCGAGAAGGGCTTCAAAGGAGAGGTGCGTGCTCACATGTTTGGAGACACAATTCCTTCCCTTGTAGATCTACCAATCCTCCACCGGCCGCTCCTTCGGACGTGTGATGCTCTGCCCACAGCTCCTGCCTAAGCAGCAGGCCCAAGCGGCCCAGGGGACGCCACCTCCTCACTGGCCACAGCTGACTGGGCTGGGATGAGCACCTGACCCAAATGGACTCTGTGCACCGGCTGACTAGCACGCTCTGATGTGGCCTGGTGTGCAGAGGATCTGGGCCAATCAGAGACCCACTCTCTAGGATCTGAACGAACATGCACCCAGGGAACGTGCTGTCTGAAGTCTCAGCTTACTCGTCTATGAAATGAGAAAGCTGCTTGCCTTACACAACTGTCGTGAAGATTAAAGAAAACCACTACCCATGTATGAGTCTGTGTATATGTACATAGTGCACGCATACATATATATATATATATATATATATATATATATGGACACACCCTGGCACACATGAGGTGCTCAGGAAATGCTGCTTTGCTCCTGTCCCCAGTATAGTGTCAGTGATTATAAACCTTTAGCCTGTGTCAGTCAGCTGAAGGGCTGGATTGCTAGGCCCTACCTCCAGAGTTTCTGATTTCACAGGCCTGGGGTAGGGTCCCAAGTGATGCTGATGCCCTTGGGTACCCTGGGTATCACTTTGAGAAGCACCGGTCTGGAAGAAAGGCTGAGACTTTACCCACAGGTCTATCAAAACAAGCCGGAGGGGACAGAAAGATCTAAACTATGCAAGAATGCCATAACTTGTGGACCACTTCCAAAGAGGAGGGCCGGGTCCTCCAGGAGGTAGTATTTGAATAGCTCTTGAAGAACAGACAGCCTTTTGAAATGCAAAGCAGTTCTGGGCAAGATGGGGGTCGAGCCAGAGCCAGAGCCAGAGCCAGAATAATCATCTTTGCTGCTCCCACGCAGCGACCTGCTGATCATCATGCCAACTTCATGTCAAGTCTGTCTTTAGAACAAATTATTTAAGAAACCAGGTTTTTAAAAGCTCTACTCAGCTGCTGGCTAGAGAGTTCCATCTAACGAACATCACTTTGTGATGAATTATTCTGTGATGACAGACAATGGGGGAACAGAAACAGGCTCTGAGGAGGTGGGGTGGGGGGAGCTGCTAATTATTCTCCAATCATTTACCCAGGCTTGTCGCCAAACTCAATACTGCTCATGAGCTACGTAGAAAACCAGGTCAGCATGGTCTGGTTTGAAAACATACAGAGCTATGTAGATGACCTAGAGCCCCGCAGGTTAGGAAACTCCCATGACAGGGATGCCTGGGTGGCTCAGTCGGTTAAGTGTCTAACTCTTGACTTCGGCTCAGATCTTGATTTCACAGTTCGTGGGTTCAAGTCCTGCATCGGGTTCTGCACTGATAGGGCAGAGCAGAGCCTGCTTGGGGTTCTCTCTCTCTGCCCCTCCCCTGCTTGTGTTCCTTCTCTCTCTCTCTCTCTCTCTCTCTCTCTCTCTCTCTCTCTGTTTCATAAAAAAGAAAGGAAAAGAATAGAAAAGAAAATAAAGGAAAAGAAAAGAAAAGAAAAGAAAAGAAAAGAAAAGAAAAGAAAAGAAAAGAAAAGAAAAGAAAAGAAAAGAACTCCCATGACGGCCAGGACTTCACCTGGAAAATGGAAAGAAATGTCTGGGCCACATTATCTCTGGCCTGGACCAGTGTGTTAGCATTGTGAGTGCATGTCTGCCTACAGCCTTATCCCTCTCAGTCTGCTCTATACCTGCAGGCCTGGGCTGTCATTCTGAAACTGAGTGTCTTCAGGCCACTGACAAGGCCAATGCTCCTCAGCATCCAGAGTAGATACCACAAATTGGAGGCTTTTGTTTGCACAGTGTTTAAAAATTTTGAATCGGTGGCCAGGATTTCTAAACAAGGAGAGCTCATTAAAAAATCTTCATGGTGGCAGGGCACCTGCCTGGGTGGCTCAGTCGGTTGAGCATCCAACTCTTGGTTTTGGCTCAGGTCATGATCTCAAGGTTTGTGGGTTTGAGTCCCACACTGGGCTCTATGCTGACGGCGTGGAGCCTGCTTGATTCTCTCCCTACCTCTCTCTCATCCCCTCCCTGCTCACTCTCTCTCTCTCAAATAAAAAACAAAAAACAAAAGAAACCTTCGTGGTGGCTTTTCTTGAAAAATTGGAAGATCCAGCATGGCAACAATCTCTTCTCATTTAGGAGAGGCCCCTATACTGTGGGCACCTGCTTGACCCCCGAGACATTGGAATGTAGGACTCCAGCCTGGAATGGTGTTTCTAAATGTCATTTATATAAAGGTACTGACTTTATGCTGTTGTCATAGACACATGCTATCTGTCCTATTATTCACTTAGTATTTTTGGCTCATTTATTTTCTTGAATGTTTTAAAAGAGAAATTTGAAACAATAGTTTGATGTACCTAATTATATTTTTCCAGCTCACTAAAATAAACACGTAAGTTTTGAAATTGAGTCTATGTATAACGCAAAATATTCTCAAGAATTATACCTCAGGGAACATTAGAGAGGAGAAAGCCCAAATCTCTGAACCAGGAGTTTAAAGCTGTAACTTCTCTTTCCAAAATAACTTCTTTGCCACAAAAGTCCTCCTCATGGCTTCTGTGCTGCTTCCAAATTCCTCCCCACCCTCACCCCAACCCCACCCCCGCCGGAACCCACACATCTTTTCCAGCCTCCCTGACTATGCCACTGCTCACCTGCAAAGCCCTCTCCCCAACCTCATACATGTGTCCAGGTCCTGACTATCCTTTGAGCCTCCCCGGATTCCTTCTAGCAAGATAGGTCTCTCCCTCTCTCTCTCTCTCATCTGAATCCTAATGGCAATTTCCTTCCATCCTTCACTTATCACCTACTGCTTTCTACCTTGCAGTCTTGTTATTTATGAGTATAGCTCTTTTCCCCTAGAGGACTGCAAATTCTTCGAGAGGAAGGAATCCATTTCCAATTCCTCATCTTGTCCATGTCTCCCAGGTGACTGGCACACTGCCTTGTCTGCAGTAGCTACTCCCTCAACACTTGTTAAATATCAAGTGACAAAGGGCAACCTGTGCTTGAATTAGCGTCCTTTGGTGTGTTAAGTCTCAAATCCTCAGGCTGGGCTGGAAGGTCTGCTTCCTTGTTGATTTCTTTTTTTTTTTCTCCAAATTTCATTTCTATAAGTTTTTTTCCAGAGCTGCCGCTTTTTTCCATCTCTCTTCCTCTGGGCCTGCTATATTCAGCTAGACACTGTCTCCGGCCCTCTTCTCCCCGAGCAGCATGAGCCATGTGTCTGGGGAACCGGCGGGAACATGACTTTGCAGAGCCCCGGCTCTCTTCTCGAGCAAGAGCTGTCAGGATGGCTTCTGTGAATTATGGACTTGAATTACTTCTTTCAGGACATAACACAACATAATGATTAACAAGATGGATAAATTCTCAGACTCTGGTGGATTTTTCTTTACAATAACTATAATGCGTGTCGGTCAGTTGCACAATGATTTGAACAGTATTTCTTTCTTATTTATCTAGTAGGTAACGCTCAACATAATAACGTGGGTCTCTGTCTTTGGGCCAGAGGCCAAGTTGGACTTCTGCTGAACACCAAATCCTATTAGAGATCATGGTAATGTAATTAGATGCTCAAGTTAAATATTTTATAGCTGCTGTAGCCATCTTGACAGATCACTCCCTCAGCCTCTAGGCAGAAAGTGCCCAAATGGCAAAGGCGAAAACTACAGATCTTGCAAGGAATTGAGAAACAGTTGCTGCTGTGAAAAGTCTGCGGAAACTTCTGGCCACCTCTGAACCTCTGGCAGCAGCAGGACTCTGAGCCACCATTATACTAGGTTGTAATACAGCCTGGGCCAGACCCAGAGAGGAAGTCTCCCTTGATGACATGCTGGCCGGTCCCCAGGCCAGGACTATCTGCTCTCTGCCCAGTGAGAGGTTTGGAGGCACAGCTATCTGTATGCTTGAGTGATCAGAGTCCGTAGGGTCCCTGGAGCACTAGAGCACAGCCCCTGTGGCTGGCTATCCCTCTTCCCAGGCCCCTGGCTCCTTCCCCTTGCCTAATAGGCTGGAGCATGAGCACCAATCCAGGTGTGGTCAGCTAGGCTCTGCCTCCCCATGCTTAGCCTCTAACCCCTCAGTGCCTCAGGGCTGGAGCCTGGTATAAGTCCTACATAATTGGACTTCACTTGGCTGGAACTCCCTGACCCATGACTGAGTGTGGGCTATGCAATCAGCAGCCCTGGGTCTGACTTCCACCTCTCTCACTGACTGTGCAACGCTGGGAGAATCATTTAGGGTCTTCAAATCCTCCAAATTCCTCACTCACTTATCTCACAGCATGGATGGGGGTTAACTGAGATAATGCACACGAAGCACTTTGTGGAGCTTACAGCAAATTTCTCATCAGTGCTAGGTAGAATGGGACCAAGTCACAACAAACCAAAGCAAACCCATGTTGGACAAGCCAAGTCAGAGGCCATGTGATATAAAAGATAGAGTACACTCTTTAGAGTGAGACCCTGGGCATTCTCATCCCATTATGCCATATCCTGTGTGACCTCGAGCAAGTCACTTCACCTCTCTGTGCCCCAGTTTCCTTGCCTGTAAAATGGGAGTGATTACACAATGCCTGACACACAGTAGTTCTTACAGTATTAGCAACTGAGTGACTATGGGTAAGGGGATGTGGACCCTGCTCAGAATGTTAGTATCCCCGGGCTGTCCCCTGGCTGACCTCAGCTCACTTCTCCCCCATCAAGGGCTCCTGGTCTGCTGTGCCTACAGGTACGTGCACTTTATGACACCAGGACAAGCAGAAGTCAGGCTCTCAGCTTGGGAAAGCAGCAACTACTGCCCCAACGCCCTCTCCATACAGCACAGGCTTACATTATTAAGACACAACTGGGTCCGTGTAAGAGATTACATTTCTTCCATCTGCGTGATGTGGTGCAGCACACAGAAATGTGCCCACACGGAAGTACTCAGGCTGCTGAATTCCCTTTTCCTTTCAGCTCAGACCTCCGATGCATGGATGAATATTCTATAAACACTATTCCCTTTCTACGAAAGATGAGTTGTAAGGGTCCAGCCTCGCTGACATGCCCTGGGGACATTTCCCATGAGCCCCTTCATACTGGCCAGCTCTGGGCTTCTTCCCTCTGCTACCATTCACCCTGAGAAGCCTGGCTGTGTGCACAAAAAGGTTGGGGGGCAGGCTGTTCTGCTGACGGGGCCTGATCCACTACTACAACCTCATCGTGGGCCTAGCAGCTGAAGGCAGGGCACACACGTGCACACAGACGTGCAAGAAGACGCCCGAGCTGCACCCTCTTCAGTTGGCAGGGGCTGATACTGGGCTTGTTGGGTCTTGAGGCTTCCAAAGGATGTAGCAGAAACCAGGCAAAGCATGACCACGCTGCCAGGGAACAGACTCTCCTTGCTGGGGCTTCGGCCTCCTCCTGGGGCTGGAGTAAATGACCTCTTGGTCCTGAGTCCTACACCTGTAGGGACAGTATCTCTGCCTGCATCAGCCTCTATCACTTCACCTTCCATGCCTGGTGGCTGGCCAGTGTTCCAGAGGACGCAGGTGCACGTTCTCTCTAGAACACTTGGGTCTGAGGAGGCCGCTGCTCTGGTCATCTGATGGTTTGGAAGGTTTGGGGAGAGCAGCTTTAATTCATGATGGCTGAGTGGAATCTCTTGTCCTTCCCAGGCTCTGGGGAAATCCCAGCCTTCACACTCAACAGCCAGGACAGTAAATTAAGAGCAAGACGCTGGGCCAGAGAGCACTTCCAAAACATCCTCTGAAAGTCAAAGACATGCTAGAATATTTACCTCTCTTCCATCCAAGCTTCTTAGATTTCTAGCGCAGATACAAGTTTTCAATAATAAAAGAATAAATTCAGACATTCAGTAAGGTAACAATGGCAATCATCGTAATGGCCCTCACCACCATCTTTTAATGCGTCCTGCCATGTGCTAGGCCCTGTGATAAGCACACAAATCTCATATATTACTGAACGCTCACCAGCATTAAGAGTTAGGTATCACTATCCCTATTTTTCAGTCAGAGGAAATGAAGACTCAGAAAAGGGAAATGGCTTGCTCAAGATTACAGAGCCAAGAACTGTCGGGTCCCCCAAACATCTAGTTATTGAAAACCTATGATGCCGCAGGTACAGGAGACAACTGATTTCACTGCTCCCACTCCGCCCCACAGGCTGCTCAGGCTTTCATGACAGCTCAAGTCAAAGTGCCCTGTAGTGAGTTATCGCAGGGCCCGCCTCCCCAGGGCAATTAGCACTTGGAGGGCCAAGGGGTCTAAGCTCCTCAGTAGCCCCAGGTCTCAGTTCACAGTCAGGTCAAGAGCAAATGCTTGGTAAGTGGTCAGCTGAGATAGGATGAAGTCACAGCCTCCGCACTCAGACCCTACAGTCCCATACGGGTGACAAAAAGATGGGTCCCCTTGAGGTACGCACCTGCACTGAATACATGTGTAAAGCCCTGAGGGGGAAGTGACACCTCAGAGTCCTCCAGGAAAACACTGTGGCTCAGCACTGGGGGCTGGGCAGGTAGTCTCCATGCAGAAAAGGGCCCTTGGAGCATTGAGAAGGAATACGTTCAAAGTCAGGTGTTCCCAGAATTAGGTCGAGCAGCAGGACAAGACGAGCAGGAGAATGGAGGCTGTGAGGGGCAGTCTGCTGGTGGATGTCAGTAATGAGGGGCAAAAGAGACTTAAAACTTCCCACAGTTTGAACCGGAGGCCCAAAGGAGCTGTACTTGGGGCAGATCAAAGTGCCCACCGCTATAAATATCCCTCCTCTCTGAATAGCCTTTTGAGACCCACAGCAACCAGGCTGGCTAGAACTACGGGCTTAGGCCTAGGGCTCTGACTCCACTCCACACCGCCCCCCCTCCCGAAGGACTTTGAGGCCCTCAGCCAGTGCACGTGCTCCTGCTTGGAGACTCAGACTCCAAGAACAAATGAAAGGGGTGTGGAAGCCTACTGCCTTTTGGCCGACCTGCAGGCATGCAGGTGTGCCCCCCCATTATATCACTTAAACCTTCTGAAGCTCATGGTCTCAAGGTCTCACAGCTGGGTGGCTATAGAACTGGGCCTAACTGGCTCCTCTTATTCTCACTCTCCTCAGCACTGTCCTGCACTTCAAGTAGCTTCTCTTCCTGGATTTTTGTTCTGTGACTCTTCCCTTGCTTCCTAACAAAATCCCTAGGCCTTCTTGGCCCACCTACACTATACTGACCCTCATTGTTGACCTTCTCAAAATTACAATGACGATTCACCTTGCACTACTGGTAACACCCCTGCCCCCATGCTATCAGTGCTAAGTCTTCCTGGGTTGTGAGAAGCTCTTAAAGGACAAGGACCCCAGAGAACACCACCTTCGTCTCTCTCAGGGAGCGGCACTGTGCTTTGCTAAAAAAAAAAAAAAAAAAAAAAAAAAAAAAAAAAAGTATAACCAATGTATATGTTTTGATTTGCTTTTTTAGCAGGGTAAACAGAGTTGGGTATATAAAGGTAAAACCTAAACTTGGACAACTTGTAACTTGTGAAAACAATAAATACGAAAGCAAATTTTGGACTAACACTAATGCTGACATTTATTATGCATTTAGTGGGGAGCCTGCTCTGTAAGCGTTAACTCATTTTCCCCTCCTAACAAAGTCCGAGCGGATTAGCACTCCCACTGCTGGATGTGTTTTCTTGGCTATGTCTGCCCGAGGCTACATAGCGACTAAGAGGAGGTGCAGGTATCCGATCCCAGGTGCTCTGGCCACAAATCTTCTCTCAACCATTATACTGTATGGAAAGGCTGAAGACTAACTTCCAGTCACTGTGGTATCCTCACCTTGACTTACTCTGGACAATGAAGGCTCAGAATGAACAGATTCTCTTACTGGAGGGAAATGGACTGGGCTAAGTGAGGAGATGTGACAGGAGCCAGGGGGTCTCTCTGAAGTTCCTACTGCTACCTCCAATGGACACTTTAACTCTTTCTTCCTTGACCCCTGTAACATTTTTTTCCAATTTTTTTTTCTATTTCAAAGTAATGTATGTATAGCTTAAAAAGTCAACGATACTTGGGGTGCCTGGGTGGTTCAGGTGGTTAAATGTCCAACTCTTGATTTCAGCTCAGGTCATGATCTCACGGTTCATGAGATCGAGCCCCATGTTGGGCTCTGCACTGACAGCATGGAGCCTGCTTGGAATTCACTCTCTCCCTCTTTGCCCCTCCCCCCCACCCCAAAACAAATAAACTTTAAAAAAATGTCAATACTGTAGAGCTTACAATGAAAATAGCAGTCCTCTGCCCCACCCCCACATCTGCATGCCACACCCCAGACAACTTGTCTCAACTCTTTTGGCTATTTCTTCTAGAATTTACTTCAATATTTCTAAAGAATGTGCTTACACAGGTATATTTTTTACTTACATTTGATTTTATCTACCACCACTGTTACCTACTCCTTCTGTCCAGTGCGATCTAATGGAAAAGACTGATTTTTTGCTTGTATTTAACTTCCTATGTTTTTATTCATAACCCTATTCATACTATCCAAAAAAACTAAAATCCCCTGAAGTAGAATTTTCCATGTGGTCAAACATACCAGGTAATGCCAGTCTGGCTCACAGGTTTTCTTTTTGCTTGGGGATCTCCCTCCTGAGCCTTCTGCCCTGCTGTGGTGTGGTGTGTTTGTTTTCTGGGCCTGCTACACATCCATCGTTCTGGGTCTTCACCTCTCTCATTCACTGAACCCCTTGTTTCCTGGACCCCTCTTCTTTGTCTAGTTTAATAGGTTTTCTAGGTGTGCAAAATGGTTTGATGCTGACCTAGCTGCATTTCAGGGATTAGAGAAGCAGAGAACTTCCATGCTGTTCCTCCATCTTGCCCCCCCCCCCAACCTAGTTTAATAGGCTTTGATGGAGCACATTTTCCAGTAGCCTCCTTGAGAAAAGGTGAATGGGAGGTATGATTTTTAGGGCCTTGCGTGCCTGTAATCACCTTTATTCTACTCTTACCCTTGATTGATAATTTGATTGTGTGAGATGGCGCCGGGATACCTAAGGGTTTAACTGTTGCCGTTTACCACCCACCGAGACTTGACCCCATCCACGTTTCAGCTCTGTGCCCTCCCCTTGCCCTCTGCTGTACCTGGTACCTGGTTTTGGGGGTTTTTTGGGGCTCTGCTCCTCACTGACATCTTAATCAGCAGAGGCTTAGTATTCAGTTTTCTCCATGCTGCTAATTCAACCCACTTTGTTTTCCAAAAGTCTGCTGACCTCTCTTGATGGCTATTGTCTCTTATTCTTTTTGTTCTTGTGGCTTCGTTCCTGGTTTGAAATCACTGCTCTCAAACGGGTGGGACCCCAGGAGGGAGATACGTATAACCTTTAACCGTAAGTTCCTGTCAATAGCATTTGAGATGATTTTCCGGTCCTTTTTTCTTTGAAGTTCTCTCTCCCCTTGGATTCAAAAAAGCACACTGATAGTTCTGTCACTGTAGCCACTCACTCTCACTCATTCCTCCTCTGGCTCCTCCTCTCCTGGTGGGCCTTGGGTGTCTGTCTTAAATCCTCCTCCCTCCTCCCTACTTGTCACTCGCCTCGTTCTCTCTGTTCCGTTTCAAGGTCTCAGCTTAGATGTCATGCATTTCCTGACCCCTTGCCCAATTAGGTTGCCTCCTCTGTTGAATGCTTCCCCAAACTCCACCCCTCGCCTTCATAGCTCATCATGGCCACAGTGCTGATCAACGTCCTTCTCCCTGCACTGAGAGATCCACTGGGGCACGTCCCTGAGACGTTTGTCCTCAGCTGTCACACTGCCCAAGCGGAGGGCATGGCACACAGAAGGTGCAGAACAGACACATACCGGATGACGGTGTGCTTGCGAGGAATAATGAATAAATGGGTCAATGAAATAGGAGAACTGGATTCAAACCCAGGCTTGTCCATACACTTGCTGTGTGATCTTGGACCAGTAAAAGAACCTTAACTTCTGGACTTCAGCTCCTGCTGCTTCTACTGAAGAGGGACAACAATCCAAGTGCCATCCTGCCTCACTGAGTTGTGAAAATCAAAGTACACACGCAAAAAACTGTACGTCACTGTGCTCAGTAAGCTACAAGTCCTATACAGCATAAGGGATTATTACTGTCATGGTAAACTCTGCTACGCAGAAAATTCTTATTCGTTTTAGATATGGGAGACATAGGACACAGAATGGCAGGCTCAGGTCTCCAATCTCACAATTCTTTAAAATATGCTTTCTTTCTGAAAGAAAGAATCCCACTAAGCCTTCTCTGCTTTCTCCTAAAACTGGGCTTTCATGATGGAGGGGCCACCTGGGGTCTTGCCTTCAACCTTAAGCAAAGCTGACTGGAAAGCACGGCGCGCTTTCATGGTTAACAGTTTTAACTTAATGCATTCTTTACAAAGAAAAAACAAACAAACAAAACCAATGGAAATATTTATATGCATCCAGGTGTGTAAGAGAGCTGAAGATGCCCACAGCATCTGCCGCACTTGCCGGCTGACTTTGGTTCAACTCAGATCCTTTCTTGGCCTCTCGATTTGCTCACTGGATCACTTGTGTGAATGGGGGAGAGGGGGAAAGCGTAGAAAACCCCAGCTCTTAGAGGTTATAAGGCTCACAAGTCTGTTTCATAGCTCCCGTCATCAGCGCTCTGAAGCACGCATGAGGTTCAGTTTGGAAGAGGACCGGATTCCAATGGCTAGCTGACACCCTAGAATAGTAGCACTTGGCTTTGCAGGAAGGGCATGTGGGAACAGCATGGTTTCAGAGTTGAAAGACTTGAGTTCCACTTCACATTCTGCCTCCAACAAATTACATTGTCACTAATAGATGTGTTCATGCTGTAAACGTAACTTCTGCGTCCTTCGGGGGACACATGCTGAGGACAAATGCTGAGGATGACAAGCATTTCCCCTTGTTTCATACACTTCATGCTGATAATTTATAATGGCTGAGTAATATTCACTATGCAAATATTCCATAATTTGCTTATATGCTTTCTTATCATTAGACATTGGGCTGTTTTCAAATTTTCACAATTTTAAGCAGTGCTAAGATAAGCAAGTAGCTTTTGCTAAATATTAGCTTATTTCTTTAAGAAAGACTCTCAGAAGTTGAAAATATAAACGTTTTTATGATTTAATATAAAATGCCAACCTGCTTTCCCAGTGGGGTGCATTCATTTACAGTGCAAATATGTGTGGGTACAGTTTCACTGCAGCCCATTCAAATTGGGTATTAACTTGGAGAGGGGGGCCTTCGAATTTATTAGGTTAAAAAAAACCAATCATTTTAATTTGCACTTAGATTGCTGATGAGGTTAAACATATTTTATGTATGTTTAAAACACATCATGTATATTTGCAAACTTTTCTACCTGTGAAGTTTAGTATCTGAGATCCTAATTTTGTTCACAGCATCTGTACCATAATATCATATAGACATGAACTCTTCCTTGATCTCTCAAATTTACTTCAAATATTTTCTCAGTCTACTATTTTCCTTCTTAGGTTGACAAGTCTTGTAGGACATATGGAAGTTTTACAATTTTATGTAAACATCTGCTAGTCTTTTTTTTTTTTTTTTCTTTGCAATTTCTTCGGTGACTTTTAAGCTTAAAAGTCCTTCTCTAGGCCAAGGCTACATGAACATCGGGTTTTACCCTCTTTTAGTTTGGCTTTCAAATATTTATCTGTTTAATCCATCTGGAATGCATTTTACCATATGGTGTGAAATGAAGTCTGCATCAGAGGGTGAAAACGCAAATTCCTCCAGGGGCCAGGCAGGTAAGTTAGAGAAGCAAAGCAGGTCAGGTGTGAGGAAACAGAACGAGGTGCAGACTGTGGTGAATTACACAGTGTTCAGGAGGGCAGGGACTTGTTCCTGCAGGAATTTCAGTCTCCTAACTTTTAAAGGTAAGCCATAAACCTAGAGCTTTATGGGAAACTGCCCAATTTTTAAATATTACACCAATAATGACGGCGCAAAGAGCCTTCTCTGTGTCTCTCAACCACATCTGTCCCTCTGAATGCTGCTTTGCAGCCTCTGGGTTAAGCTATGCTTTTCCAACAACGTTTATTCACTAAGCCTTTTCTTCTCCATTAATGTGCAATGCTTCCTTTCTTCCAACATTAAAGTTTTGCATATGGCTTGTAGGCAGGATTTCTAGGCAATTGTACTTCGCTTATCTGTTTGACTCCTATTCTCTTTTATTACAGATTTATGATATGTTAGCATCTTTAGAGATGAGTGTCCTTTCATTATTCTTTTTGGGCTTTCTTCCATACTTTCATCTGTTTATTATTCCAGTGAAGTCTTAAACCATTCAATCACATCTCCTATATTCCCTTTAGGATGCAGTGTGGCATTCCATTAAACCTATAAATTGACATATTTAGAGTATTTCACCTTCTCATCTAGGAACATGCTATGTTTCCTAATTATTCATGTCCTGTTTTATGGCTCCCAATAAAATTTCACAGTCTTTGTCACACAGGTCACATATAGTACTCATTAAGTGATATTTTAATTTTTATTGATTTTTTTTGACTGGGACTTTTTTTTTATTATATTTCATACCTGGTTATTGCAAGTATATGGGAAATGTATTGACTTTTGAAAAGCCCTCCTGCACCCCACTTACAAGTTCTGAATTCCTATGAAGTAAAATAGTTTTTCAATTAATGTTGCTGTGTTCTCTAGGAATATTAAACACATCCTTCACAAATAATGATACCTTTGTCTCAACCTCTTGTTTCTGTTTTATGCTTTATGTTGGCCAGAGCTTCTAAAATAATGCTCACTAACGGTTATACCTTTCTTTCTCTTTCTTTTTTTTTTTCTTTTTCTTTTCTTTCCTTCCTTTCTCTCTCTTTCTTTGTTTCTTTCTTTCTTTCTTGCAAGCAAGGGAACAGGGGAGGGGCAGAGGGAGAAAGAGAGAGAAGAAATCCTAAGTAGACTTCAGGCCCCAGGGCAGAGCCCAACAAGGGGCTCGATCCCATGACCCTGGGATCATGACATGAGCTGAAATCAAGAGTGGGACACTTAACTGACTGAGCCATCCAGGCGCCCCTTTTTGAGGGGCAAATTTAAGCAAATTTAAAGCAAATTTGTCTCATATTTAACCAGGAAGCCTTAGACTTTGATTAGAAGTCAGTGCTCTTTATTTTGCTATGTATCTTTTTGTCTTTCATTTTCAGTATCGTGAGGACCTAGTATCATTACCAAAGGCGTTTTCATCACTTACTGAACACAAAAGACAGCTCAGCACAGTGCACAGTGCATCCAGAAAGTGTTTGAAACTTGCAGAATTGTTCATCAGAGACACCTGGGTCTGAATCTTAGCTCTGACCCCGTGTGACCTTGAATGCAACCCCCTGACTCACCTGGAAAACAAAGATAAGAACTCTGGCGGCACAAGTCGGTTATGAGAGTTAAAACGAGTTGATGTAAATAAATTGTGTTTAGTGTAGTATGAGGTGCCCAGCAGGAGCTCAACAGGTTTCACCTCCTCTTCTATCATTTAAAGAGATGATGGTAGGAGGAACGATCTCCCAAATGAAAGGTTTCCAAGGAAGAGCTTGTATTTATAAGCCTAAGAAAATGCAAACCGTATTGGGAAATACCAGCCTAGTCTCTTCCTGCTTTAGTGCACAGGGCTTTTTCTTGTTCATCCAAAACATACAGTCCATCCCTTGCGCTCGTGCATGGATTCTTTGACTTATGACACAAATGAAAGAAAAAAAATCAAGCTGGCGTGTAATACGAACCAGGAAAGAAACAAACTGTGTGTCGATTAGCCCCGAACATGAGAGCTGCTCAGATAAAGGCATGAACTCGAAGCTACTCAAATCAGAACCAGATGCTCAGAGGTTTCTGGCTTACAATTTTTTATAACCCTTCATATAACACTCATAGTCCTGTCATCTCAGCAGAAGGTCCTCTGCTCTGTTTAAAGCAGCAAGAAACCCGCTGAAACCTCTGCTAGATTTGCAATCTTTAAACCTGTGCTCGATTGTAAAGGAGCTCTCTCCCCAAGGAGGGACCCTTTGGTACAAACTCTTTGGCTCGGAGAAGCCAAGGACTGACAAAGTCAACCCCTGTGAACCCACTGCCAAAGGACAGGGGCAACAAGGGGTACCAGGGGCACTGTAGAAACAGCATGGATTCTGCAGTCAGACTGTCCTGTACTCACACACTGGCTCTGCCCTTACTCCTTGCATGTGACTGTGAGCAAGTGTGTTAATCTCTCTGAACCTCTTTTCCTCATCTGTATAAAGGAAATAATAATTACTCCTGCTTCCCTGGGACGATTACAGAATTTAAGTTAGATAATGCACATATCACGCTTAGCACGCTCCTGGGACGCTGCAAACACTGAGATTAACTCATTCGGTCCTCAAAATTACCCCCATGAAATGCGTACTGATATCACCGTCACTTTTCAGATCAGGAAACGGAGGCACTGACTGGTTATCTATCCTGCCTGAGGTCACTCTGCTAATAAGTGGCAGGGACTGGATTCAAAGCAGGCCGCCTGGCTTCAGATCCACTCCCTGACCACTAAGCCATGCCACCCCTCTCTCTACTAGTACGCTACACAATATAACTGGTTTGATTCAGCGCTGTCTTGAGTGTGCCTTACATGGAAGGGCACACATCCGATTCAGGCCATCAGGGGCTCACCCGGGAGGGCAGTCCATTTCTAGAAAGCACTGCTGACTCTGAGGTCAGCACAGACCCTCCCCTGTAGTCCACTCTCCTCCACCTTCAAACTTGACGTCCTCTTTCCTCATCTTCACTGCCCTCTTCATCCTATGGCAGGGGGCGGGTGGGGTCTCCCCTCCTTTCCCAGGGCTAGTCCTTCTGCATCTGCCCTCCACTCCATGACTCCCACCTCCTTTCATTAGTCATCTCCCCTCTCTCCTGGGCCCCCAATCTTCCCCCTGGCTCCTTTCCCACAGCTGACAACACGTTCAAGGCTCCCCCCACCTTATATAAACCTTTCCATGACCCTGCCTCCTCCTCGGGTTACTCCCATCTGTCTCTTTCCCTGCTCTGTCTAGAAGGAACTGCTTCCACTCTACGCCTCTCGCTCGCTCCTGAACTCGTGGTGACCCTGCTTCCGCCCGCACCCACTGAGGTTGCCAATGACCTCCTGGTGGTCGACTCCAACAGCTTGTCATCAGCTCCCTACCTATTCTCTGAGGCTAATCTCTATGTATCACCTCCTGCCCACCTTCTGAATGTTGGGGTTCCATCCCTGACTCCCTGCTTCTCAGTGCTCTACCCTCCCACCTGCCCCACATCTACACTGATGATGCCCAGTGGGTTTCTGTCTCAGGTCAGAGCTATCCCCAAGTCAACGCCTATTTATCCATCTGCCCGTTGGTAACAGTCAACAACTAACATCCACTTGGAAATTCTATTAGCAGCTCAAATCTAATGTGAACTTATCCTCTGTACTTCCTTCCCCTGACAAACCAACTTCCCCTCCTCACTTCCTAATTTAATTAATGTTATCACTATGTATCTATTCTCTCAAGGTTGAAACATCCTGCTGCTTCCTTATAGCTAAAATACAACTGGTCAAGAAAACCAGCCTATGATGTCCTGGAATGCATCCCTTCCTTTATATAAAAGCAGTGGCATTTGCCCCAGTTCAGGTCCTCTTCCTTCATGGAACCCTACTGGTTACTCAAACAGTCTTCCAGTTGGTCTCCCTATTTTAGTGTGAGGAACCAACCCATTTGTATATACTACTGCCAAAGAAAGCTATCCAAGGCCAGAATTGTGCTACACCTTTGCTCAAAAACTGTCCTGTGCTGCCTGTTGCCTTCAAAATCAGATTTGTGGGCTGGTTTACAAAGCCTTTCCAGGTTCAGCTCGGAGCCTGGAGCCTGCTTCGGATTCTGTGTCTCCCTCTCTCTTTGCCCCTCCCCTGCTCATGCTCTATCTCTGTCTCAAAAATAAATAAAAACATAAAAAAAAAATTAAAAAAAATCCTTTCCAGGTTGTTCCTACGATCATTTTCTAGGATCTTCTCTGGGAACCATCCCCTTCATGCCCTCTACCCACTCCCAGCAGACACGCCGGGCACTCTCACACAGAGGCATAGCAGGAAAGAACATGAGAAGAGGGTGGGCACTGGAAC
The DNA here is from genome assembly GCF_016509475.1 of Prionailurus bengalensis. NCBI lineage: Eukaryota > Metazoa > Chordata > Mammalia > Carnivora > Felidae > Prionailurus > Prionailurus bengalensis. The sequence goes on along the minus strand of NC_057346.1, from coordinate 53,612,649 downwards.
CAGACAGACCTGGATTCGAATTCCAGCTCCCTCACCGACTGGCTACAGGACTACAGCCTACTCATTTTTAGACACTTGGAGCTCTTCACCCGTCTGGGGAGAAATACCTACTTTATATGCCTGTTGTAAGGGTCTGAAATAGTTTAGTGAAACACCTAAGACATACTGAGATAGAGTATACATTGAATAAATAGTAGCTATTAATACTATTATTAGCCAAATAGTTTCAGAGAGGCAGGGATGAGTTTACAAAGACTGATAAGACCTGAAACTAGAAGAAAGGGACATTTGCGAAGTCCTTTGTTGAACTGGAAGATCAAATTGACAAGAACAAGTAACAATGCCTTGGAATGTTCTGGAACCCACATTTCCATTTTTGAACTGCAGTAGCACTGGCACAGAAACACTGTAAGACTAGAACCAGTTTGAGAGTTGCTTTGCCCCCTGAATCCAGCAGCCTTGGAATGCACAGATCTCCTAGGACAGAAAAAACATTCCTCAACCAAGTGCCTGGCAGTGTCCTGGATTGGCAGTTGCGCCTTGTTCCCTTCTGAGCTGCCTGCAAGAAGTTCATGTCCACAGAAGAAAGTTCTAGGCTGCAAGGAGCAGCTGTGACCTTTGACCTTTTCACTTGGTGCTCACTGACCCTCTGGTGAAGGTCTGCCACGTTCAGGGTCCTGTGTCAGGCAACCGGGCTCCAGGAGAAGTTGCTGGGAGTGGATTCAGAAGACCTGGCTTCATGTCCTCATGTGAGTCACTGTGCACAGACCGCTTCCTCATCTCTGAGTGCAAATAATGATTCCTTCCTGCCCAGTCATCAGAGGTTGAGCAGAGATGCCTACCATCTTATTTCAATCTCCTCTTTTTTTTTCGAGTAGCTCCTTCTCTATGTTCCGTGACTTGAACACGGCTTCCCAGCTGAAAAGGCACGTCTCACCACAGTAAGTCCTTTATGCCTCACAACCTCCCCCTGCATCCCTGGAAGAGGGAGCTGCCCTCCTCTCTGCTCCTGTGGGAGCTCGTACAGACCCCCTGTTGGCGCAGACCACATTACGTTGCAGCTATTTATGAAAGGGGCAGTTCCCCAAGTTGACCTTGGGCTCTCGGAGAGCAAGGCGTGTGTTCGATTCACTGATGACTCTCTGGAACTTAGCAGAGCAGGTGTTCAGCAAGTGTCGAATAACTGAGCCACTTACAAGCATGCTAAGAACGTACCATGAATGACATGTCTTCACGTAGTTGTCAGACCCTCCAAAGTAGGTTTTTCCCTAATTGCAGGCGAGTTGGGTGCGGCTCAGACTCAGCCAAAGTCCCCCAGTTCATAAACAGTGCTGTCAGAATTCAAACCCAGGACTGTTTGACTCCAAAGCCTTTGCCCTTTCTCTGGGCCACACCACCTCTCTCTGGCCACAGTGACTTCAACTATCTACCACTAATGCCAAGTACAGCAGACCTGGGTTAGGGTTATTCCTAAGAGGGTGTTACATAACTGCAGGCCACACATTCAATTGGGTCCTGCACATCAGTGGTAGTGCGAAGGGAAAGAGGAAAGATACCACCATATGAGAGCCCTCTTAAAGGCACAGCTCTGCAATAGAGAAGCTAGCTGGCAAGATGGGGATGAGTAACTGCCTTCATCAACTGCGAGAGAAAAAAGCGATCAGAAAATAAAAATGAAACCATCTTTACCTAAAAACCAAACCATCAAGACAAATATCTTCTATTGAAACTCCACCTGAATGGGGGTGGGTGTAGGGCTTCCTCTGGCAGGAGTAAGTACAGGTCAGGATGCTCTCTAGAACATGGCAGATGGGTCCCCTGCAGCTGCTGGTGGCAGGCATGATACCAGGCACACCGCGAGCCTAGGAGGTGTGAATGCCATCATCTCTAAGACCCTGCCTATCTTGCCGTCTGATCGTGAGAGTGTGTAACACGCACGTGGAGGTCATCACGTGCTAGAAACCTGGTCACTAAGATGTAAGAGAAAGCATGGGCTCTGGGCAGCCACTCTTGCTCTGCTATTTCCTACATAGGAGATCTCGGCAAACAACACTGGACCTCTGAGCCTCATTTCTCTGTAACACGGGAATGCACAAGACCTAACTTCCAGGTTGTTTGGGAACCAAGTGATGACGCACATAGTACAGTGCCTGGTGCAGAACTGGCACTCAGTCAGCACAGTGCTGTGACCACGACCCTGGCTCTGCCTCTCAGTGGCTGTGTGACCCTCGACAAGTCATGTGACTTCTCTAAGCCTCAAGTTTTCTACCTTTAGAAGTGCTATTTAAATTTTTTTTTCTTTTTTTTTTAAATTTTTTTTTCAATGTTTATTTATTTTTGGGACAGAGAGAGACAGAGCATGAACGGGGGAGGGGCAGAGAGAGAGGGAGACACAGAATCGGAAACAGGCTCCAGGCTCTGAGCCATCAGCCCAGAGCCTGACGCGGGGCTCGAACTCACGGACCGCGAGATCGTGACCTGGCTGAAGTCGGACGCTTAACCGACTGCGCCACCCAGGCGCCCCTAGAAGTGCTATTTAAATAATTAACAAGTTTGCAAAGACTCTTGGCATTCTGTACCCCAGGGTGGCAAAAACATAAACCATGAATGGAAACTCTGGCTACGGATTGAGGAAGGTGGCCTGAATGCTGGGATGGGAGAATCCTAAAGTATCTGGACTCCATCTACAGAACTTCTCACGAGCACATTCTTCTGGTCCCTCCCCCCAGCTCTCTGACCTTTACCATCTTCTCTGCCGGCTGCATGGCTTCACCTGCCCCTGAAACGGACCGTTCCTCAACCCTCTCCTCTCCTGCTTTAATCTCCTCCTTCAGAAAACATCATCTTAATAGCTGGCCTTTGCTAATAATCTACAAGGGTCAGTCTATAGCTCAAACTGGTTCATTTCTTTCTCCATTTCCAAGGCCTCCATTCTGGTCCAGGCCAGCCTGAGCCCCTGCTCCGACTACTGTCACAGCCTCCTTACTGGTGTCTCAGCTCCAAATATGCAAATCACATCCAGTCACTCTAGCTCTAAGTCCCACAGTGGCTTCTGGCTACCCTGAGGATAAGTGAAAAAACAGAACTCTTCGCATGCCATCTTGAATCCCCAAACAGGCTGGCTTTTGGCACCTCTCTAGCCTCACCCAAAACCATTCGGCCCTTTGTCCCCATGCCCCACAATGTGACCATCCTCAAGTTCCCTGAACACTTCTAGCAGCCGCCTATCCAGGGCCTTTCCAGGGCCTTTGCATATAGATGCTCTTGGCCCTGCTGGTCTGTTCTTTCTCCAAACCTTCATCTACCCGGTTCCTACTCCTGTCCCAGCACTTTAAGTGAAGTCTCCTGTTTGTTCCTCTAAAGTACGTTCTCTTTGCCACGTTCGGTATTTACTATTTACTGTCATATGTTTACCTATGTATTTAATGTCTGTATTGAAATTTAAGAGTCTACCTCAAACTATCCCACGCATGTCTATAAATGACACAAGGACAAGAAGAAGCGGGACTATTTTTTATACACCATGGACATTAATGCATGCTGAGGATGTGGCATGTAAAAGGCAGTCAGTAAATGCCAGTTGAATGAGAAAATGAACACAGTGTCTAGGTCTGCCTCTAACCCCTCTGGACCTGTTCATCTCGTCCATCCTCCTTAAAGCATCGTGCAAGGGGCTTCAAGGAGTACTCCAAAAGGTCTTGGATCCTTGGTGCCGTAAAGAGACTGAACTAGGCCTGTTCCCTCCTCGCCAGTTACATGCGCAGCCTCTCCTTGTCCTCAGCCTCACTTCCTGGCCCACAAGAGCCTCGAGGGTAAGTACTGTGCTGCTTCACGGCTACACCTAAATGCCAAGGCCAGGACTTGGCACACCGTGAGGGGCTTGCTGAACCAAACAGACTCAGTGACGCCTATGACACATACTGAAGACCCCATATTGACTTCCCCTCTTCCTGAGAGAATGCACATTCTGTTTGGAGTGTCGGTGTGGTAAGCTACAAACACTCACTGTCTCAGACTTCTTCACAGCTCTGTGCATCCAAGTGATGTGGCTATGCCATGGAAACTGTAAGCTGGGTGTTTTAGGAAAAAATGAGCATCCCTGCTTCCTTCCCCTTTCTTCTTCTCCCTGCCTGATGTGCAGCCGAGTCCTGGAGCTGCAGCAGCCACGTTGGGACCACAAGGGGGCAAGCATGAAAACAACAGCCAGAGCTGAGGAAGGCAGGGCGCAAGGCGGGAAACAGCCTGGTCCCTGATTCCACTACCGGATGCCGTGCTGGCCCTGGACGGACACACCCTAGACTGGGAGCGTACACGAGAACATCAAGGTGCCACTGAAATGCCACACCAGCAGGGATGCTGTTATTTGCACACTAAATGCATTTCTAACCATTTCCACAGAGATAAGCTTTAGTGCTTGGTACCTCTTGTGTCCTTGAGCTATCGTTTCTTCTTTCCTGCTCTTGAGGTCCAAGATCCCAGAGAATTCAGAAGGTTCAGCAGTGCAAGACAGATCCCGGGGGCAGTAGAAGAGGCCGGCGGGAGGGTAGGGAACCCTCCCCTACCATCTTCGGTGATCAGGGGCAGCTGCCCGTGGGGCTGGTCCCCAGTCTGCAGATGCAGCACTCTGATATTCCTAGCTCTCTACCACAAAACAGATTTTTGGCCCCAGTCTATCCCCAATGTGCTGACTTGAGCTCTCCCTCGGCCTACGGTTTCATTCCACTTATACCAGACTGTTCTGAATAAATCACTGCTATCAGGGAGAGGTGAATTCACAGGGTACTTTTCCAAATAAGTGTTGCCAGTGGAAATTTCACAAAGTGCTGCCAATGTCATTTACAAGAAGGTTAGCTGATTACCGAGAGACCTTGATCCTTCATTGCTGCATTATATCTTATAATTCAGAGGAAGGGGATATGGGGAATGGTGGGGGCAGAGCTTATTAAAAACTGAAAATCATTCTGCAATCACTTTTCTTAGCCTCTTCTCTGAAGTACTTCAGGATTTTACACAAGTTAGAATATATGATATCAGGGCCTTTTCTCTCTAGATGCTTGCAAATGTACTCAGAGGCTAACGAACAGTGGTTTTACCCGATCGAACAAAGGAAGTATCGAGATGGCACTGTCTGGTGGTCTTTGGGAGATTTTCAAGGACCCCATTTTGACTACCCCTGGAATATAGAAGCTTATGTGAAAGTATCTATTCACATCTAGGGAAAAGGGGCAGAGCAAATCAAAATACCAGCACCAACCTTGAACCAGTCCTCTGTCCTTCCTGGCTCCCCCTTTCCCTCCCTTCTTTTTCTCATGAAATCACAAAATTCAATCCCAGCAACCTCTTCTGGTTACATAAATTAATGAGCTCTTCTTCTGGGCCCCGTAAGAGAAACCCTCCGGCTCTCATCATTTTAGTCCCTTGCTCAAAAGCCTGCAGTGGCACCTAACACCTGCTGAATGAACTTTTTCTTAGGGTAGCATCCAAGCTTCTGCCCAATAACTTCCTCCTCCCTCCCAGGGTATCTTGTGTTTTGGTCAAACAGAACTTCTGCTCCTTAGAGCCAGCTTTTAATTTTTGCATATCTCCCCTTTGCTCATGCTGTTCTTACTACCTGGAACGGATTCCTCAACAACCCACCCCCCCTTCCTATTTTCCTTCTTTAGATGTGGAAATTCTATCCATCCTTTAGGGTCCCATCAAATTTCGCTTCATCCAGAGAGTCCTCCTGACCTACCCAGCTGGACACACTCTTGCCTTCCTCCAACCCTCATGGCACCTTGACCAGTGAGTCCAGAAGTGACTTCTCTTTCTCTTTTCCTTGGATTAGAGACACTGCCTGTGTTGATGCTTCATCTCCTTAATCCTGACCACGAGCTAATTTTGCCAGAAGCCAGGTCATACCTTCTCTGTACCTCCAACTTGGGAAAAGGCAGGAAAGCACTATTTGTTGGAGGGAAGGAGGGAGGGAGAGGGGGAGGAGGGGAGGAAGGAAGGAAGGAAGGAAGGAAGGAAGGAAGGAAGGGAGGGAGGGAGGGAGGGAAGAGGGAGGACTAAATGGGCTTCTAGTCCCTAGACATAGGTCGATTTACAGCAGCTGCCTGGGCTTGAACAAAAGGATTCTTTTCTTTAATTAGCACAAATGTCCTCAGACTGGGAAGACCAGGGCGTGTTTCTCATAAAAATGGCCAGGTTCTATGTTTTCCAATAACGATTCTCATTTCTCCGTGTTTCGAAATCCACTATGGAGCATCTCTGTTATTTTCCAGCTTGGCTCCCGTGGCCACAGTGTCAGGATGATCTGTCCTTTTATGCTTCAGCATCAACCCAAACTAAAAGAGGAGATGCTCTCTAAAGACCCAAAACACTACAACAGTGATTTGTCAGATCTTGGGGTTGGAAACAATTCATGTGAAAAAATACTTTTTTAAAGTTTTGGATGCTATGAGGTCCCCCCGCCCACCGACCTCCCCACCATGGTCTTTTTAATGCCTTCCCAAGGAAACTTCTTGGGTTAATGTAAGATGCTTACTTGTACTGGAAGCAAGTTAATTAAAGGGAAATTAAATTCCATGTAATGCAAATGGAAATAAAATATTTAATAGTATCATAGCAAATAGGAAGATACTGTGGGGCATAAAGGGGAGAGCATAAGATCTGGAGACCAAGCTGCCATCCTATCCCTGCCCTTACTAACTGTGTGAGTTTGGCTAAGTCAATTACACTCTCTGGGCCTCAATTTCTTCATCTGTAAAGTTGAGATCAAAATTTGTACTGTCTAAGGTTCTCGTGAGGATTAAATCACACGTGGAAAAGATCTAAGCATGGTCCTGAAGACACAGTATGCACTCTCTTGAGTTTTAAGGAATGAATAAATAGGTAGAAAAGAGAAGTGTAATACTCCAGAAAGAAACATGATCCTGGGAAGGAGGCAGATTACTAAAGAAGGAAGATCCCAAGCCTTGGAGTCAGAGAGACATAAATTCAAGTCCCAGCTTTTCCCTTACCATGCCTGAACCTCAATTTCCTCCTCTGCAATAGGGGGTGATCATAAAAATAAGAATAATCACCTCATTGAGTTATCTAGAGGCTTAAGGAATATATATGGAGCCTTTTGTAAACTGCAATGGTAAATTGTATTTTAGCTACTGGTATATACCCTCCTACTTCATTTAGTACTTGGCATCAGCAAGGCTACCCACCTCCAGTGAAGGTAAGACCAGAAACAACATTACCTTCAAATCCTGAACCTCCACATGTGGGAAAAAACTGTTGTTTCTGAAAACAGCTGCTCTGTTTTTTTTTTTTTCAACGTTTATTTATTTTTGGGACAGAGAGAGACAGAGCATGAACGGGGGAGGGGCAGAGAGAGAGGGAGACACAGAATCGGAAACAGGCTCCAGGCTCTGAGCCATCAGCCCAGAGCCTGACGCGGGGCTCGAACTCACGGACCGCGAGATCATGACCTGGCTGAAGTCGGACGCCCAACCGACTGCGCCACCCAGGTGCCCCAGAACAACTGCTCTGTTTTATTCTAAACCTTGCTTGGTTTCAGTTAGGAGTGCGTGTGTGTGTGTGTGTGTGTGTGTGTGTATGTATGTGTGTGTGTGTGTATATATTTATGTATACAGTTATTAAAGTGCTTTTAGATTTTTTCAAGGAAGAAGATAAACTCATTTAATTTAAAATCATCAGCTGGATTGCATTAAATGGAGGGAAAAGCACGAGCATACACAATACAGCCATTTGTTAAATTAAACGCAATTATTTCTCCTGTTACTTAATTACAAACAGACATAAATACTCTGGATCCTGACATCTCAGATCTTCTTAAATTCTATGTCTGCATTTCAACATGTAACGAAGGGAGGGTCATATTCCAATTTGTGTGTTAAGCAAGCCTGAGAGTTACAGTTGTATATTGGGACCATAATGAGCTCACTAAAACAAGACCCAAACTTTTAATTAACCTGCCAAGACAAATTACAACTCGTGGCTCACAGGTAACAATCACAGACAGCTGAGACTCAATGCCACGGACTCTTGGGGAGAGAGGGATTAATAGCAACATCAGAATCCATCTGTTTTTGTATTAAAGAAAAAAAAAGTATTCATGAAACAACCACTGTAGCTCAAAGGAAGACAGACAAGTCTGAAAGGCAGCAAGACAAAGGGAGAAGGAGGGAAGAAGAGAATATTAGCAACTTCCATTTATTGGGTCTCTTAGGAGGCCAAAGCCTGTGCTGGGCACTTTGTATCTGCTCTGATCTTCATGACAGGGACTGCAGAGTACTGTTACTATTTCATTTTCCAGCTAAGAAAAACCTCAGAGAGGTGACCTGACAACAGTCACAGAGCTAGTGTGGGACAGTCAGGGGAGGAAGACAGAGAAAGCAGTGCTCAAAGCTTAGTGGACAGACCCCTGGAATCAAGATTATCTGGGCTCTACCTCAGGCCTAGTGGGTCATAATTCCTGGAGACAGGGCACAGGAATCTGAACTTTGAACGAGCTTCCCGGGTGACTGCTTTGCATGACAATATTTGGGACCATTCATAAGATACCATAACCCCCGGCTACTCAAAATGTGGTCCACAGCTGGGCGGCACCAGTATCACTGAGGCTGGTGAGAAATGGAGACTCTAAGGGCCCACCCCCACCTAGTGAAGGGGAATCTGTGTTTTAATGAGACATCAAATGGGTCATCAAACTCTGGGAAGCCCAGGATAGCCTCTCTGCTCTGAAGGACATCATAGGGTTAAGGAGGTGAAGGCAGACTTCATCATTAAGGTAAGAACAGGAGAGCCAGAGGGAAAAGGAAGACCATGGCCTTAATTATAACAAAACAGGTTAGCAAGCTCTGACAAGCCAAGAATTGGCAAAGATACCTAACTGCACCTACATTTTACTTCTTTGAGAGTCACATCCTAATTAAAAGTGGCTTTCTTTGGGGGTCGATATTAATATTCTTTCATATTTATGCTCAGTTATTAAAAATAAAGAATTCTGATTATAAGAGATCTTCGTTCTGAGCGAGCAAGACAGTCCATGCTTCTTTGTGAACCATGCCTCAGAGAAATCAGGCTGTGAGACCAGGAAGCTCTCACTCAGGCACCACTAATGACTCGATAATCCACGTCCCTAAAAACGAAGCCACTGTGGCCAGAAAGGGAAAAGAAACCAGGTTTGGAGCCTGGCAAACCCCGCAGAGTGAGAGCCTAATCGATGGTGAGGACCACAGCTGGCTCTCTGGTGACAGGGGAATGGGGCTGCCCGGGCGGCCTCCAGCTCATCGGCAACCACCGAGCTGCGGCCTCAAATCCAGACTCTAGAGAAACCGGAAGCTGGAAAACTTAAGTGATTTGTGCAGGGTCAAAACACAAGTTAGTGGTGGAAATTCAGAGCGGAGGATACTTTCAACTCCACCTCAAAAGGAGGCAATAGGGGAGGAAACCAGCGGCAGCCGCAACTGCCAGGCCTGTGGCTGCTGACGGTCCTGCCAATGGGAGGCTGAGCAGAAGCCAGGCCAAGCTCGTGCTCACGCCCTTAGTAACCCAGTGACCCCGCATGTCGGGGCCTGGGCTTGGGGTTGGGGGGCAGAGAAGATTACGTCAAAGTCCTTGCCCCCTGGACACTCGGAGACCAGCAGTTAGGGCAGACACTTCCAAATCGAGGACAGCACAAAGCAGGTTTCCTACATCGAGGCCGACGTAGCCAGATGGCCTCTGCTGCCCTCATTTTGCCAAGAGGGTAGGATACTGAGCCTGCAGGGACAGCAGAAGTGGACAAGCCATGCCCGTATTTAATGGGAAGGTATTTTCCGCCTCGACACTAAGGGCAAAATTGCAAATGAGGGGAAAATGGCCTGAAAATGATTATTGCTGTGTAGAAGGAAAAGCCAGAGTTCTGCAGGAGTTTTAGGAACCAATGACCAGATTCAGAGGTTTTTTATTTAACTCCCTTTTCCATGTCAGAGAGATTCTTAGCCAAGGACTGAGACAGACTTTTGAGGTGAACTCTATACCACATAAAGCTTTTCATTAAGCAGAAACCCTATTTCCATGCATTCTGGTTAGTGGAGTTTTATTTTCCTGCGGGAGATTCTGTCTCCAGGCTATGTCATAATGCTTCCAACATAAACCCAGAATAAATGTTTTCTGACCTGAACCACTGAGGCCACTGTGTCCCGGGGCCATCCAAGGAAGAGACAGACTCTACGGAATGTGTGGATAAAGAAGAGAAATTCCTTAGAACAAGATGTCAAGCTCCCTGGACACCCGTCGGCTTGTGCGGCGGCCCCACGGGCTCACCCTGAAGGGAGAGCTGTGGCCCTCTTCCATGATGAGGGACAGAGAAGGTGTTCAGCACTATCCCAAACATCGGGGCTCCAGAATATTCATCCAGAATAGCTCTGTTATTCTCACCCTCTCCCTGAGCATTCATCTTCTCTTCTCAACTGCCAGGGACTGTTAGCTCCCAGGACAAAACAATAAATAAACAAAAAGCTACATACACACAGTCAAAAACAAAAACCCAAACCACAAATCAGTGAGTTGAGCCAAGGAAGCTATAAAGACAAAATACAGGTGTCGGAGAGAAGTGAGAAGAAGAGAGGTGTTGCCTCCATGTGGCTGGTCAGGCAGGGTTTCGGTCTTGCTGTCAACTCTACCTCTCAGTTGTTAAATGCAGCAGCTGGCCCAAAGATGACACAAGAAAGGCAGTGGGTAATGGCCCAGAATGGCTGGCCAGCCTCTCCTGTCACTCCTCCCCTCCCTCTTTCCCCTGAATCCCACACCCATCCCTGTCCAGCAAGCCCAGTCAGGAAGGACGCATGCCAGACTCCAGGTGGCATCGACAGCTGCGGGCAAGACACATTCCCTTGCTGGCTCCAACCCTCAGAATCCCCAGGGTCCTCTCACCCAAAGAGGCAGAAATCCCACAGACCCCATAGGGCTGGAGGCTCCTTACCAATGGCAGTGGTGAGAAAAGAAACCACTTCAGACTCCTTCCCATCGTTGTAAAAAGCCAGGTGCCAGATTCCTGAATCCAAATACTGGATGAAGCCAGTCTCGTGACTAGATGGGGGGACAACTCCCCGAGATTGGCGCTGGGGTCCCTCCAGGCTCCGTGCCTCCTGGGTCAGGAGCCTCCTTCCATCCAGCAGCTCTACAAAGTCAAACTAAAAGTACAAACAGAGCATAATTAGCAGGGTGTCTGCTTCACCGTAATGCTAGATTCCTTCCTCACGTGTCTCCTGGGGGCACACAAGGAAATACAACCTGAGGACAGGCAGAGGGGCTAGAGTCACATGAAGGTTGATCAACCGACTTCACCTCCTCCCCAGACCTCTGTTTCTCATGGTAATAGTCTCCTCATTTCCTTGTGAGGACAGCATAATTAGCGAATTATTATTATTTTTTTTTTGGTCTCATTTTTCTTTAATTTGCTGTATATGTAGGCAGTCTTCATCTGGCTGAGCCTGTGCCAGGACAACCATGCCCTTCCAATGGTGGGCACGTGATCAGAAACCCAGCCACTGAAGGACTGAACTCCAGCTCCACGCAAGTGATGCTGGGAATCCCAGGGCTCGAGGGTTGGGACTAGAGCACTGGATGTGCCTTAAAAGTCAGTCAGGTGCAAGTGCAAATCTGATCTCTCTCTTCCTGTTGTCAACAATCCTTTCTGGGGCGCCTGGGTGGCGCAGTCGGTTAAGCGTCCAACTTCAGCCAGGTCACGATCTCGCGGTCCGTGAGTTCGAGCCCCGCGTCAGGCTCTGGGCTGATGGCTCAGAGCCTGGAGCCTGTTTTCGATTCTGTGTCTCCCTCTCTCTCTGCCCCTCCCCCGTTCATGCTCTGTCTCTCTCTGTCCCAAAAATAAATAAACGTTGAAAAAAAAAATTAAAAAAAAAAATAAAAAAAACCAAAACAATCCTTTCTAAATGCTGCAGGTTCAGGGAGCAGTTTTAGGGGAACTAAACTGGATTAGCTCAAAATTCTATCAACGATTACATGCTGGGTCAGACAGACACACAACTGCTGACTGATCCGAGCCCGCGAGTGTGAGCCTCAAGAGAAGTCAGCCACACCGTGCTAACAACAGGTAGGTGGTTAAGTCCTACTGGCCTACTAGCAAGCAAATTGAGCAATCATCTGTCTACTTATCTGTCTACCTACTGACCTACCTATCTTTTAAAAAACCAAGATATCTAATTCTATTTCATGTGTAAATGAGGCCCAGGAATGAAGTCCAGGACTAGCATCACTGTCCTGGTGAGCGGCCCAGATTCTATTTTCCCATGATTCCACTGCTAGAAAATATATCTACTTAGATTTCACTTAAGTAACAACTGGGGCTAAGAAGGCTGCACACGGCTTGGGAATGTCTGATGGATGCCTCTGATTTATTTTACCCCAATCCCAGAGCTGGCAGGACCTTAACAAGTCTGTTCCTTACCCATTACGACTGGTGTTATGTCAATCATCCTAGATGAGCTGTTAGGTGTTTCTGGTGTGCATGTATCACAGTAAATGCGAAATCCCAAAGGAGAGAAGGAATGTAAGAGACCAGGGAAGTAACGTGTATTCTAAGCCAGATCTTGCGCAAGCTGCCTTATAAATGTTCTTGATTCTCCTCAACAGCCCTACAAAGTGAGTATTGTTATCATCAGTGGAGAGATGAGAAACTTGCTCTGAGCGGGTAAGCACCAGGCCATAGTTATCATAGTTGATAACAAGAGGAGTCAAACTGAAGTCTGACTGACTCCAAAGCGCATGCTTTTCTCTTTATATTTCTTGGATAATTTCACTCAGGTGACTGGGTAATAGTAGAGAGGCTATTTGAGGTATTTCCAAAAATTTCCTCTTCTTAAAAAACCCCAGGGATATAACCCTACTCATCTGAAAGGTAGGGTCTTAGGTCAAATGGAGGAATGGGCTATAAAATATGTGAAATGCCCTTCAAACACAAGGCTCCAGGTGTGAGCATTAGGCTTCCTGACTTTGGGTTAGGATGTGAGGTAGGAGCCCCTGCAGATCAGCAGGGGATGTGGCATTCTGGTTACCTGTGTATGTGAAGGAGGAAGGCCTTTTCTGCCATAGATGCCAACCAGAGCTGCCTTTCCCAGGGACACATTGAATTTCAGATGCACAGGATGGTCTATGAACACCTGAGATCTCCAGAAAGTGCCAGGAGGAATCTTCTGCGAAGCCCGTCTCCCCACGTCGATTTCTCCAGAGTCTATGAAACTGTCCTCTGGAAAGAAACTACTGGGCTTTCCTACCAAGACACAGGGAAGGGAAGACAAAAACAGCAGTTGGCCACAAGTGAAACAAGGGATCGGAGCCCCTGAACAGCAGGACTCCCACTTCTCTCTACTATGTTCCACCACCAGCCCCACCCCCACTCCCCACTGAGGAGGAAGAATGTCCAGAACTTTTTTTTTCCAGTGATGCTCAAACTGTTCTGCTAAAAATATGCATTCTTCCAAAGCAGTATGGGTCCTCCTCAAGGGCCATCTGTATACTGCATAATTCCACAGCTTGTTAAGATATATTCCGATCCCCAAAATAATCACTGGTGGTCACACGAGAATAACTGTGCACACGCGTGTGTGTATAAAAGCATGCACGCTAAAATAGAAAGGGTAGTGCGAACAAGGTGTTGTTATTAAATTTCCAACTCAAAATGGTCCCACCAGCAGTGGGAAGCCTGACCTGAGTGGATGAAGGTATTTTACAAGTTTACTAGTTTATGTATAATTGGAAGCCAAATACTAAGGCTAAGACATGTGGAAGGGGTTTATATGGGGAGCAGGAGTTGGGTTGGGGAAGATGAAAAAGGGGGTACTTCTGAATGGAATGGGTATTTCTGAAAAATGCTTCCTTGTCTTGCTTGGATGGAGGTCTTCGAATATTAGTTTTGTGCTGAAGTAGGTAAAGCCGAGGGAATTGATCTCAAGTTCAGGCACAAAGCCTATGGCATACTTGGAAATTCAACCAAGGCCCCTGACCCTGAAGGTTTCAGGGGACGGGGGTCAGAAATATGGTCCCTTGACCATTTCTGTCACCATTCAGGAGAGTGACAGCTTTCTGGGGGCACTAGAAGTGCCCGGAAGGAAGACGACTTATCAAACTTCCTCTGTTTACTAATTAAGCACACTCACATGTGAAAAATATAAACCTGACTTCCTTCTAGATATCAGCCCTCTGGGGAGTTGGGAGGCGGCAGGAGGAGGTGATAGGGATGTTAGAAGACCACCTTTAGGACACTGACTAGCCACATGGCAGCCAGCAGACTACGTCTTATTTGTAAGGAAGAATCCGCAGGGTATCTTAGTTCCAAGATTTGTTGTTAGACGTGTTCGAAGAGAGGCTTTAAGAACAATAATCCATTTGTAAAGAAAACACGTTTGTGAGAACTTTTTATAAAAAGCACTTGGGGAATAAGAAATTAAAATGTCTTTTTTCCCCTAGCTTTGTAAGATTCCTTACAAAGCACATTTGATGCTGAAATGGAGCTTGGCAGGGCATTGTTGTAGTCATAAAATATTTTACTGTTTTAAATAATAAAATTCAATTTAAATGTTAAACTTCTCCATATGTTATCATTCCTTTATAAACTCCTAGGCAGAAACATCAGGTTTTTAGCTTCAAACCATTAAATGTTATTTTAATTAAAAAATATGCCAACAACAAAAAAAGTTAAAATGCATGCTCTCAATAAAAGTACCACTAGTACTCTGTCATTAGCATGGGAAAGAGCTTGCATTTAATTCCTTTATGGAAGGAATGTGCCCCAGACTTTTACCTTGAAAATGCAGACACACAAAAACCACCACACTGTGATTCAAAGTTCAAAGACAGAAGCCAAATTCACAACACATTAAGATAGAGGAGAATTACTTTCACATTCTTATCTGATTGTGGGGCTCCCAATACCACAATTCTTTTGTATTCTAGGTAGAAAAATAGTGTACCCTTTAGCTTATCATTCTGCTAGGGATGCAGAACTCTGAGTTTCCTCCTAGAAACTGCATAGAAATAAGCCTGAGACTGCTAATTCTAAGGACTCATTTCCTTTGTGAGTGGGTGGGAGTCGGGGCTGATGGGATTTCAGAATTGTCTGCAGTCAAATAATTCCTGGGTCTGAGAATAAATAATGAAAACTTTCCCCCACATTTTGGCATGCTGCTAGAGCACCCTGCATGGTTCATTTTCTCCTCCAGTAAGCATGTTTTTGAGAGACAGCTATTGTATCAGCTGAGTTCTGAGCCTCATAAGGTCAGAGGCCAGCCCAGAGTCTCTCTCCAGAGGTCTGCGGGCCCCAGAGGCATACATAAGTTGGCCCTTACACCCGAGGAGTGATAAAAAGCAATATTCTTTTCTAGCATTCTCGTATTTCACCAACATGGGCCAAAATAAGAGAAAAGAATTGTCTTTGGTGTGTATACAAATAAAAATAGCTGATTCTGTTCCAGGGCACACTGGCCACCGGGACCTGGACTCTCGGCTGAGTCTTTGAGGGCCACTTGGGCTTTGTACTAAAGTGACCTTTGTACTAAAAGTCACCTGGTCCAGATCCTTAGGGAAGGGACCACAGCCCAGCCTAAAGGTGATGTTTTTGAGGGAAAAGAGGACCCCATCTGGGGATTTAAGCTTTATCATTCCTCTACTCTGGTCCCCAGTGGTCCCCTTGTAGGACTATACGTAGGGACGAGATGGGGGCTTCCGAGGGGAAAGAGGTAGAGCACAGCGAGTACCCGTGCCTGATGGGAAAGAGGCGTGAGACTGGCCGGGCTAGCAGTTATTCAGAGTGAAGCCACACTCAGCTCTTCCTGCCTTCCTCTTTCCAGATCCTCTGTTCTTAAATCCGAGCACCAAGCTGTGAGTGCTTAAGACAGAAACCATCCTACCACACAGCAAGACCCATCAACAGTAGAGTGAGGAGAGATGACAGAGGGTGGTGGGAGTTGGAGGAGACAGGTCTTATGTATACAATTCTTTTTATCCCCACCCACATTCTGGAAAATAATAACGACAACAACAGCAGCAGCAGTAATAATAGCAGTAGTAGTAACAGCAGTAAAGGTAGAAGTGGCAGGATTAGTGGTAATGCTTGCTATCAATTCTTGCTCTCACTACATGCTGGGCCCCCCTTTACGTTCATCGGTTCAGTTAATTCTCACAGTGATAAGATGTATGTACTGAGGCTCAGAATGCTTAAGAAACCATTTGAAGATAAAGCCATTTGGGGTTTCTCTTCATTTGCTAGAATATGGCTTCTTAAAGCATTAAATTGATAAGTGGTTAATTAAAACTCTTCAAAGACACTCTCAATAGTCTCACTCAAGGGTCAATGGCACAGTGCATGAGTCCAACCTAACTCACAGTCCCAGCAATCTAACCATCAAGGCTAGGCCAGGTAGACCAAGGCCCACTGAGTGTCATGGGGCACAGAAAGTTGACAATTTTTATGAAGTAGGAATGCACAAACAGGACCCAGAGTTAAAGGGCAAGAGTTGGGGTCTCAAGACATTTATAAAGAGGACACTGCACAATCATTGGGGGCCACCAGAGACTTAACAAACAATACCAAGAGCTTAACTAAGAAATAGGAATCTCCAACAGTATGATCAGGTTTCACAAGGCAAATTCTACTGGCAACAGTCCTGTTCTTTGTAAAGATACACAGACTCAGCCTTCCTCTAGCAATGATGTACAAATACACAATCATGTCTATAAAAGAAATTTCTCAACAATTTGCTGAAATGATTGGATTGTTTGGTCAAACAAGAGAGAATTGGAAGAAGTGAAATTCCATGCCCTTCTCAGTCATAGTCCTCACTTTCTTGAACTAAGATCCCTCTACCCAGGTTCTAAATTCCTCATCAACTAACACTCTCCTCTTCCCTCCACCTTTCTGGTTCTTTTCAATGCAATAACTTGCACAAAGAATCCGTTAGTTTCCTTAGCAACTGTTAGAAATTTATTTGGTTATCAAAATAAGCTGTTCCATTTTGGAGAGCCCAGCTGAGCCTGCGTGCAGCAATTTGCATGGTTTAAACTGATGGGTAATTTTTATTTCATTGCAGAAAGAAGAAAATGCTATCCCTAAGCCCACCAATTCAACCATCAGGAATTTCTGTTTATTCAATGCTTTCTCCCCTCTTTTCCACTAACATATAACGTAAGTTATTGTGGCTTTTCTTCGAAAAGCTGCCATATTTGGTTTCTGCCCCATGACACCCTGAAATGGTAAGAGCCACTTTGAAAATACAGTGTAAATTGCAGTTTGGGGTTATTCTCAAAGACACGATGAGCATTTAAAATACTGGACTCATTATATATTTCATTTGCATAATTAAAAAATATATAGCATTTTACAATATGAAAAAATGTCCCAATTATTTGCAGGGTCTTTGAGGGGAAAATATTACTTAGTCTGGATTTCTGAGATTCTGATAACTGACATGGAATGGCTTGGGATTTGAGCAGATGGGAAGAAAGGAAGTGACATTTGTTGAGTGCCTCTTCACCACCAGTCTGAAAAGATACAGACGTTACCATCCTTGTTCTTATGAAGAAACTAAGGCCAAAGAAGATGGAGTAATTGGCATGAGTTAACAAAGCCAATAAATTTGAGGGCCAGGATTCAAGCCTGTCTGGCTCCAAGGCCCATTTATCTTCTTTCCATCATACCACATTGTTACTGCCATCTCT
The DNA here is from genome assembly GCF_016509475.1 of Prionailurus bengalensis. Classification (NCBI taxonomy): domain Eukaryota; kingdom Metazoa; phylum Chordata; class Mammalia; order Carnivora; family Felidae; genus Prionailurus; species Prionailurus bengalensis. The sequence continues at coordinate 53,594,937 of NC_057346.1, read as the reverse complement.
GTAAACCGGGGCTCTAATCTTAATTCTGTAATCAGCTCTCTTCTCTGATACCCTTAGAAGGGATAGGAAATATGCACTCCCATCAGTGTTAAAGACTTTTCCCCTTGAGCTACGTCTAAGGAAGTAGGTTTTTTAACGTTACAATTAAAAACATGAACTGTGTAGACATTGGTTTGACCAGGGCAAAAGAAATTAAGAACCATGTGGTCTCACATAAACTGTAGGAAGCTTTGTCCTCTGTTTCTCCAGTCTGATGTATTTTTTGTCACAGTAATTGCTTTTGATGCTGACCACTTTCCAGCACAGCACTGCATTTTAGGGGTTTGTAAACAGGATTTCCATTTGCATTAGTAATGACAGATAATCCCTTTAAGCAAAAATACTCCAATTAAAGTAAACCAATAAGCTGGGGCAATTTTATTTTGCCTCTTATCTGCACCTCCTGCTCCTTGGGTAAAACAAAACAAAACCTAAAAACCCACAAACTAATTTCATTAGAATGGGAGATTTCAGATAGATCCAACTCTGTTTCAAGAATGTCTGATAGAGATCATGGAGGGAAGAAAATACATTTTGCTAAATGAGACCTCATCCAATGCCTTGAGGGTTAAACATATCTTAAATCTGCATTTGTACGTGCTGACCTAAAGACCGTCCACATGGATGGTATTCCCATATGGCATGTGACACTATAAACTGACAAGGGAATCACAAGCTGACAGGCAGGACCATGGACAGGGCTGGCCTGGAAAAAAAAAAATTCTAAAGAACCGTCTGGTTAGTCTGATGATTCTACTATCAATTTCATATGTAGGACTTGTGAATTAAACTGGACCTTGGAGATAATTTAGCTCAATAACTTCCATTTAGAGAGGAGGAGAATGAAGCTCAGAAAGTCTTTTTTTTTTTTTGAAAGCATGTTCACTTTTTTTTGTTTATTTATTTTTGAGAGAGAAGACCTCTGAATGATCCTGAAGGCCAAAATCAATTCATTCTTTTAAAAAAAAAATGTTTATTTTTGAGAGAGACAGAGAACACAAGTGGAGGAGGGGTAGAGAGAAAGGAGAGAGACAGAGCATGAGTGGGGGATGGACAGAGAGAGAGGGAGACACAGCCTCCAGCCTCTGAGCTGTCAGGACAGAACCTGACGCGGGGCTTGAACTCACAAGCTGCAAGATCATGACCTGAGCCAAGGTCAGATGCTTAACCGACCAGGCACCCCACTCAGAAAGTCTTTCAAGGGATTTGCTTAAGGACAATTCAAGGGTCAGCAGCTGGGCTTGAAGTCAGGGCTCTTGATTCCTAACCCAGAGCTCTTTCCGTGGCCCTATCCATACTCCCTCCATATCCTTACTAAAGGGCGAAGAAAGTATAAATTATTAAATGTTTTAAGTCTTAAAATCTTTGTAAAGGAGAAGACTGGCATTGCCCCTAGAAAAAGCAGGCAGAGGTTCTGATTTGGCTCTGTGGAAATGCTCCCATTCTTACTTCCCTTAAAGATGACCATGGGTCAAGAGTTGATTTTGTTGGAATATTAGCATACTCCCTGTGCAAGGATTACATGCAAATTCATGAAGCATTCCAAATTTAAAAAACAAAAAGAAAGAGTTGGGGGTGCCTGGGTGGCTCAGTTGGTTAAGCATCCAACTCTTGATTTCAGCTCAGGTCATGATCTCATGATTTCTGAGTTCGAGCTCTGTGTCAGGCTCTGCACTGACAAGTGCAAATCTCCTTGGGGTTCTCTCTCTTCCTTTCTCTCTGCCCCTCCTCCACTTGTGTTCTGTCTTTCTGTCTCAAAAATAAACGTTTTTTTTTTTTTAAAAAAGAATTGATTTTTGCCTTCAGGATCATTCAGAGGTCCTGAGTAGCTACTTCAACCAAGCATATGGTACCCTGTTAACCAAACAGATTCCTGGAAGGGAAATCCTTGAGGGCAGGAAACCTCAGAAGCTTTGACCCCAAAGTTGTCTGAGATGCTAGGAAAGAAGATATAGCAGTAAAGGTGGAGGCAGACCTGTGGTGCATTTTGCTAACAGACGAGATGAAGCAGGGCACAGCAGGGACAGGATAAAGAATGCCTACGCTGCCCAGAATGGCAATGAGACTGGCCCATTAGCTCAGCCATCTTTCACGGTACCATTTTTGTGAGTCTGTGCCACTTCTGGCTGATAGTGAAAGAATGTGTGTCAATGGCGTGTTAGAAAGACCCTTAAGAAATTCAGAACATGGGTCTACAGATGTCCCATTCAAGAATGCCAAACTCCAAATGTCACTACCACTCTATCACTGATAGAAAAATATCTGTGTCCCACTGCATAATGGGATTTCTCATCTACATCTCCTTCAGGGTCTTGTAACCATGTGGTGAGTCAGGTAGGACAATTTATAGAGACAGTAAGAGCTCTGGAGTCATCCAGACCTGGGCTCATACGCCAAGCTCCATTATTTACTGGCTGAGCGACCTCTGGTCAAGTCACTAAATTAATGTAACCCTTAGGTTTTGTATCTCAAATGGGTCTAAAGAATTATACTTACCTCACAGGATCTCTGTGAGGATTAAGTGTAAAAAGCTCTTGACAAAATCTTTGAAATAAATAAACCATACAAACACTAATGATTATTGTTATTGGCCCCTTAAGGACTCATCCTGATCCCACACAATCCAAGACAGCCACCCAGCAGTGCGAAAGCCCATGATGCTTCCCTCGAGGCATGAGATGGGATACCGCTGAGCACCATGAGAGCTGCCCAAGCCCCGCTATGAGCTCACAGTGACAAGGAACTGAGATGAAGACACAGGTGGGCTGGCAGCCGGCGTGGAGTGCAGAAAGATGGAGGAAGGGCCAAAGCACGGAGCTGTGAGTCAGGCACATGACGTGCATAATGAAGGTCTCTTCGGTTCAAAGGCAGACACAGAGGACTCACGACACGAACAACACGGCAACCCTACCTTCTGTGGCTCCTTTGCCTTTCCTGTCAGGGATCTCTAACCCAGTGCCCCCTGATGGATACAGGGAGACGTCCGTTGGCACAGGCCAACTGCTGGCTGTGTCCTCCGTGATTTCATACATCTGCCCCTCCATCGGCTGCAGGTGCCAGTTTAGGCCAAACAGGTGCATGGCTGTGGTGAGCAATGAGAAAAGTCATCTTTTTCTGCTAGAGGAGGAAATGGAACTCCCAAGTCATAGGGGAGGGCAGCTGGGGTGGGGAACTCAGGAATTCAGTTCAGCTCAGCTCAACAAACAGCCCCCGAAGAGAGCTTTGCAGTGCCAAGCCCTATGTGGGGGGCTGGGCATGGAGATGCTCAAGGCATAGACCCTGCCCCTGAGGGCTCACAGTCTGGTGGGACAGGGAGAGGGGTAGGGATGGGGGAGTTTCAGGAAGCCTTGGCCTTTTGCTTTGAAAGATAAATAATCTAGGGGGAAATTTTTCAATTTGTAGCACAAAGGGTTAATTTCATTAATATAAAAATAACTGCTACAAATAATAAGCAAAATCCAACAGCTCATCAGGAAAATAGGAATATGATATGAACTATGAGCAGAAAGCTTACAGAATAAGAAATACAATTGGTTCTCAATCATATGAAAAGACTCTTGACAACACTCATCATAGGAGAAATGTAAGTTAAAACTTTGAAATACTATTTTTCACATAGGCTTTGGCAAAGATAAAAAAGGTTAAAATTATACAGTATTGACAGAGAACAGGAAATAAGCACTCTCATACTTCGTTGGTAAGAGCATAAGTTGGTACAAACGCTATGAAGGACAATTTGAAAAAAGCTATCAAATTAATAACAAACATACTACTGATCCTGGGATTTAGAGGTTCCCAGGGTTTCTAGAAAATTCTAGAAATTTCTCCTCCAAATATTTTCACATATTATACTAAATGATGTACATACAAGGTTATTCACTGCAGCACTGTTTGTAGTAGCAAAATATTGGAAACCACTTCATCAGTAAGGGGTCATATAAGTTACCTTCATACAATGTATTATGTAATCATAAAAAAGCACATGGAAGCTCTTTATATTTTTCTGAAAGGAAAATTGTAACGTGCAGAATGGTATATCTGATATACTGCCTTTGGGGGGAAAAATCATGTATATGTTTAGAATATTCCTGAAGGATATGAAAGACACTGGTAACAGTAGATGCATCCAATGATGGAAAGAGATCCTAAGGGTCAGGGATAGAAGACAGATTTGCTTCTAACTGTATATCTATTGTACTTTTTGATTTTGTAGGATGTACTTGCATTTCTGTTTTAAAAATATTTTTTTCCAAGGTAGTGACTGCTAAACGGTCTTGTGCAACAATCTAGAAGAGACCATAAGACGCCAAAGAATGGACACTGTCCCCTAACATACACAGTGCTTGAAAAGGTGAGGAAACTTGTCTCCAAAAGATTTTGTAATCTAGTACAAAATGTCTGCTTAAATCCCATTTTAGGATTGAAGACTTGTCAATGGTCCCTACTTACTTTTTCTGAAATGCCTGCCCTGATTCCTTACGCAGAGAGTTAAGAACTTCAGTCCCTGACTCCCACAGCATCCTGTATGCAACATCACTCCTTTGTTGTACTGATGAATATTTTCTAGAAGCCTACCCTGTACTGGGACCCAGGGCTGACTCTGGAGAGCCAGAACATAATCAGACAGCCCTTGCTTCCATGAGCTCACAGACAAGTAGAGAAGATGGACAAGGAACAAAGTCTACTCAGAAGAACTAGAAGGCCCAGAGGAGGAGGTGACTGGCCCACTAAGAGGGCCAGAGGAACCCAGGGAAGGATCTATGGAACTATGAAGGCCCACAGTAATTATGTATACTGAGGGCTAACTGCATGCCAGGAAATGCACTGGGAAATTTGTATACATTGCATCTAATCCTCAAGGCAGTCCTGCGAGACCCAACCTGCAGATGTGCACGCTAAGGCTCAGAAGGTAGTTATAAAACTGAGTGCCAGGCATTGTGCTAAAAGCAGTAAATGCAATATTTCCTTAATTCTCACAAAAATCATGAAAAGACAGTAATAGCCCCATTTTACAGATGCAGAAACTAAGACACAACGACATCGATTAACACAGGGAAGGTTAAATGGCTCGCGAGAGACACAGTGTAGACTAGAATCTGCAACTATTCAAACACTGAAATCAGATATCACCAGTCTTTCTGGCTTGAAGCCCAGGCTCCACCCACTTCACCAAGCCTTTCTCACTAGCTTTACCTTGCAAGGCAAGTGGGTGTTACAAAAACATCCCCTTTCACACATGGAGGAGCTTTGGGGGCTGTAACATAGGATCCTATGAGGAGGAGAGGGTTGTATTGCTTGGCCCATCCATGGAAGGGTTCACTGACGGGCTGGTGGGGGTCTTGAGGGGCTGTGTGGGCACCTTCAAGGCACAAATAACTGTATAAAGGACACGAGAGCTGCACATCCTTCTGACTTCTAGTCCAAAACACAGGCCACCCAGGGAACGCACACAAGTTTGATCTCAACAGGAGGGGTACTCTGTAAGAGAAATGGAATCTGACCCTTTGCTCTCTCTGGTTACTGCCGAGCGGGGAACAGTGTGTGCCAGAGGTAAGAAGACTGGTTTGGAATCCTAGCTGCCACCACCCAGATGCATCCAAGAAATGGAGAGGCAATTATTTCAAAGAATTACTGTATCATATGAGATAATATATGGCAAAGTGCTTTGTAAACCGTACATACGCATGATGGCGGTATTTTGTAACCATTATACTCATACTGTTGATGATAATGATAAAACAGCAGCTACCACTTAGCATATTTTTGGTCCTGGGCACTAAAGGAGGAGGAACTTTATGCTGCTCGTGGTGGTGTAGTTGTCAATAATGATAGAAGTTAACTTGCCTGGAAGAAGTGAAAACTCTGCTGTTTCCAAGGCTGAATTAGCTCCCATTTTTGCTTACCGTCTTACCAGTTTAATCTATATATTGGCAACTCCAAAGGTAATGGAGAAATTGTTTGAACGGAGGACGACTCAGAGATATGCAGTTAAATGAGCACTGCTCCTTTCCCCATTAGAATCAATTATCTCATCTAACTGTGCAGAAGTGCTGTCTTATTAAAGGTCATGAGAATTAAGTAATCCCAGAATGAATAGAACTCTCACAGCTTTGCGAAGAAAAACATTTTTATTGTCAAAGCTTTCTCTTACTTTTAACAAGATGCAAAATCAAGCCCTTGCTTAGAAAGGAAGGAAGGAAGGAAAGAAAAGAAAAGAAAAGAAAAGAAAAGAAAAGAAAAGAAAAGAAAAGAAAAGAAAAGAAAAGAAAGAAAGAAAGAAAGAAAGAAAGAAGGAAAGAGAAAAAAGCTGAGGGGAAAGAAAAGCCAGTGGAAAAAAGCATTGGAGGTGAAAACGATCACAGGGTCTTGTGTCTCAGGGAAGTTAATTAGGGCAGGACAGTCCTCAGCTGGTGGGGGGGAAGATGCTGACCTGAAGCTTCGGGAGGCACACTGGCGGGGCTTCCTCGTGGCCTTGCCCCCCACTACCCACCATCACAGAGTCCTCACACAGCTGTGAGGCTGGCATGTCTCTCTGTTTCCTTTCACCACCTGGGAAGGCAAAGTTCTGGACCCCACTCAAACCTGGGCCCTCGGAAGACTCAGTCACCCGGAGATCAGTTTTGGAGGCTTGCAGGTGGGAAGTAAGCATGGGGCCACCGAGATTAGGTGATGATGTGGAGACAGGTGTGAAGTTCAGCCAGTCATGGTCACTTTACAGCCACAACAGAAGGGACCCTTACTCTCTGATTCAGGGTCTTCAATAGATTTGTGCTAGAGGGCCCTCCATTCCTTTACTGTGCTGAGTGGTGGTTAATTCTATAGTTCCAGGTTATGGAAGAGGGGAAGAGAGAAGGAACAATCTCCCCTCTCCTCCCCTCCTCTCTCCAAAGGATAAAACACAAGCTCAGCCACAGATAGTCCAAGGAAACATAACTCAAGCAACCACTCTTCTTCTTCCTTGAAAATAATCAAAATAATAACAGCAGCTCAAAATGTGGAATCATTTGAGTGCATACCAACATGCTGAGTGCTTTATATTATCTAATTTAATCTTCATGTAAAGATAGGTTGAAAAATCATTACTGGAAAATACATACAAGGAAAGTGGACTAACATTTAAGTTATACTAACATACTCTGATTTACCAGGAGAGGTAAAAGTTACCCAATACCACCAGTCCCCTTTCCCTGCCCAGCAAGACATAAGGGATGGGTGAGAATGTGCAAGCTCTATCCTGACATTTTTAACAAGAATGCCCAATAGATGTTCAGATGCTGAAGCCTCCTCCCAGCACCTGGTGGCAGGAAGCAATTCACAAAGTCATCGTGCAGGAATCACCAGTCTAAGTGTAGGAGCCAGTATAGATTCGAGGCAAGCTTCAAACTTAGGAGCCTGTGTTCCCAACCCAAGCTTCCTCTTTTTCATTCTTTTAATTTTTTGAAAAAAATTTTAATGTTTATTTATTTTGAGATAGAGACAGAGTGCGAGTGGGGGAGGGGCAGAGAGAGTGGGGAAGGGGCAGAGAGAGAGGGGGAGACACAGAATCCGAAGCAGGCTCCAGGCTCTAAGCTGTGAGCACAGAACCCGATGCGGGGCTCAAACTTGTGAAATCATGACCTGAGCTGAAGGGGGATGCTTAACCGACTGAACCACCCAGGTGCCCCTTTCATTCTTTTACTTTAAATAGAAGATAAAATATGGGCAACATAAAGCCACCAGCAAAAAAACCCACCAACACACACACACACACACACACACACACACACACACACACTGGCTACAATTAATGTTTGGGGGGACCAGTGGTATTAATAACTATCTCTTGGCCAACAGCAACCCACGTTTAAAGTTGTATATGGCAGGAAATGAATGCTACCCAAATGATGTGAAATTAACAGCCATGGATCCAGAAAAGCTAAGAAATAGAAAGAGTCCTCCCCTGTCTGCTCTAAGGATGAACCAGACCATTGAAAAAAATAAACTGTAATTGGTCACACCCCCTTTCCTGAAGAATTACTGGTGACCACTCACCACCAATGTACATCACAGGATTGTCTAAATTGCACTCTGTGGTTTGTATTTACAACTGTTAGTGCAAAACTCTCAAGCACACTGAAAGTGACCTAAATAAGAAACCTGATATGGGTTTTCCCTTTAAACTACTTTTTAATTCCATGAAAAGGTGAAAAGGTGCTTAAGAGTTCAGAAGAAGGTTGTGGAAAGGTAGCGGGTTCACAGGATCACCCACACTGAAATGTTAATGATTTCTAAAAGCCAAGAGCTGGGCTGGGGGAAGTTTCTTATTCCCTCAGCTCCGGTCAATCTGATCCCAGGGTTGACATTTTCCAGTCCCCTTTTCCTGCCCAGCAAGACAAAAGAGATGGCCGAGAAAGTGCAAGCTCCATCCTGACATTTTTAACAAGAATGCCCATAGATGTTCAGACACTGAAGTCTCCCCCACCTCCCCCCCCCCCCCCCCCCCCCCCCCCCCCGCACCCAGCCAGCGAGAGGCAATTAACAAAGTCATTATGCAGGAATCACCAACATAAGTACAGCAGAGCTTTTCCTGTCACGGTGCACGCTTCCCTTTCTTCCAAAAATCAAATGCATGAACCCACTTGCATCTGTAAATTAGAAGCTCTAGGTAGTGACTAGAGGCGGCAATCAATAACCACAAGGGAGTGTTGATTCCAGTGGTGTTTTTGGTTTCACAAGGCGATGGGAATCAACCCGGTTATGTGGCTACCCACTTTTCTGTTTTATATTAGTGCTCAGTTTTGTTTTCTTTTGCTTTTAATAAATATTATCATTTCTGTAAAACATAAGTCATTGGCATTCTTGGACTATGGTCGTCCAATGGAGAAAACAACAACAAAAACAGAAAGTCACAACAACAGCAACAAGAAGACAGAGTTTCATTCCCCAGGTTCTAGTCCTAGTTTTGCTACAAAGCTGTGACATTCACAAATTCCGAACCCAGAAGTTCCATACGCAGGGATGTCGACTGCAGGGCAAGAGCAGAAAAAGTGGAAACAACCTAGACGTGTAAAAATAGAACAACTTAGCTGACTTATAATACAGGTACTGGATGGAATGCAGTGCAATCGTTATACAAAAATGACCATGACAACCAGCAATGAGGGCAAATACTGACGATAGAATGCTAAGGAAAAAAAAGGCAAGACATAAAATTGCATTTTTTTGCTGACTGCATCTCTGCAAAACCAGATATGCATATGAAAAAAAACCTGGGAAGACATACGTAAAAATGACATCAGACTTTGAATTATAATAGTGGGATTAGGGATGAATTTTCTTACCTAGTTTCTGAACTCATTTTAATGCTGCTTTACAAGAAAAGGGAAGTTCTCCAACCCAGCCTCAGGAGGAATAGGTAGAAACGAAGGGTGTCAGAGCCCAGGGAGGAGATCCCACCTTGGAGCACACGCCGTGTGTCAGACACTTAAGCAAGAGGGACTGCATATGTTATTTCATTCTATCCTTACATAAACCTTGAGAAAATTACTATTATTCTCAGTTTATGATGGAAAAAACCTGGAGGCTCAGAGAGGCCGCATGATTGCAAACACACCTTCCAGACGGGAAGTGATACAGTATCTGACCCCAGATCCGACTGGTTCCAAGGTCCAGGCTCTCCTCCTGATACACCACACCGCTAGTGAGTTCCAGTGTCTGAAATTAAGTTAAAATTTAAGACAACTGAAGGCAAAGCCTCTGCAGACAGCATAGCCAGATTTGCTCTTCTGAGGTGTTTGTTAAGGGGCTTTCTTCTCAAGGACAAAGCATGGGGCCCCCATCCTAACTACTTTAGGCATGGCTCACCCCCCGAGTCAAAACCATGTACATGCAAGTTCAAGTCTGGATCTCTCCAGAGAGACCGGAGCTCGGTCATTTATTAGTTTTATGACTTTGGGCAAATTACTTCGCCTGAGTCTCAGTTTCCACACGTGCAAAATGCAGCTGGTAGTATCTATCTCAAAGGATTAAGTGAAATAATGCACGTCATTTGCTTAGAACTCTGCCTGGCGCATAGTAGGAACTCTACGGCAGTTGTCATCATCTTTGTCATTTTGCTACATTGATTTTCCTGATTTCTGGAGCCACTGAAAGATTTGTTTAAGCCAGCTCTGTCATATCACCTTTTTCTTCTTTCTATATATTCTCCCTAATTCCCTTTCCATGCCAACTATAAATTCCTTTACACTGAGGGGGCCTTTTTCTATCCTGCTTCCATTAGCTGACAGACTTTGGGCACAGGAACCAGAGATACTTGCCCAACGGATAAAACAGTTTTTAAAAGCAGAATCGGCATAAAGAAACCTGACAGGATCCCACTGGTGACTACGTGGGGCTAATTTTAAATCAAGTAAATATATTGCTTTTCTTCCTGTCTCTGGATAAACCTGACTGCAACAATCAGGGTTACTGTCTCTCACCCCCAAATTAAGTGTTTTCTGGAGAAGGGACTCTGGTGCAGCTGATCATTTTTCTGTACCGTGCAATGCTGTGGGAAGGATTTGCCGGCAGCTGCTCAAAAGTTCTGTAAATCAAGGGGCGGTGGTGGTGGCGGCTGGGCACAAGTAAGAGGCTCAAGCGCAGCCAGCCACACGAGTGGGAACCAGGCAGTCCCACGGTCACTGCACAGGAGGAACAGCAATGTAGCTGGAGGGCACCCAAAGCTGGCCACACAGCAAGGGGTGGGGGGACCAGAGCTGGAATCTAACACGCACGGAATAAACTGCTGGTATTGCAGTAACAGAATCAGAGAGCTGTCTTTTCTCGGCGCTTTTCACCAGGCAGCCTCGACTAAGACCTCTTCTCTACGTAACTAATGCAGGGGCTGGTCACCTCCACCAACCCGTGGACTGACCTCAGCCCGGTTATCCGACTTCTCCGTGCCCGCCTCCCAGTGTCGTGCTGGTTCCCGAGGCCAGAAACGGGAAGCACAGAACTGTAGTGGTGATGAGCACAGGCTGCCTCACACAGCCCTGGGTTCCTTTTCCTGTTCTCACGTTCACAGTGACGTGCCCTGGTAGACGTTAGGTAACTCTCTGGAGCCTCGGTTTGCTCATCTATAAAATGGTGACCATAACACTCAGCTCCGAGAGCTGTGAAGATAGTTTATGAGATTATGGTGCTTGGTATTTTCTCAAAGAGATGATCTTCTTTGCTCCTACATTATCACCATCACGGTAATTGTATATTGAGGTTTTCCTTGCGAAAATAAGGTCAGGAGATTTCTCCAGGGAGTTCAGAGACTGGAGTTTCTGCTGGGATGTTGGGGAAGGGTGTTGCTTAGATGGAACTGACAGTCACAGCCCCCTCCCTCATTGCACAGGTGAGGAGACACAGACTTGATGAGAGCATGTGGGCAGAGCCTGGGACCCTGCTGAGCCCAGGTTTTCCACTCTGTCATTAAGTCATGGCAGGAAATCCTGTAAGGGTAGGAAAGCCATCCTCATAGCCTATTCCTCCATCAGGCACTGCACTCCCAGATTAAAGAGGTTGTCTCCTTGGTGCAGCCGCTCTGGAAAACAGTGTGGAGGTTCCTCAAAAAATTAAAAATAGATCTACCCTATGACCCAGCAATAGCACTGCTAGGAATTTACCCAAGGGATACAGGAGTGCTGATGCATAGGGCCACTTGTACCCCAATGTTCATAGCAGCACTTTCAACAATAGACAAATTATGGAAAGAGCCTAACTGTCCATCAACTGACGAATGGATAAAGAAGATGTGGTTTATATACACGGTGGAATACTACTTGGCAATGAGAAAGAATGAAATATGGCCTTTTGTAGCAACATGGATGGAACTGGAGGATGTTATGCTAAGTGAAATAAGTCAGCCAGAGAAAGGCAGATTACCATATGTTTTCACTTTTTGTTTTTTAATTTTTTTTAATGTTTATTTATTTTTGAGAGACAGAGCATGAGCGGGGGAGAGGAAGAGAGAGAGGGAAACACAGAATCCGAAGCAGGTTCCAGGCTCTGAACTGTCAGCACTGACATGGGGCTTGAACCTACAAGTTGTGAGATCATGACCCGAGCCAAAGTCGGACGCTTAACCGACTGAGCCACCCAGGTGCCCCCATATGATTTCACTCTTATGTGGATCCTGAGAAACTTAACAGAAGTCCATGGGGGAGGGGAAGGGGAAAAAAAAAAGAGAGGGAGGGAGGCAAACCATAAGAGACTCTTAAAAACTGAGAATAAGCTGAGGGTTGATGGGGGTGGGAGGGAGGGAAAGTGGGTGATGGGCATTGAGGAGGGCACCTGTTGGGATGAGCACTGGGTGTTATATGGAAAGCAATCTGACAATAAATCTCATATTAAAAAAAATAAGAAAGAAGTTGTCTCCTTGAGCCTAGAGTCAAGGGAATGAATCCACGGGACAGGCTGTATCAGGCCACCATGAGGCCCTCCCTTCAGGGCAGCGATTATTCCTTTCATTTCTACCCCTCAGCACCTAGCCCAAAGGAGTGAAGAAGAAAGGGAGAAAATGAAGGGGCAGACATAATTAGGATTATCATTAAAACAACAACAGCTCCTAATTATTAAAATTGTACCATGTGCAAGACATAATGCTGGAGGACTCACATTTGTGGGATCATTCAATCTCACGACTTTTTAAGGAAGGTATCGCTGGTAACTCCATTTTATACACTAGGCCCCTCAAAACGCAGCGACAAAACAGGCGTTATTAATCTAATTCTGTATCTCCAGACAACCCAGCCTCCAGAATTCTCTGTAATTGCACATTCATCACAGCATCACCAAGAACTGAAACCAACCCCTGAGCTCTTCTCAGACTACTGTCAGGGGAGCGCAGGACAGGTTTCCTGTTAGCCCCTGTGAGAATAAACATACAGCTGTCGATCCAATCACTGCCAACAAACACACAAGGAAGACCTTTGTTTGCGGCACTTGCCTCTGAGCGTCAACACTAGATTCACAAGGCTGGCCCGAGCTTTTCTTTTTAGTTTTTTAAACTAATTTTTATTTATTTTTGAGAGAGAGCACAGGCGAGTGAGCACGAGCGGGGGGAGGGGCAGAGAGACGGAGACACAGAATCCGAAGCAGGCTCCAGGCTCCGAGCGGTCAGCACAGAGCCCGACGCGGGGCTCAAACCTACGAACCATGAGATCATGACCTGTGCCGAAGTCGGACACTCAACCGGCGGAGCCACCCAGGCGCCCCTGGCTGAAACCCTTCTATAGAAAGATGACTCCACTTAGCAAAGGACCTGCCACTCACGCGTGAGCCATCACTCCTTCCTTCATGTCGTCAACCATCCAAGGGGACCCGAGGAAACCATGGGTTTGGTTAATGCCCGGGAATACCGAAGGAGAAAAGTCCTGTGGCTGGCTTCATCTCCACAGCTGCTAGAACTCACTGTGACAGCACTCTGCAGAGCAACCCTCCCATTTCCTGCTTTCCTCTGGCATACCGACCGTATTAAATGATTTTTTTCTGTGATCAAAGTCAATTAGGAGGTGGTCCCCACTGTACCTCTAAATGGAGTTTTAATTTGTGTATATATTATTAGGAGAGGTCTTTCCCCTCTGGAAGGTTCACTTCAGCAAGAGGAATGAGGGCGGACAGCTTAACGTGGAGCCTGCCACCCGGATTTGTAACTTGGGATAATATTTCTTTATAATGAGAAGCGTTTTGAAAGAGCATTTTAAAATCTCACAGAACAGAGTGTGCGATGTTCCTCTAATACTCCCCAGAGCATCCCAGGCGGCTTCCCCGTGGGTGAGCCTCTTCTGGCTCTTTGGGGTCACCCACATTTTCCTGCTTTCCTGCTCTCGTCCGCACACACAGCAAGGTGCTCGATACACGTGAGTTCCCTTTTACCTTCTCTGATACACACAGATCTCTGGTTTGGTTCAGCTTTTCAATTAGAAGTTTAAGGCAGCACAGTTCTGGGAGCCAGGGTGATGATGATGGTCAAGTTAACAAATAGCCCCTGTTGTTAACTGAAGGTTATACTGTGCCAAACACTGCAGCAAGTGCTTTATAAACACAGTATCACTTAACCCGCACAAAGCCCCAGAAGGGAGGTAGTATTATTACCCTCATTTGCAAGATGAGGACTGAGGGTCAAAGTGATTCAATAACTCGCCCAAGATTGCGCATTTAATAAGAGGCAGAGAATAAGCTCGGATCCGAGTCAAATCCGCATTGCCTTGAACCTGTCCCTAACCACTATGCATGCTGCCTTTCCGATTAGATGTAAAATCATGGAAATGACAAAAATGGGGGAAAAAAGGGACAAATCTCTTAATATGGACCAGTCTTACTGATCAAATTTTGTTGGCAATATTTTCCTGAGGACAGAAACTTGAGGTAATATCGCTTAAAAATGGACACAATTTTCCAAAAGCACTCTAAATGCTTGTTGAGCAAGGTACCTGATATTCCTCACTCCCTTCTGCTCAGGGGTCTTGGTCTGTGCGATTTCTTCTATCCCTCAAACACACCTGTCCATCCAGCCTCCAGCCTTTTGAGGATACAATGTCTCTATGTGGAAACGGCCACTGCCTTCCCTATTTAAAAAATTTTCTCCCATCCTTCAAGGTCTATTTCTGTGTGGATTTTCACCATCACCCCCAGCCAAAAATGACCTCTGCTCCCCCCCTCTGCAGCCTGAGGCCATTATCATGATTTCAGCACCTCTCCCATGCACAGTGCCCTGACGCTGTGGGTCTGTGCGCTCCCTGTCCCTGGCTGGCTGTGCTGTTCACCTATGTACTCAGTGGAGCAGATCTGTAGAGACAGCCAGGCTCCCAGCTCTGACCCTTATTAGCTGTGTATCAGCAAATAAGCCACGTAACCACTCTGACCTACACTGTTTTCATCTGGAAAAATGGAAATAATATAAAATCATCTCCTGAGTTGCTGTAAGAATTAAATTTAATGAAAGTTCTTTATAGATTAGGAAGTGTTCTAAAACCATAAGGCATTCTGGTCACATTGCTCAAAAGTTAATAAAAGAGGCACGGGGTGCCTGGGTGGCTCAGTCGGTTAAGCGTCCTACGTCGGCTCAGGTCATGATCTCATAGTTTGTGGGTTTGTGCCCCGTGTTGGGCTCTGTGTTGACAGCTCAGAGCCTGGAGCCTGCTTCAGATTCTGTGTCTCCCTCTCTCTCTGCTCCTCCCCCACTCATGCTCTGTCTTTCTCTGTCTCTCAAAAATAAAACGAAACATTAAAAAAAGAAAAGAGGGGCCCTGGGTGGCTTAGTTGGTTGAGCATCTGACTCTTGATTTCAGCACAGGTCACCATCTTGAAGTTCACGAGATCGAGCCCTGTGTTGAACTCCATGCTGACATTATGGAGCCTGTTTGGGATTCTCCCTCTTTCTCTCTCTCTCTGTCCCTCCCCCACTTGCACACACGCATGCCTTCTCTCAAAATAAATAAACAAACTTAGAAAAAGAGTTAATGAAAGAAAGAACACCCAAAGTTTAAAGCACAGACTAATGCAACAATTTGTATGTGAAACATCCAGCATGGCCCCAGACCTACACAATCAGGTGTATGAACCGTGCTATGTAATAGACTTGATGCTCTACAGGAAGTTAGATGCCAACAAGTTACGAAAGAAGTTTCCAGTTTTCAGGTAAAAAAAAATAAATAAAAATGCTACTTCTCCTAAAATTCGCATTTAATCTCTGCCAACTTTCACACTTTTTCCCCTCAAATACCAGTTTTGCGTGCGTGCTCTGGTGGAGGAATGTATGTGCTCACGAAACCAGAGACACTCACAGGAGCCCAGGGACTAGGTCTTGCTGAGAGTTCGTGGTGGCCCAGGTGGTAGAATTTAGGACCGTGGGACGCAGTGGAGGCCACAGCACAATGAATGATCCTGGCATATCTCCTCTTTCCCCACTGGTGCCTGTGAACAAAATCTAACTCCAGGCTCGAAAGGACTATAAATCTAGCTGCCTGCCACACACCAGAGGGAAGAGCTTCCTCCAAAGTGAAATGTTACACTGGTGACAATCTACTCATGCCAGACAAAGCCTGGAGAACAGCAGAATCAGATAACATGGGGGGCCAAGGCTCAGTAAGTGACATGTACTGAGGTCCCTGATGTCATCTGGGCCTCCTTGTCTCGCCAATCCTGAGGCATGTTGGTAAAAATCACAGACCCACTCAGTGCCACGGGCACATAGCAATCCTGGCACAGTGCATGGGACAGGACAGGTGGGTGTTAATTTTTCTCCCATAAGAAAGAGAGTTAGCTTCTCTGCTTCGTAAGGCGCTTCCTGCATCCTCTCAGCAGTCCAGATCAGGTGGACTGTCCCAGCCCACCCCAGCTATGGGAATCCAAGAGCCCAGGTGGAAAGAGGGCAGGGTCTGGGGACAAATCCTGGCTCCCTCTCTTACCAGTGATGTGGCTTTGGACAAATGAATTAACCTGTTTGGGCATCAGTTTCCTGTCTATAGAAATGGAGATAAAAACAGAATGGGGCCTAGCACATGGTTGGCACCTGGCAAATATTTGTTGGATAAGTAAGACCATGAGAAGATTCAATGAGAAAATTCAGGAAACACTCAGAACATGCCTGGCACGTGGTAAAGGTACATCACGTTGGGTTGCGGGAGGGGAGCTGGGAGCAGGGGCAGAGGAAAGCCACAGCCAGGGTGGCAAAGGCCCTGTGATTTGCTCTGAGCCCCAGGGTTGCCGCACCACAGTAGATGAGGACATCAGAGTGGGGGTCTGAAAGGCAGCACAGTCTATATAGGGAACATAGGCCTTGGGATGGGGAAATCTGGCTTCTAGTTCCAGCTCTCTCACTCACCAGTTATTCCAGCTCAACGAGCTATTTAACTGCGGCCGGCCTCATTTTCCACATTTGGGGCTTGCAGAGCAAGAAAATACAGTTGAGAATTCTATACGGCGCATGGTCCGCCGGAGAGGATCGATGGGTTTGAAAGCCTCACGGGAAGGCGAGGTATTTACTACGTAGCTGTCTCGTGCAGCATGTCTCCTAAGGGGGAGGGCAGCCAGTGTCCTGCAGTCCTTGTGGGTTCTGTGCTCTACACTCCAGAGCCTTGGGTAAAACAGACCAATGCCTGCAGGCAGCTCAAATGCACCAACGGACATTTTAACACACAGTCTTCTGATACAGGCACCCCACACAGCCAACATTTCTGTCTACCACCCTCTGCCTTTGTTTAGGCTGTTCCATCTTCCAGAAAGCCATTCATAGCTTCTCTTTCAATATCTTACTTGATTTACAAGGCTCAGCGCCTTGGGGAAATTTTATCTGATCTTGCTTAGAATGAATTGCTCTTTCCTTCGGGCTCCCACAGGGACAAGGCTCAAACTCCAGGAACATGGTTTTATCATCTGTCTAGTACCACCATCAGCTCCTTACACATCTGGCTCACCATGAAACCTAGGATGACTCAAGGCGGTGATGCTAGCTTATCTGGCTTTGTCTGTCCTTTGCAGCTGGGGACACAACCCGGCACACAGGCTCAGTGAGTGCTCCCTGCTGTTTCAAACCTGAACCTTGGGGAAGTTCCCTCTTCTTAATTTCAGATTACCTTAAATCCCTGCATCCAGGAGTGGCCCTTGGTGGCTGAATCTGAGAGGCCTTAAAACTTCTGGGTGATCCCGCTGCCCAGAAGGGTGTGAAAAGCATCAGCTGAACACCCACTGTGGGCCACCCATGGTCTGGACCCCTCTTCACAGGTGGCCTCTCGCTTAATGCTCCGAACACTGCTTAGACATTAATTGACTTTTTACCAAGGAGGAAATCAAGACCCCCCAATGAAAAACCTGTGGGCTGGGCCAGAATACAGGCCTCACTAGGTTCCGAGTCTGTGCTCTTGCTACTGTGTTGCTATCTCAAAAAAAAAAAAAACAAAAAAAAAAGAAACCATTTAGTTGTGATTTCGCTGTTTTACTGATAGGAGGAAGAAAAAAACACTGTGCTTACAGCCATCCTTCCTGCTCTCCTGCCTCCCTCCCTTTTCCCCCATGATGAAGAGCTGCTTCTCTGCTTCCTCACGGAGGTCCTGAGCCCGCCGCCCTAAGCACACAGCCCAGACTGCACCCCCTCCTCTCCACGAGCTATATATCTATGGCAGCGCAAGAACAGCCATCAGGGAGACCCTTCTCGCTTTCTCTCTGCACCTAGGTGCAATTAAGTTCTGTTATTTCACAGTAATTAGTCTAGAAGAAAAACAAGGATGTGGGGAACAAATCCTCTCCATAGGATGCAAAAAATCTGTAAGATCAACTCCTTTTCCACATTCCCGGAGTCAAAGCGTGCAAGGAACACCCTCGGGGTACGGTACGGTTGGGGCTATCTCCTGCCCATCCATGGCCACAGTGTCCCTTCAGGGACCCCAAAGCTGCCCATGGGGCACGGGCCTCAAGCCCCAGGAGAGTGTGTGATCTCTGCAGGTGCTGCTGTTGTTAGGCTATATGAATACACCTTTTTGTGACACTTCCAACCTCAGGACTGGTTGGACCTAAAATTCAACACGTCTTGTTTGCCGGGGGGAAGGGAAGACAGATTCCAGGGACCAGGAACAGCTAGGCGCCAGGTTGTTACAGCATCTCTCCAGCAGCCTACTGTCTACAGTCCCAGTGAGAAAACTGAGGCTAAGAGAGAGCGAGGTTCTTGCTCAACTTGCACGGACAGAGGAGCAAAACAGGGCCCTGCGCCAGGAGTGCACCTCACACTGATTACACTTTGGCAGCCGCCTCTGGCTCCCTGCTCAGCTTCTGATAACCATTTTCCATGCTCCCATGATCTCACTGCGTCTAGACCTTCCCTCTCTGTCCCCTATACGAATACAAGCCTCTTCCCTTTTTCCTTCCTTCCACTCCATGCCTTGCCACAGTGGCTAGGCTCAGGTCCAGGCACCTTCCCCTGCTTTCTCTCAGTCAACACACTTCTGCTGAACACGTGCTACCTCCTGCTGGCCTTGTACGAGAAACTAACTACGGCCCTGAGCAGGATGGAGATAGTTTCTGCCCTCATGGAGCTGACAATCCAACAGCAGGGACAGGCGCCAGCCGATCCGTGACACGATGAGCAGCTGCCGTTGTGGGGAGCATCGTGAGCAGTGTCAGAGCATAGAACTGGGTCCTGGCTTAGTGTCAGGAGGTACACTGAGGAAGGGACATGTGAGCCCAGCTTTTGAAAGGAACAGACTGAGAGAAAGGAGGTGGAAATCCCTCCAGGAACGAAGATTCTATAGCTTCTCTGGGTCTCAGAATCACACATCAACTCCCTTGCCCCCCACCCACTGAACCGGCTGACCCAAGGTCAGACACAAAGCCCCACCCCGGTGGGACTGCAGGGAAACTGGACACCCGGCTGGGCATCCTGGAATTCAGTCCTACCCTTCCAAGGAACCCCTAGCAGTGAGTAACAAGAGCTTCAAACTGTGTACCCCTTGTGACCCAGAAATCCTGCTTTTGGAACACGCCCTCCCCAAAATAACCGAAAGAAGAAAAATCAGAGCAGAGGCACAAAGATGTTCACAGAAGCGCTATTTATAATAGGAAAAGTTGGAGACGGCAGGAATATACTGATATGGTAATGGCACAGATATGACAGAGCTCTTCAACTTGCCAAGAACTGTGTCAACAGTTATAAGCGTGTACGGGAAGAAATGGTCCATAAAAATGGCACAAGAGCATATGCCCGTGTGCGTTCATGCCGACAGCATGGATGTTCCCGTTGTGAGACCCTAGTATCTTGAATTCTGAATTCTACCTTCCAGTGTTCTCAGCAACACTTGAAGATCTTACAGTCTGATTCTGAATCCAGCAATAAATCACCTCTTTATTACATTTATTACTCTGAAAAAGAGTACCTAAAACCACCAAACAGCAAACAGGTGAGTGCTTGCCAGAGGCTGAGAATGAGGGGAGCACTGAGTATAAAAGGACATAAGGGAGCTTTTTGGGGTGATGGAAGTGGTCTGTGTTTTGACTGTGGTGGTGATGATGGTCACGCAACTCCATCCATCTGTCAAAACTCAGAGAATGGTATGCCTAAATGTGTTAGTTTTCTGTATGTAAACTGTATCTCAGGAAATCTGATTTTGACTACAAGTGGGCAGGGCCTGGTGGCTGAGTGGGAGCAAAATATAGGAGAGGTGCCTGAGTAAGGTGGGGGGGAGAGGTGCCCGAGTAAGGGAGGGAGAGGTGCTCGAGTAAGGGGCGGGGGGAGTGGTGCCCGAGTAAGCAGGGGGAGAGGTGCCTGAGTAAGGGGGAAAAGGTGCCTGAGTAAGGGGGGGAATGGTGCCTGCACAAGGGTCAGGGAGGTGCCGAGTAAGTGGGGGGAGAGGTGCCTGAGTAGCGGGGGGGGGGGGGAGGTGCCTGAGTAAGGGGGGGAGAGGTACCTATGTAAGGTTTGGGTCTCGATACTAGTCTTGGGTCCCCAGGAGGAGAGCCAGAGCCATGAGCACTGCTATGGAAGAGAAATCGGAGATGTGAGGAGGCTGATGTTATCTACTTGCCTTCCAGACCTGCTCTCCCCTTCTCCACCCTGCTCTGTGCCTGGGAGGCTCACCCACACGGTCTGGATCAGTGGGCTTCCTTGGGTCTGCCGGCTGGTTCCACCCGTGGAGGAGATCGGAGGATGGGGAGATGGCGGGGGGCGGGGGGGGGGGCAGCTGCGGAGCGGGGAAGATGTTTTTCATGCCGAGCGGTCACATGTTGAACGCCTTAATCATTTTGGCTACTCCTTTGTTTGCCTGCTTCGTCCTACGTTACAGACGGGAAGGCATCTTAAGGAGATGAAGTCCTTGCCCACGTGGTACAGCAAGGAAGGGCAGAAGGACAACGGACAATAAAACGAGACCCGCTGGGCACCTACCCTTGCTCCTCTCGTTCCAGACACAGAAGCCTACTCCACACAGGCCGCTGTCTTGTTAGGAAAGCCTCCTCCCACAGAGCCCAAATCGGCCTTTGTGTCATTTTCACCCTGCGGGCCCAGTTCTGGCCTCGGCAGCACCACAGAGCAAGTGAGCCCCTCCTCCACACGGTGGCACCTCAGACAACGGCAGACAGCCACGCCAGGCTCCCTAAGTCCTGCTTTTGGGGGGCTGAAGGATACCTGTCTGGGGTCTGTTATGAAGAGAACAATCTATATATATCTTGCTATTAGCCATTCCCACTGAGCAGCATGAAGGAATCAATCTTGGAAAGAAAAGCTTTAATACAGGATCCTGTATCTTTACCACTTCTTCCTCCCCCTAAAACATCAAGTTCAATCATCTCCATTCCCCATTCTTTGGGCTATAAAGGTAAATCTACCCAAAAGGCCTGATGTGAAGTCAAAGAGAGAGGAGAGAAAATAAGCTGTATTGCTCGCTAGTAACACCCGGGCCCAAAGGGCAACAGGCCTGTGCTTATGAAGCAAATGGCACCCGAGACGCTGATGCCGTGAGAGCTGAACCAGATGGGATAACTGCGGGAAGGAGGGGGTAATATCACCTTGGCTTCCATTTCTGACCTTTTCTCTACTCATTTCATGTCCATGTCACCTGCCCCCGACATACAGGACATACAGTGCACATTTGTGCCATCGTGCTTTTGCCTGTATTTTCCTTCCACCCAAAATACCCTCGGCAGGCTTTACCACCTTGCAAGGTCATTTATCCAACCAAGTCTCACTGAGCAGGGCTCCCTTGTGCCTGGCTTTGTGCTCGGGACGAGCGTGCAGCAGAGAACAGACTTTAGGAGAGGGGAGAGTGAGCAACGGCACCCCCTAAAGAGAAGGGATGCCTCATGACCCCCTAACTGGACTACCACCAGCCAGCCCCTGAAGTCGGGTTTGTGTGGTGGAATGTCAGTCAGACATGGCGAGGAGAGCCCACACCAGTCTGCACACGTGGCACTCGGGGCCCCAGCCCGCCTCCATCAGCGCTGCCCAGATAACCCCGAGAACTGGATGACCCAGGCGCTTCCGGACCAAGGACTGCGATATTCCAACAAGCAAGCACTCTGACAGCTGCCTTTTGTAAAGGAGCAATTAAATTTAGCAGCGTTCTCACCGAACTATCACCACTTCAAGCAAGGGCTCCGATTTTTTTTTTTCTCAATCCAACATCAGCTGCTTGTGGAGGTGAAAATGTGACCTACTTAAAAAAAAAAAAAAAGATAAAAGAAATAAAAAGAAGGAGCCCTCAGGGCTGAGCATGTCGTCGTAGCAGCTGCACAGAGGCCGCCACAGCCCACGTCCGGGTTCAGTTTCCTCCTTCCTCCTTCCAAAACCTGGGGAGGACATTATGGGATCATCTACTCCCACCCCATCCTGGGTTGAGAAACTGGGGTCCAAGGAAGGCTCCCAACAGTGTCCCAAGGCCACCAGCAAGGGAGCTCTCCTTTTTCACATGCCCTGTGGTTTTTCAGCATCATCTCTCATGGGAGTACTATTGTTCTCCCCACTTTGCAAATTAGGAAACCAAGGCTCCAAAGGGTCACCCATCTGGGCTGTGGCAGAGCTGAGATTTCTGCAGAATTCCATGAGAACACCTCACTGCCTTAGAGAAAGCATAGTGAGCGGCACCCTTTCTCCGCGGGGCGGGCCTGTACCCACCGTGGAAGAGAGTCCCAGGGCAATCTCAGGTCTCCACTCAAATGTAAAACTAGTCCTGCTTTTTTGTACTGTTAGCAGGCCTGTTGTGCCCCCTTTTCCAAACGCCTATTTGGCAAGACAGGTGCTCGAGGAGTCCTGGAGATAGGAATCCGCAGCTCTTCCATGATACCCCATGTTTGCTTTTCACATAGAGATCCAGAACGCCGGGGAGCCTGTCAGTCTTACCTGGACAGAGGCGACTGTCAGTGAACCAAAAATCAACTTTTGTCTGAGTTAAAGAAATGATGCGAGGCACTTTCTGGTAATGATTCTTCTCTAGGCTGCTTCCCTGTAACAGCGACACATCCCTACAAATGTCTCCTGACAGGCCTCCCTGCTTGTTCTGTCGGCTGCCCCGGTGACTAACACAGGCCAGGAAGCCTGCAGGCACTGCGATGAGATGAGGCTGGTCCAAGGTCTCAGTTAAGACTTACAAATACTCTTCCACATGTGATGCTAATAGTACTAAGAATACTATTAACAACACTAATAGTATCTACCTTTTATTGAGTGCTAAAGGTCCCAGACAGTAGTCTAAGTACTTTATGCAAATTATCTTACTGGAATTTGCAAGAGCCCTGTGAAGTAGCCACTATTATTAGCCTCGCTTTACAGATGGGTAAACTGAGGCTGATAGAGGTTAAACAGACTTGTCTAAGGTCGTAAGACAGATATGCAGCAGAGCTGAGATCTGAAATCAGACAGCCTAATTTCAGAACCCATGCTCTCAGCCATGCGGCTATAAATTCCTCCCACGTAAAATGGGGTAATCATTCCAGCCACACCCACTATAGGAGCCATAAGCAAAGTGGAAACTGAGGTTCAGACAAATTAAGCAACTTGCCCAAGTTTACACAGTCAGCAAGTGATAGAGCTGGACATGAGTGGGGTCTTTTGATTCTACAACCATCTGTTCAAGCTGTGAACCCAGCACAGTGTCTGAGAGTATGGCCTTTAAAAATCCTATATTCTTTACTGGTTTGGGGACCCTGGCAAGTTGTTAACTTCTGTGAGCTTTAGTTTCCTCTTGTAGAAAAAACAGAAAATAAAACTTATCTCACAGAACTGTTGAGTGTTCAAAGATATGACATGATGGGCTTGGACCAACACTGGGCACACAGCAAAAATTCTAAATACCAAGTACTATGATAGGGAAGTTAGTGCATAAAGTTTAGGAATGTGAAGTCGAAAGAGAAAAAGAATTTAAAGGCATCAGCCCTAGAGCCTGGGTGCCTGGGGATGACCACTGTCCTGCCATTTACCAGGTGACGGTGGGAACTTATTCCAGTTCACAGGTTCTCAGTGTCCTCATCTGTAAATTGGAGAGAATAATCCACAGGGCTGTTGGGAGATTTGAAAACAAGAAACTACAAGCAAAGTGCTCAGAACAGAGAGGGGCATGTGGGCTGCAAACAATCAAAGCTAAGTGAAGTGCTCTCATTATTAACGACCACAGCAGCCCCTATTATCTTTACCACACTATGCCACACTGCCTTTTGTGGGGACAGCGTTTTAAAAACAATTAGCTGCTATAAAATAAAGCACTATTTGCCATGGCTGCACAAACTTCATGGTTTGACTTTTAACTAATCTTCCCCTCATTATCATGCTCTCCCTATTTGGTTCTGCAAACACATTTCTTATCTTCAGAAAGGAAAAGGCGGAGAGTGTTCCAATACTCAAAAACCATCACAGGGAGAATGGTGAGTAAAACAAGGCACGCATGGTCAACAGCTACCTCTCCGAAAGGGTGTCCTTTGGAGACAAAAATGTACATCACATCTCTGGTGAGATGCCCCGTGGATTCTTAAAGGTCCTTCCTAGATTACCCACCCAAACTAGAGTGGCCAAGTAACACCCCCCAGGGGGTAAGACAGCCCAGAGGCAAGGCCCCAGGCCCTGTAGCCTTTGTGGGTGGTGAATGCTGGCTGTGATCTTCCTAGGAGAGTAACTGCAGGTGTCTCTGCAAATGAACGGAAACTTTTGAACTAAAAACCGAATGTCAAATGGATCTGTCAGGGTTCCCTCCAGATATGGCAGCCCTGAGCAGATAGCAGAGAAAGAACAATTCTTGCCCGCCCTGTTTTCGACTCCCCCCGTGCTGGTGAAGTGATAGGATTCTTATCTGGAGCTTGATAGGATGTAGAAAATAATTACAAATGAAAAGGTTATTCATAATTTTTAAATGAGTTAATTAGTAAACCCAGTCAGACTCACTCATTACAGTAATTAATAATTGATTATACTTGAAATTAAACACAATTTTTCATCAAAAATCTAATTAAGTATCTGTGCTTCTGCCTGTTGATTAGATCGGTTGGTCGGCTGGAAAAGTCTTTGTTAAGGATATTTGTGCTCGGCTGAGACAATTAATTTGATTTTTAATAATTGAAAGTTCCTTCCAAGTTAGTCATCACAGGCTGTGATTACGACCAAGCAACAAGACGCTCATCCTCTGCCCCCGGCAGCTGGAGGGGACCAGGCACGAAGGATGCCGCCCCAGCCCTTGAGGAAAAGTAGGAAAATGCACCTGCAATGCCTTCACCTGCATTAGCGTACTCCAGCCTCACACACATCCTCCTGAGGTGATGGGTCGTGCCTGTCTTCTAGATGAGGAAGTCAAGGCTCAGAAAGAGAAGCGAGTTGCCCAGGGGTGAACAGCAGCCAGGTGGCAGAGCTGGGAATGGAATCCAGGTCTGTCAGAGGCTGGTGTAAGCTCTGAGTCTCCAGGAAACAAAGGCAACATTCTAGTTCTGCCTATCTGACCTGGCCCTTGCATATGCAATCTACAGTCTCGTCTTAAAGTTTCTGCAGAGAGAGGGTTTTATCAGAAGGATGTATTTATTCTATGTGAGGACACATTATCAATGGACTAACCACTCCTAACAGGAGACACAAATTCTCCTAAAGCCAACCCCTCCTCTCCACCTACACTGCTACTGTCTTAGCTGATGCCCTTGGCTTCTCCTGACCCATTTGCTGTGACGGGGCCTATTCTTCCTTCCTCTACACTTTTCTTTCTAAAATAAAAGTCTGACTACATTCTGCCACTGCTTCCACTGCTTAAAACCCTTCAGTGGCTCCCCAGTGCCCATCCGGGAAGGTCCGTCACTTGGCCTCTGAGGTCATCTTCATGATCTTACCGAACTCTCCTGCATTAGCTCCAACACCCCTCAGATGCTTCAAACACAGACGATGGCCTTACCACCACACTGTCCTCTCTTAAACCTGAAACTTCCCTCGGTTTGACATCCACTCTCTGCATGTCTCCTGACAATTTAACTCTGACTAGAGGATTCAGCTACATCATCATCCTTCCCAGGGAGCCTCCCCTAGTGCTCTTGGCGGTGGGTATTCCCATAGCCCCTGAGCTGCTTCAGTCACGGCTAACACAGCTGTCTCCTTTCCAAAGCTACCAACAACAAGAGGGCAGGGATCATGTATTTAGCCCTAACATTTAGCACAGTACCTGGTCCAAAGGAGGTACCCTGTATGGTTTGCTGAATGAGAAACAAAAGTCACAAAATCATGGATGCAAAGACTGTCAGTGTTGGAAGGACAATCAAAGGCCATCCAGTGAAAAAATCTCAGTCGCCACTGGAATCATCCTTACTATGTGGTCACTGGGCTCTATTTGCATCGTTCCTATGACAAGGAGCTCACTACCTCCTGGTAGATCCTATCTAAATTTAGATTCCTGAAAACTGACCCCATAGAAGCCCATGGGATGTAAACAGACGAGAGTTTGCATAATCATACAAAGATTTATTCTTTCTCCCTGAACGAGGCTACAGTATAAACTTTCCAACTTCAATGTAAGTTGATGTCTTTATGTTGCAAACTACTTGACTCTCGATGAACAGGGACAGTCCTCGTTCAAACGTCTACTCATTTAGGAAATATAATAATGTCAGTCAAAAACAAGAGTTGCATTAGTGGTTACCAGGGACACAGCATTGGTGGTGACAGGAAGAAACTTTCACGCCGAGTGATGGTGCTTGGAACTGTATAGCCCTCACCTGTAACCCAGTTTACATCAATCAGTACCCTTTCACAGGGCTCTGGCCTCTCCCAATTTGGCTATTCCTTTTACCCACTAACACACAGTAGGGATGGCAAATGCCTGGTGTGCCATCAATATTCTCCATTCTGGTGACCATAATAGGTATTACTAATCAATCACAGAGACCCTTTCCCATTGATCCTGAATATAGCCTCAGGACCCTTCTTTTTGAGAGAGAGAGAGAGAGAGAGAGAGCGAGAGCGAGCGAGCACGCACAGGGGAGGGGGAGAGGGAGAATCTTAAGCAGGCTCTACCCCCAGTGAGGAGCCTAACACAGGGCTCAATCTCACGATGATGAGATCACGACCTGAGCTGAAGTCAAGAGTCAGACACATAACTGACAGAGCCCCCCAGGCTCCCCCTCGGGATCCTTCTTAACACAGCTTTCTAGACAGCATCAACTAAGCAATCAGATAGAAGAGAAGAAACACGTATGCCCACCTGGCCTTGAAGCCATGGAATTTTCTGTGCCAGTCGTCACAAGGGAGAGAGAGATCTGGCATACTGATGAAAGCTTACTATAGGTGGAGCTATTTAAGGCGACCTCCCTGTTTGAGGGGCTGTCATCTTCCCGATTACTTGTAAAATCCACGAATCTCGAACGCTCAATCCATGCTCGAATCCCTTCTCCTGAACAAGCGGGGGCCCATGTTTCGTT